>NW_004524579.1:16757226-16828701 GCF_000260255.1 Octodon degus | reverse complement strand
ATTTCCCCTGCATTAGCAGTATCTGCTTCTGGGAAATCTGAAAGGAAAACAGTTAAGAGAAACACCCACAGCCAACTTCTTTATGAACCACCTAGGCTGGTGCCTTCCTCCTCTTAAGGACGTGTACTAATAGGAATTTTACTAGGTAACCTCTTTTCATCACAAACGGAAGAAGATAATCTCTTCATGTTTGTGTCTGCCACACAAACATGCAGCAAGATGCCGGTGCAATGTCTGAGACTACCTGCATGTGGCTGCTTATCATGGCTTTACTTAATGATAACTCATGGACAAAAGAGAGAAAAATAGCTCTAGTCTGAGATCCAGTGCTCTGCATTACTTCATTACTTCATCGATAGCTTCTTTGTGGTAAGCCATGAGTGTTACTGCTCTACTTGAGACAGGAAAATACAAAACCAAGGAGAACCTAAAGGTCCTGGATTTATGCATTTTGTCACTGCTGAAGTTGAGAAATGAGCCCAAAGATAATTAAAGAGCTGACTATTAGGTGAATAAAATTAAAAGAAACAAGAGCAAGAATGTAAAAGAAGAAATTAAAATAAAATAGAAAACACAGCATTTTCTCCTAATCTACCAGTTGCATTTTAAGCATAATGTAAAATATTTAAGTATCAGGCAAAATGGCTTAGTGACAACAGATTAAAATATTGAAGTTATATTGTAAATATCTTTAGTGTAAAGTAAATAAGACTCTGTTTGCACAGATCCTATTGTGAATTTTTTTTTTTTTTTTTTGTAGAACCAGGGATTGAACCCAAGCCCTTGTGCTTGCCAGGCAAGTGCTTATTCTACTGAGCCACCTCCCTGGCCCCTGAAATATTTCTTAAGCCATGAAATCCTACCTCAAATCCAGAAGTAGCAAAGAAAGTCCATACTTTTGTACCTCTATTTTCATATTAAATTATAAAAAAAAAAAATCTTGGCTACATATTAAATAAAAATTCTTTGTCTCTTCCCAAACACCAGAATTTATTATCTAATTTTATCCTCAGTTGAAGAAAAAGCAGAATCAGACATTTTCCAGAAGTTCAAGAATATCGGTGCTTATCCCAGGCCTGTGTGCATTACGTTTTTGCAAACTGCCTGCTATTCCAGGATTAGCTGCTGTGTGGCGTTGGTCCCCTTCGGATGGAATGGCTCACACTCCACCCGGCTCAGGCTCAAGCGGCTGGAGCAGCCTTGCTGCTGGAAAATGGTTTGTTCTGCTGTCACTGTAACAAACGGTTCTAATTGCTGGGTTGACTGTTAGGGTGGAAATTGCAGCAGTCTGAGTTGAAGGCTTTAGCTCTGCTTCAGTAATGACATGGAAGCCAAACGGCTCCTTTCCTGAAGGAACAGGGAAGATAATCTTGAAAATAAATAGTAATAAATAATAAATCATTTTAAAAGAAGCAGAAAACCAACACACTTTGAGAATGGTGATAGTCTAATCTAATTGTAATGCATTTTTTTTTTTCCTCATGAAGGAATGAAAGTTCATGAATGTGTTTCCTTGTATTTGTGGTGGAAGGGTGCTGGTGGTGGTGCTCGTGTCTGTGAGGTAATACATGGCAGGCAATGATTTGGAATTGTAAACTTTCCAATTTATTTTCATGGCAATCTGTGAGATGTGTCCCTGGAGGTAGGCAAACAATTGCAGTTTTAGAGCTGAATTGGCCTCTCTCTCCTCTCCTACATTAGGAAGCATGCAATCTCATTTTGAATAGGATTACAAAATTTCTAAATTCTAATAAAGTACAAGGACAATAGGTGATGGTCTGAGATAGTCTACGTGCTCTGGAAGAAACAGTCATGAAGTGAAATGTAGAAATGAGAAAGGTTATTGCCGGATTCCACCTCCATAACGATTCCGGTTACAAAAAGCAATCCCTAATTTGGGAATTTAATCAGCTAGTGAGCACCAAGGACAGCAGCTGCTGTTACATTAGCTTGGATAAAATTATAAGGCCTATCAATTCTCATGCTTCAGGGTATAAGCTGATCACCAGCTGAGGTCAGGAGGAAATTTCCCCAATGGCAGTCCTGCACAGTTATATCCATTACAAGAGATTTAACACCTACCCCTAAAACATCTGATGTGATTCATTACCAAATAAATACAAACATACGACATGCACTCGCACTGATATACAAGCTTGTACCCTCGAGGGACAGCAGAGGCATGGAGGTGAGTCTCAGTCTGCACAGCCAAGCCCTGCGTGAGTCTGTAGTGGGCCAACACAGTTCCACTTTCACCCCATCTACTTTGCCTCCTGATGGCTTTTTGTTTCAACTCTTTGTCAAATGCAGGAGAAAATAGTTTCCAAGCATCTGCTCTCCAGATATTCACCTTTACTTACAGGAACACATTCTTCCAAAATGGGGAAGAATCAAAGGGGCAGCTTTTATTTAGCTTGCTGTTAGGGTGTAATGCATTGCTGTAAACGTGGCTATTGATGCAGCTCACTGTCATTGGTTCACATTTTTTCTTGTGCAGAAGTCTTGGCAAGTTTTAGCTCAGTTTCCTGCTTGGGTGTCTTGTCAGGTGTAGTCCAGGTGTTGCTAAGAAAACTGCGATCTTATTTGAAGCCCTGGGTCTTCATCCAGGACCACTGGTTGTTGGCAGAATTCATTTTCCTGAGGTTATGGGATTGAGGTCCCATTATTTGCTAGCTATTAACCATCCCGGGAATATTTTCAACTCCTGAAATCACCCACAGTTCTATGCCATGTGACCCCGACTGGGAAGTCACAATAGTGGTGTTTGCTTTCTCCCAGCCTAGGAGTACTGTGGCTTTTTAGAAACAGAGCCTAATCAAGAAAGCAATTATCACATCATGTACCTAGGTTTTTCCTACACTCAGGCAAAGGGAGTTATGCAAGCTATGTACATGAAGGACTGGAAATTTGAGCTCCATCTGAAAATTCTCTTTTCAACAGGGCTGTAGTAAATAAAAGTCAATATAAATTGCACAGTTCTGCTTAATTTAGGTGTCTCTATAAGAATTTTTTAATTACTAAATGAGACATGTCATTAATCTATTATGTTATATCTATTAACAATTTTCCTCTAGGAAAGGACAGATCATTGGTAATTTTATGAGGATAACCATACCAAAAAAACCCACTTAGAATGAAAATTATGCTATCTTGTTCAATAGTTTTTATCACAGATAAAGAAATTGAGACTCTACACAATTAGTCCATTTAAGTAAATTGACTCTGCCATTGAAAGTCGGTAAAAATTGAGTTCTGCCAGCTCCTAAACAAGTAAAATATTTCCTTTACCCTACCATCTTTCTTTGCCTACCATGTTACTCAGTCATACTCCTATAGATTTTGAAGTATCCCCAGATTTCTGCACACTTTCATCCCAAGAAACTGCTTCATATTGATCAGAAAATCTCACCATGCTGTCAGTGACTGCCTAACCTTGTAATGGTAGTTGTATTAACATAGAAATACCTTATGCTGTGAGAATAGTGCTGTTAAGGTGCAACTGCATGTGAGAACAGAGGGAGAGACAGACAGACAGACAGACAGACAGACAGACAGACAGACAGAGACAGAGAGAGACAAAGACGGAGATAGAGACAGAGACAGAGACAGAGACAGACAGAGACACAGAAAGGAGAGAGGGAGATATTGTGTTTAATGACCTTTTCCTTTCCCTGGGTTCCTAACAGCAGAACATATGACTGCTGAGACAGTTATCTAAAGAGGTTGACAGAAATGGAACACTAAAGAATTTTCCCTTTCTTATCTAAGCACATGCTGGTGTATTGCATTTTCCCAAGTTCTTACATAATCATCCCTCCCTTAAACTGATTTCGTACTTGCTAGTGGATATTCACCAGTTACGGAGGAAGGAGCTATTAAGTAAAGTTCTATTACTATGAATAACTGGCAAGACAGAGGTTCTTGATATTGGAAGTAGTCAGAGAAACTTGGAATCTACAAATAAAGTACTAAAATCTGTCCTGTTTCAGAAAAGACAACAAAATCCAGGACAGTTTCAGAATCAAGACTTGTGCAGTTTTCTCCGTGAGGACCTGTTGTGAATGATAGTTTTTCGTTGCTTTGTTTTTTAGTACAGTGTCTGCAGGGTCCATCTACACAGATCAGGCTCATAGTGATTCTCCTGGTTTCAGTCTCCCAAGTGCTGGGATTACAGGTGCATGTCACTGTGCCCAGTCTCAAGTGTCCTCTCAGCTAGCTCTGAGGGTGGGGCTGGTATGCTGAGGATCCAACCCCTAGGCCCTAAGTCTGCCTAAACAATTGTTTGAATCCCCTGAGTTATATGGCCGGCCCTCGATAGTTTTGATTAAATAAACATTGGTCAGTGCTTGAGAAAGGAAGCAGGCACTGTTAGGGGCTATCTCTGTCTTAGGTAACAACTGAAGAGCGAGTTCTTCAAAATATATTTTACTGAGCAGATAGATGCTTAATATTCACGTCTATTATTGTTTCTAAGGCCACAACTCAGATTACAATCATTGTAGTTGAACTGGATAGAAAGGACAAGAATCATGGTCTCTAAGAATCTTTAGTAAGAAATATATTTCTTTGGCTTTGGTCATTCTATTAAAATCCTTGAAATTTCATCTAATTTTTGTATTTTAAATACACATTTTTCTCTGCTTAAAATGTATCATAGCCTTAAGACTGCATCAAACCTTGTTATCCGTTCAATAGGAATTTGTCATCTCCATATTAGGGGAAAGCTGTCACCTTCATTTGAACTATGAGGAAACATCCTCATAGTTCATGATATGGTATTTTCTTAATATCATATTTTATAAAATATGATATATTCTAAGAGTTCTAATATGTTAAACAAGATGTTACCTTCATCTGAGGATAGAAGAGTTTCTTTTTTCATTTACTATTCACACTGTCCTACATTTTTAAGCAACCCATATTAATTACACTAATGAAACTTACTATAAAAGTATTTCTTCAGAAATATTCTCCCAGTCCTACTGCCTGTCATTCATTTCTCTCAGCCCTTTCAACAGGCAGCCTGCGCTTTGCCTCGCACCTCAACGTTCTCCTGACTATCAAGCTTGTAAGCATTTCTTCCCTTGCTATCCTCATAGGCTATACTTAATGTATAATTGTGCCATTTCCATTTTCCTAACATAAATTCCATTTCTAAGTACATTCTCAAATTCATTGAAAATAGGAATTTTGCCCCACAAGATTTGGTACCTCGCACAAAGACTAGTACAGTGTTGAAGAAAATAAACTCCACTGAAATTAGAAAATGAAATAAAATAGAAATGAGCTATGTTGCATAGTCATTGGCATTTTTATATTGGGGTGGCCTTTTTTGCTGCTGCTCTTATTGAGGTTCTTAGCTTGTCTGTACTTTGCTTTGCTTGACATATAGGTTTGGATTCGTGTAGCATTGGCAATTTAACAATATTTGATTGATTACCATACCATTCTTGGCCAAAAGATGACATAGTATTAAAACCACAAAGAAAATTAAAATGTGGGGATATCTAGGTAAGGTGCATGTCTACCAATTTAACATGGCTCTAAAATCAAACTTGTGATTCTTTCTAAAGCCTCAGGTGGCATCTCTGCTTCCACCAGCTTCCTGCAAATCAACATGTGGTCAAAAGAATTCTATTTTTAAAGCAACCTAAGAATTTGCTGCATAGAACTACTTTATTCCAATTCTTCATAAAGCAAATGGCCATTTCTCAATATTTCATTATCTGGAAATCCCATGGCCAGGTTGGGGCACCCCAGTCAAAAGCAGCTGTCTGCGTGTATGTGCGGTGTGCATCGTCTTCTAGCACACGGGTAGCCAATAGATTGGCCAGATCTTGACCCACATAGACCTTAAGTTTTAATGGTTACCATGGTGATGAAAAAAGGCATTACAAAATGCACAAGCTGTTAACGTGTTGCTGAAGCCAAAGGATAGAGCTAAGAATAAACTTCTGCAAATTCCTGATCACACCACATTTGAGGAAAAAATTCTGCTGTTCACCCAACATCATGTCCCCATCCAATAGCCGGTAAGCTGATTCAGAAGCCGCTTCACCCGCCCTCTGGGTCTGTCAGTTAAGCCTGTGTAGTCTCCCTGTAAGAGCACATCAGAACGTGTATTGGGAGAGCAGGGGTGGATGGGGGCACAGGAGGCAGGGACAGCAAGACAGACGCAGAGAAGACACAAGCTGAAGACTGGACCTCAGTTCTACACCAGAAGAAAGAAAAATGCCATGTTTTTTTAACAAGAATAAGAGAAATGAAAATTTAAATTAATCTAATTTAAGTAAATCTAAATTTTGGAGGGTATGTCAATCATTGAAACTACAGAAAGATTGAATGATTCTTCTGCTTTGAACTTCTCAGGTAAAACTCTGATGTTTTGGCAGAAATGAAACAACATGTACGCCCTATGTAATCCCTTTCCTGGAATGAAGCATTGCTCGACGAGCAAAGGGTCTCATAGAATAAATAAAGAAGAAAGGGGATCTTCCTCTCTCAAGTCTGAGAATATGAAGCAAGCCAGGAAACCAGGGGCAAAATGCTAACATTTACGTGTAAGACTTGTTCCTCTACACAGAAATGAAAATCTAGTGATTTACAGACATAGAACCAAGTAGACTCTGTGGGAGTTAGTGAGAGCTGTGAAGCTCTGGATGTGACAGAGATGTGAACGTCTGATTACTACTTGTAGGGAAGTTTTCTTCAGATTTATGGCTTTCAGGAAGGAGATAGCTCACAGTGGAGGTTGGAATGCCCTATATTAATCCTCAGATGGTTGTCGGCTTTCACATGAGGACTCCCTTCCTCTTTATTTTGAGGAAGGCTGACTCCACCGTATCATCTGACTCTATCTCCCCTTTGCTTACTGATCCCCACTGTGTACCTGACTGCACCCATTTCTGGGTTTGCCCCTCTCTTCATCCCATCCAGGCCTTTGTCATCGCTGCTGGCTGACTTTAGCACCTCAGCTAAATTCACAATGTCACTGCTCTGATGATGCATGTGTTCCAGGGTATTTTCTAGCCACCAAGAAAGTTCAAACTCTTAGAACATCTTTTCTCTTCCTTTCCTTGGTTTTAATTTTACTTATTTAGTTAGGTTTTATGGCTGGGATTTTATTCTATTTTTGTAATGTTCAGTATGCCCAAAACATCATGGTGTTCCTGCTAAGCACCCAATAAATGTTCAATGAATTTACTGCTGTTTTATCCCCAAAGGCCATGCCTACAGCATCGCAACATGTATGAAAATTGTATTTTAAGACCTGTTGTAAACCCCAAGGTGTAGGTTATAGAGATAGAGTAAATCAATCTGGAACTCAAACTGTAAAATTATGTAATTTTTGCCAACAATTCAAAGAAATGTAGAGCCACAAGGGACATGGAAGTTAGCTACTCTAAATCCACTCTTCTTTTTATACAAAGCTCTTTATGAGTGGTAAGGTACTCCAGAGTTATATATGTATTCAGAAAGACTAGAAATGAGCTGTGTGATTCTTCCTTTTCAGCCCTTATCTGAGGCCTTTAACTTTATACCATGGCAATTCTTTTCTAGGAATATTTTTGCATACAGAGATTTGATGTCTCATGCAATATAAATATGGACTAATTACTTTTCAGGATAGATTATCCTGCCTCATATAAACTCCTTTATTAGAAACCCTACAATATCTGTCCAAAGTTACTCCATGGTCTATGATGTGATGAAAATCAGCTCATTCACCCACGATACCCACTTATTCATTAATCAAACTTTATTTAAACCAGTCTTGTATTCAATGTGTGCGATATAAAGTGAAATTAAATTTTACCCTTGCCTATAAGAACTTTTGTGGTAGGGTATGGGTCTGAGTACAGGAGATATTTGATTCAGGTACCGAGGCATCTGTGGAAACTGTGTGGGTGGATAGGTTCTGAACAGAGGAGATGACTTTTCTGACAAGTACTAATACTAGAAGGAAATATGGATACAGAGAATGGAGACTAGAAATTTCTCAGGATGGATACCAGAAGCATAAAGTGTTAAGGTAAGGAAAAATGGTTTGAAGAGTAGAAAGTGAAACTAGTTTAGTTCATGGGCTACACTGAGGGGCAAAGAGGTGTACGTAAAGAGGAAGCCTTGTGAAGTTTTGCCATCAATCATTCAGCTTTTCAATTTTAGAATTATTCAGGGTAGAAAACCTGCAAAAGATTGTTTATAGCATATTTGTTCAACAATGCCAACATTTTGAAGAAATCAAGATGTCCTTCAGCATGTGAAAGCACCTATAAACTGAGGTATGTCCTGAAAACAGAATATTATGCAGCATTTTTATGAAAGGCTATCAAATCATGAAAAGGCATGTAAAAAATTCAATTGCCCATTACAGAGAAAGAGGCTAATCTTAAGTTTTCATATTATATTATTCCAACTCTATGGCATTCTGGAAAAGCCAAAGCTATAGAAATAGTACAAAAATCAGTGAGGTCTAGAGATGAAGTGAGTAAGTGGAGAACCTCAACTTTGCAGCAGTGAAATGCTTTGTGTGTGCTGTGACGGAGGGTATGTGTCAAGGCCCAACCTGGGCAGAGCCCAACTCCAAGAGTGAGCCCAAATGCTGTTATCCATGGAGTTTAGGCAATGATACTGCATCAGCAACTGATGCTCATCCATTGCAACAAATGAGCTCTTCTGACATGGGACTCTGAGAGGTGGGAGGCCTGGCATGTGCTATCACAAGGTGTACGTGGGGAGCCTCCTACACAGCTCTGCTGCGAATGTAGTACTGCTCCGAAAAAAATGTGGTATATTAAAATACTCAGAAAAGATTCAATGTATAAGCAAGGGAGTGTATCATATTCAAATTAAGAAACACTTTTTTGATGACAGTGAAGATGGATGAGCTACTCATATAAGAAAGGAAGAGGCTGACATCTATCTCAATAATCCAAATGATGTATTAGGAATTTTAAAGCAATAAGAATGGAAATAATGAGGTAAAAGGAAAAATACATTAAAAGAAAAATCTGGTAAAATTGAAGGACCTGGTCAAGGGGTTCATGTGGATCCTGGGTTTCCTGCTAGTGCCTCAGGGAGGAGCGGAGGCATCTTCTGAGAGAAACAAAAAAGGAGCGTCGGGCTACAGGGTGGATGCACATAGTGATATTTGGACCTGTGCAGTTTGATATCAACCTTAGAGACTCCCGAGGAGGATCTGGGCAGCAGAATCTGGATCTATGGAAGAGTGAAGGTCCAGAGAACCAGGCTGCTTCTTCTCTGCCTGGATGTGATAACTTGCCATGACTCTCAAACTGTGCCACTGAAGCTAGCGAGAGGCCAACTAGTGTGGACAGGATAAAGTGCATCTCCACGCTGTCCCTCACACGGCAGTGTGCACCTTGCTGAGTGTGACTTCTGGCCTCTTTATCCCGTTCTCTGTCTATGAGGCCTTCTAATATGGTGCACATCTTCATAAACCAAAGCCACTACAACTTCACACACAACTTAGTTCTCCACCCATATTTCTGTTGAAACTCTGGAAGATTGAGAACTCTTCTGGAGAAAAGAAGCTAAAATTATAATGACATCATTTCATGAGAGAAATTAGTTTCTTGAAGTCTATCATAGGCAACAAGTTACAGAAGGTCCAGGGTAGATCATGGACAAAAGCATGCGCTTACTGTAGTCACACTAAAACTCATCTCAATCCTTCATGAAGGGCAGGAGTAACATGCATAGTGCTCTTTTTATTCTTGGCCACTCCCAATCTTCTAATACTCTCATTGGCCCTCAGATGCTACACCATTATAGTGTCTGAAAAGGAGACAGACTCAAAAATAGTTCAGAGATTTGGACAGTATTTGCCAGTACTGTACTTGGGCTAATTCCCAGATTCTAACTCTGTACACTGTGCTTCAGTTGTTTCTGGAATGCATGAATAGATTGTTACATACATAACGAACTTGAGTAAGTAATGTCAAATTACAAGGCAAAATAAGGAAACTAACTTGAAGTTTCTTGATGTACAGAAAATTTAATTGTACATTTTGTTCATGAATTTATTAAACATCTTAACAGAGAGAGGGGTCAGAAAGAGATTTTGACATGTACTGTTTACAAATAACTTACAGATATATATTCTAAGTAACATGAAGAAGTAAGGCCTAATTGTAACATTATTACATTTTTTATGGCCAGAGAATCAGATATAAGAAAGCTCATGAATTCAATTTAGCCTTAACTTCTATTTTACCAAGTATTACTGGAGTAATCTGAAACAAATTATTTAGATCTGAAAAAACCTTTATGTCTTCATCTGTAAAATGGGTGCAATAATGACTTATTGTCATAATACATGAGTGAAGACTATGTCAGATTTATCTATAAGCTGTAGCTTGTAGTTTAATAAACAAAAAAGAGCCTGCATTTACTTATTATTATTATTATGCACATTATCCAGACAGATCAAAGAACTAAGAGACACAATGTGACTCGTTACACTTTAATCACACATTCACAATATGCTTGCACCAAACACAGCAGAAATGTTATTTGGCAAACAGGGCAAATGAATTTCAGAGATTTCAGTTTAATAACTCTAAGTTCTGAACCTAGAACTTTGAAAAGAATTACTACCTTAAGTCTGCCATATGACTGAAGGCAATTACTTTCATCGTTTACAAATGATAACATTATCCTGACACCAAGCCTTTTGACAGACATGCCTATGAAAAGTACCAGTTAGGGCAGACCACCCTGGTTGTCAAGTTTCTGAAGTGGCTGGGCCAATTCCTTGGACTCCCGCTTCTGAAAGATGCATGAAAAATGCACTTCGGCGATGGTGCACTGTTACACAGTAAGTGGACTCGAGGCCCAGCTTGCATTTGTACAGCAGAAAGCTGCACGGCCTCTTACCAGCTTGCCTACAAAGATGGGCTTGCCCTGGAATTCACGTCATCAGTACTGGCTCATTCCAAATGTGATTAGTCGAGAAAACACAGCCCAAGAAGGTGGCCAGCGTCAACAATGGCAAATGACCCTGATTCTTTGGCCCTTCAAGGGCAAACACTTGGGCTGTCCACATAGCCCACCAATGAGCAGATCCATGCCGTCCCTCTAGTCCACCCTCCACCTTTTCAGGAGAATGTTTCCAATTAGAAGCTCAAACCACCCTGCTCCCTCTCCTCAGGCAGAGTCAGCGAACACTCCCAAGCTGCTTTCAGCCTCCCAAATAAGTGAAATGTTTGACATGAAAGCATATGTTTTTTGGCAACTTTGTTTAATCCACATTTTAAAGAGAAAATTGAAACTCCACAAGGTGTGAAAAAGATTAGTGTAATGTTTCGGTGTCTGGTGGGAAGCAGACCGCGTTCCCTCCTCCTTCTGTTCTCTTCCTTCATGTGCAGATATTCACTTTATAAAAACTGCTATAGAAATGAATCTTTTAATTAAGAATCTCAGCTACCTAACAGCAGAAAAGAGAGAAATATCAAATGGCACAAGATGCAGGAGCCATCTGCAAGACAGATATGGCACACTTTTGCTCTCAAAGAGGGTCACCACTCTGTGAAATCATAGGCAGGTCACAAAAACAAGGATTTGAGGATTAGAATAAAACAAGTTTTAGAGACCTCAGATTTTTATGACAAGATGAAGAAGCAACTCCTCCAGGAAAAAAAAAAAAAATTACTTTCCAACTTGTGCTTGTTATTTTAGAGAATGCTAAAATCTGGTAAGTAATTTCCTTGCAGAACTTCATTTACAGTGACTGTGATGTGACAAGATAGACATACACCAATGTGCACTTCATCTGGGAAGGCCACAGAGACATCCATGGTGCGAGACAGATTTGAAATAGCTTAGGAGTGCTGGAGGCTACTCAAGCAGGAGCAGCAAAAGCCACTTATTTCTTTGCCTTGCCCAGATGTCCTCGTCCTGCACTTACAGTGACCTACTGCATCTACAGGGATCTACGGCATCTATAGGGATCTACTGCGTCTATAGTGACCTACTGCATCTACAGTGACCTACTGCATCTACAGTGAACTACTATGCCACACAACACCTTGCCAGAGGTGCTGACACTGATGTTGGAGGATTTCCAAATTAGTTACCACATTGAGACGCTCACTTAAGAATCAGTCTCCACTATCTACAACTTAAAACTCTCTTGATGCATAAAATAGAACACTGTGTTTAGTTGAAAGCATAAAACTTATTACATTTTAAACTTTTATAGTTATATAGTATATTAAAGTTCAATATGATGATTGGCAAGAAGCATAGATTCGGAGCCATATTTATGTGATCATAGGTAGTTATTATGTTCTGTGCCTCCATATTTTAAAGTGGTAAAGCATTAACTGATTCCTTCATATCTAAATACTTGGAGGTTTAAAATAATACAGGTACGACAGCCATAGTATATGTGATATAAATAAAAAATGTTTAATAATCTCAATATTCTATTAGCAGTAGCAGTTGTAGTAGGAGTATTTAGAAGTTTCAAACTATTTGCATTTTTGTTGTGATTAAAAACATAAAATTCCTCATGTTATTTTTATTATTTTATTATTATTTTTATTTTGGTGGAATTTGGGACTGAACTCAGGCCCTTGTGCTTGCCAGGGAAGTGCTTATTCCACTGAGCCATCTCCCTGGCCCCAAAATGGCAGAAAGAATTTTTGGGGGGGCTGCTCAGGATGCCTTCAGGGCAGGTCTGGTTTGACTTGAGGATGAGGGAATGAACTACAGCATCCTGAGCCTGACTGCTTTGTTTCAGCAGGCACTTAAACACCTGAGCTAATGGGCAGGCCCCCTTCCTGTTATTTTTAATTGTATAATTAAGTAGCATTAAATACACTCACAACATTATTTAACCATCACCAAAGTTCATTTCTAAAACTTTTTCATCATTCCAAATAGAAACCTCATACCCATTAAATGATGATGCCTTGTTTCTCTATCCTGCTAACTGTAGTAATCTCTACTGTACTTTTTATCTCATACATTTCTGGAAGTGCATCATACAAATAGAATCATAAAATATTGTCCTTCTGCGGGCAAGTTACTTCACTTATGATAATGTTTTCAAGACTGAAGCATGGTATGTATCAGAATTTCATCCTCATATGGCTGAAAAATGCTGCATCACAAGCATGTGTGACATCTGGCTGAATCATTCTTCTTCTGGCAGGTGGCTATGTTGTTTCTAACTGCTGGCCTTTGTAAAAGGCACAATATAAACACTTGTATGCTAATTGGCTTTTAATGAAGACAAAATCTGAGAAAATCAACTTACAGAATGAAAGATTTGTCCAGGCTTATGATTTCATTGTTTTCCGTCCATGGGTTCCATGTTTTCTATCCCTGGTTCAACCCATCACTTTAAACCCATGGCCAGATAGAGACATTATAGCAGGAGATATGTACAAGAAAGCCACTCACCTCAAGTCAGCCACAAAGTGGAAGCCAATGCAGGGTGAAAGTATGGGAGAAAAAGGTGAGGGCTCCCTCCTATTAGACCCCATGCCCTGATTCTATGTGTACCCAGTGACACCACCCAGTCATCATCTCATCTTATCCTTGGGTTATGTCACTGATAAAGGTGGAGCCCTCACATGCTGGACACACTCAGAAGTGTGCCCTGATAATTTCTTAAATGTTTCCCAATCCAAGTCCACAATTAAGATTAAACATCAGAGTTTATACACATATATCAGTTTTAGTCTGTTTCTATCTTCTTATGGAGCCATAGAAATAGAGCAGTATATCATATGTCAATGTTATATTTAAGTTTTTGTTAAAGGACTAAAGCACTTTCCTTGGAAGCTATGTGGTTTTATGGTTCTACAAACAGTTCACAAGAGTTTCAATTTCTCCACAGCCTCATCGCCATTTTTTATTTTCCTTTCCTTTGCTTTGTCTCTCCCTTTCCTTTGTAAATAACTATCTTGATTTATATAAAGTGGTATTATAATGTAAGTTTAATTTGTATTCACTAATTATTAAGGTTGAACATTCTTTCTTCTCCCTTGTTGTTTTACTTTTGAGTATGCTTGGGATTAGGTTGTGTCCCCTCTGATCATCTAGAATCAGCTTCCCCTCTCAAGATAAGGTAATTGGCAATCCTGATAAAGTGGGCAGCTTTGTCTCCCCCTAGTCATACAACAGGCTCCAGTGATGGTAGGATGCGAATATCTGTCCAAATTTAGTATCTATGCTTCTGAAATGAGTACTGGCTGTGGACAGTTGTTTGATTTTTTTTTTTTTTTGCCTAGTACAAACATTAAACATACATGAATTTTATATTTACATTTAGACCCAAGAGAAAAGTTGCTGATTTATTTAGCAAAAAACGTATGAGAGAATAAAAGTAACCTCCTGAATGTTGTCCTATAAATGTCCCCAGGAATCAGCAAAGTAGATTATCTTTTAGTATTCATCATTGTCAACTCCAGTAGAAAACTATCTTTTATATATCACAATCAAATTACATGTACTTATTTTTACTGTATCATTTAATTTTATGTTTATTTTTATTTTTTTGGTGGTACCAGGAATCGAACTCAGGACTTTGCGCTTGGTAGGCAAACACGTATTCCACTGAGCTATCTCCTCAGCTTTACTGTATCATTTATATGCACAAAACTATTATGCTATGAAATGTCTGATAACCTTACTAATAATTTTTAAATGAGAAAGAAGTACAAAGTGAATCACATTCTGAAATGCTTCTCAAGTAATTATACAGTGATAATTTCTTATTTGGTCATTCATTTATCTGTAGCAAACAGTAACTTGCTACTTGCCTGGTCATTCCATCTCTATTCCTCTCTTAGCAGGTTTTACTTGGAAAGTAAAAGAAGATACATGAACCACAGGCATTGTTCAAAGTATTCTAAACCTGCCCAACCATAGAAACTGGGAAGTATTTTTTCCTTTTCTCCAGATACTTTTTTTGTATTTCTGATCTCTTTAATTCTGGTTTTAAGGGAAAAGCATCTTGATTATGACAAGTGACAGTAATTACAAAATCTACAAACATGTAGAAAGAAATACTTTGCTATAGTTCACTTTTTTCACAGTCTAGATATTCTGTTGTACTCAAAATGTATTGAATGAAAGTTCAAGACTGCAAAAATTGAATGGTAAGTGCAGCACTTTCTTGTCAAGGTGCATACAAATCAAAGGCGATGTGACAGTCACACTTGATTTTCAATTGATTGGCTTGAGAGCTGCCCAGGGAATGAATAAAGTACACTTCTGGGTGTGTCACAGAGCATGGCCTTGGGGCCCTAAGTCCTTCCCAGCTGCTTAATCTCTAGTGCAGCTTGTTCTCCTTTGTGATTTCCAGCTGCCCCAAAGTGAAGAGCTCTGCTTTTCCAGGCTTTCTGCTATCTCTATACCTCAGAGCCCATTGACCATGGACTATCTATGCAGCAGTGAGCAATACTACTCAGTTAAGTTTCAGTGTTGGCTCGTTTGGCCTGGTGACTTGGTCGCTTTCCTCATCTCTGAGCCAGACTGCCTGACGCTTCTGACTTAAAGGCAGAGAGGTGTATTTTGGCTTACATTTTAGAACTTTGAGATCTTGTGTGGTTGGTAGCATAGAAAAGGGTGGTAACTCTTCCGAACTTTCCCCTTTAGTGGCCTGCTTTTTTGAGCAGACTCCATCTCCTTGCACCAAAACAGCTTGGGAGCTACCTCTCCCCAAGTCCCCTCTCTGAATGCATGAGGATTTTTGGGTGGGCATCCAGATCTAAACCATGCAGCAGTGGGAAAACTAAGTAATACAGCATACAAATCTGTTCCTTGTGTAGATTATTAATGCAGGATATAGAGCAGTCACTTAGGACTCCACAGCACTGGGAACAGTCTTGCAAATATGACTCACTTCGAACTTGAAGGCTTCTGAATCACACAGAGCTCCTTTATCAGGACTGAAAAATTAGTAAGGATGAAGGAATGATGCCTGATGATATAGAAGTCTACCTCATCATGTATATGAGCAGGAGTTTAGAGAAAAGCTGATGCAATTTGAGTTTTATTTTATTTTTTATTTTTGGGCCATTTTAAGGAGTTGTTTTTATTTATTAATACATGTTTGTGGTACATAATGGTTCCTTTCATCTTAGGGAAGAGGTCCATACATTTCACATATGTTGGTTCTTTTTGTCCCCCTTCTCTCCCCATCCAATTCCCTCCCTCCACTTCTAGGTCTCATTTCCCCATTTTCACGACTAATGTTACTATATTTCTAGTTTATCTTTGTGACCTACAATGATTATATTCATTGGCAGTAATTGGTACATGTACATGACATATAAATTCTTAATATCCCTTTCCCCTCCCTACCCTCTGTCTCTATTTTTTTCCCCATAATTTTATTGAGAAACAAATAGCAATGAGACAGTTTCAAACCAAATTGGTAGGACAGTTTCAATAATTAACACATTGCATACATTCTTCCTAGTGGTTATTTGCTGTACAAGATGCGGACATGATATCCTATTTACAAACACTATTAGAACAAATCCCTCTATTCATTAAGAGAATGTAACTATATATCTATCCTAAACATTTTGAATACACAGATACAAAACGGATATTCATCTGTATCCCCTTTTTTTTGTTTAGTTCCATTATTTGAATATTATAGGTGTGTAAACACAGCAAAATATTCTAAAAGAGTCCAGTAGTCCATAATAGTATTGGGTCTTCCACTTCACTCGCAATGTCAGAAATTGTTCACCTGAGTCCTCTACAGCTCAACATAACAGCATGGCTTTACTTCTTATACTTCATTTTTATACTTTTCTGTTGGATGGTTAAGACCTAGATAAAGCAAGACCTATGCAACAAGAGTTGTGGATTTTGGTATGATAAGGTCAGTGAAATCCCCTCAGGATTTATTCTGAGATCCTATACCTCAGATTGTAGATCCTTTGTCAGTGTCAGGCATGTGGATGAGTCACAGCAATTGCTTGGCCAGTATGCTCTCTGTAAAAGCCTGGGAGAACATTTTCTCTCTATATGACTCTCCTTAGGCATACTCTACATCATCAATCACTTTCCTCTTTGGCCCCATAATCTCCTTGATCAGAAAATTTGGGACACTACTGAGTTATGAGACGTTACATTACAAGTTCTAATATGTCCTGAGTCTTAATTGACCTTGGAAGGCTAGGGCCAAAATGTTGGCTTTCCTTGTGGCCCTCCTTTTTCTCTAATTTTGCTCTGCAAACTTAAGTTGTTAACCCTCCAGAAGACAAGCTTATTGTTATTACCATACAACTTAGGCTGTTGAGCTTAACCTCACTATCTGTCTGCATATCAAACATCTTAGGCATAGTATGGAACAGGTGTTTTTCATCAAGTATTGGTATGTTGAACTTTAAGTCCCTACAGAATATAATAAAAAAACATTTAAAAATTAGAATATATTTTAAAAATAGGCATAAAGAATTATATAATTCTTATGTTTACACGTAAGTTGAAAAATCTAACGATATACAAACTTGTGGCAGGACAGTCCCGCAACATTCCTTTTCCTGTCTCCTGCCTTCATTCACCACCGCCTTCTTTTTGAACAACCATCTACCTGAGAGTCAGCATGGCAGCAACCGGCATGTCAGAAGACCAGAATGACAGGCATTCCAAGCATGAACCTGCTATTACAAAAATATGGAACGCTTCACGAATTTACTGTTATTCTTGCGCAGGGGCCATGCTAATCTTCTGTGTATCGTTCCAATTTTAGTATATGTGCTGCTGAAGCAAGCACACAATTTGAGTTTTAAAATGAAAGACTGCCACAAAAAGGGTGGGAATTTAGAGTTTATCAAATACAATTCTTATATTTTTAAGTGAAAAAAAACATACAAAAACCCCATAGCTACTTGCATTTTCATGATTTATCCAATACTTAAAATTTCTAATGTTAGATCAAGGTTTGAACTCTTTTTCTTTGCAGTCTGTGCAGTATGAACAAGTGTCCAAATCTGGCAGAAAGCACATTCATTGATTTGTTAGTGCCTATCCTATGCTACATTCATGGTGAGAAGTAGGACTAAGCTGTTGTTCTTAATGAAATTAATTTCTTACCCTAGAAATAAAGCTAATTCGCATTGATACAGGGAGAAAAACTGATCTCAGGTGGGTGACCTCAAAACCATATAGGGAACCTCCAAATGACATAGGGAAAAATGATCTCCCGACCTGACCTGCGCAAGTTCAGGTTCTCTAAGACTAAAGAATGAATTTTAGGATCAAACAGAGGTTATGAGCAGAATGTATTTATTGAGGGAAAGAAAGCTCCTGTCTGATAGAGGGACAGGATGGGGGTCCAAGTGGGTTGTTTCCGGGAAGCTGACTCTTCCAGGGACTTTTATAGAGTAAAACCATGCAGTGAGGTGGGTCTGAGGTGGTAGAAAACATGGAAACTCCCTTAGGTGGATGTGGGGTGGGACAAAACTATGGTCAACCAATGGGATTACAAACACCATTGCTCAGGTGAAATTGATTAAGACCAGGATCAAATGAGTCATGTAGCAAGGGGGTATGAATACTGGACGGGGTCTCTTCCTGTTGGGGGTTGGGTTAGAGACTCATTTGGGCTCTTTCAAGGTGAGTGATACTATTTAGTATATCAATCCCTAATGCCCATCCCTAGGGAAGTATGTAGCTGTGTTTCCTCTTTTTTCTTGGTCTTCAGGTGTGGCCCATGTGGGAGTGTCTGTCTCTTCCAAGTTGCAAAGTCACCTTGTCTTCCATCTTGTCTCCTTGAGGGCCTGGCCCTGTCTAACAGCCTATAATATTTCTATCTAATTTGGCTGCCTGTAAAACTATTAGAAATAATATAAAATCCTCAGTAGTGAGATGCTGGAGGCAATTTTTTGCCCAAAATGTCATGTAACCGTATACTATTATCTTCAAAACTGAACACTCTGCAACATCTTTCCAGTGACTCTAGAATCATGTTTCTGAAAATGTTCCTGTCCCAGTTCTCTCAGTGAGTGTTGCTGCTGCACACCTGCCAGCTCACAAGGCTCCAGGTCACTAGCCTGTCATGACCCTTGCCTGCCCCACAGGCTGTAACCTATTTCCACAGCCTGGGGCCCTCCTCTTAGGCACTTGACATTGCTCGTCATTTGCTACCTGGCTCCCACCACTGCACCTTCTAATTTGCCTCTGTTAATTGCAGACTAACAGATTATTTGAGTCATATTAAGCAGGCTCAAGTGTCTTGTTTTTGTTTTTGAATTGGAAGTGAAATGTTCTAGAACCTGTCCTTCACACAAAGCTTCCAGGACACTGTAATAAACATTGTTGAAGTTACAAGGAATTAGCACATAGGATATTATTTGCTGTTGATACTGTTAGGGTAGACTTAATAAATTCCATAAGCATAGTTAATGAGATTTTGTCAATAGATGTGCCATAATTTTCTCATTTTCTTCTCTTTTCTTTCATCTATCTCTCATCTGTCTATTACTAGGGATTTAAGCCAGGGCCTTTAGCAGCATGCTTAGCAAGCATGCTACTACTGAGCTATCCCACCAACCTTGATTACTTCATATTTTTCAGTGATTTCGGTGTAGTAGACATGTTCTTATATCTTGAAATATGAAAGCACACATCACCTATAACACTGATGTGTATTCCACCACATTAGTTAAGTGTGATGGTGCATATCTGGAATCCCAGCACAATGGGAGGCTGTGGCAGGAACATCGGAAGTTTGATCCAACCCATGTCAAGTTGCCAAGACCCTTAGTCACAGTAAACTGTGTAAAAGCACTGGGGATGTAGCTCAGTGTGAAGGCTCTGGAACCAGTTCCTAGTATTACAAAAACAATAAACAAAGTCACATTATACTCTTCCCTGAACCACCAGCACTTGCCAGTGCTCGCTACAAGTAACATTCCCATTTGAAACTTGCCAAAATGCCCCTAATGATTTGGTATTTTATCTAAAATGCCAACAAAGCTACCAATGCAATAGGACATCTAGCTTACCTGGCTAACGAGGCTCTTTCTTTGAATGACCCATTTATTTCAGGATTAAAAAAAAAAAAAAATCACAAGGTTTCATGTTCAAGAACTTATTTTACTGGCTTTTCTAACTTTTTATTTTAGTTTTTCTTGTCAGAAAATAAGGTTCATTTTTCAAAATATGTCCTTCACCTTTTTAAAAGCTGTTCCATTCTGGAAACCATAAAGAAAATTCCTTAGCCAAATTAGTAATTTGCCTGTGATCCACCTGTAGTGCCTCTGTATTCTAAACCTAAGGTATATAGCTCTCAATCTGGGATTTCCTCCCCAAAGCACCTCCCATAATTCCACTGCCTCTTGCAGTGCATGATAGTTTATGCAACCTACCATATAAAAATCTACTTAGTTATACCTGGCTACATTTTATCAATTATTGATTTATGAATTCTGAAGGAATACTCCAGTTACCAGTTATGCACAGGATTTTTTATCATCACTAATGGAGTGACAATCTACTCTAGTGACACAGTCTCCACTATTTATAATTTCACCTTCTAAGTGATCATCCTGTGAACCATTATTTTTTCTAAACTGTGGAGATTTTTCAGGGAATTAAACCCATCCCAGCAGTCCCAGGTCTTGGACCATAGACTCTCACTTGCATTTGTAGTGGTGACCTATGAGAAGCAGTTGTGAAAGTTCTGGAGTGGAGTGTGATCCTAAGGGAGCACCTTACCCAGGTTAGCTCCAGGGCAAAGCGATGTCTTTACATCAAAGGGGATGTCCAGGGTTTTGTTCCTCCTTTTGCCCACTGATATAAAATGTTTTATCTAAATGTCTCTGCTTCTTGTGAGAATTCTCTTTCTAGCAATGTTTATGGGTTTCCATGGTGTCATATTTTATAAAATGTTCATAAAATAAAAGCTGTGGATACTGTACAAAGTTCCCAAACTCATTAGATAAATCTTTCTTCCCTGGGTCCACTCTTAACCCCTTAGCCACACCATTCACTTGAACTTAAAAGGCAAATGTATTCATCAGCTTTCTGTTATAATGAATCAGAGATAAATAATCAAAAAGGAAGAAGGCTATGCCTTGGCTCAAGTTTTAGTGTTCAGTCCCTAGTCACTTGGCCCCATGGTATCTTACCTCTGCAACAGAGAACATCATGGCAAATGAAACTGCTCACCTCTTACATGCAGGAAAGCTAGCAGAAAGGATGACATTGCTGTCCTTTCTCACTCTGCAAGGACAGGAGCCAGTGTCCTCACCTATTCCCCTTTGCCCAACCAAAAAAGGATTCCCCACTTCTCAGTAGTGCCACAAATGGTGAGCAAGCTTCAGCACATGAGCCTATGAGAAATATTACAATTGAAACACAGTAACACTGGGTAATATTTCTGAAATTGAAATATTGTCCCCACACAGCTCTTTCTTTGCTTCTCCAAAGAGAGAAATTCTATACCCTTTCTGACACATCCAGTGATCCTCCCCTCAGTCAGAATTCATTTCTCAAGCATTTAATTGTATGCGTTTTTAAAATAAATATATTTCTATAACACTCACACAGGGAGGAAGTACAATGTTTATATGCAAATGTTTCAGTCTCAAGTCTCTCTCATGGAGACCAGGATCACAACGCAAAAGACAGGACCATGTCCACAGGGAATCACTAACACTCAGTCAAGTCCTCCAGGAATGCTCTCCCTCTCCATCATGGAATCAGATCTATTTCATTCACCTCTCATGCCATCAAACTAAATGAAAGTGACTTCATAGTATATTCTTAAAAATACTTGTCATAATTTGAAATGCTAAAATCATTCAAAAGAGAGTAGGAAAAAGTTTACTGACAGTTAATGTGTATGACAGAAAGAGATGAAGAATGATATTGATAATTTTCAACTTTTTTTCTAATCTCCACTTTTGAGTTTAGTTAGGTGATAAAATGATTTTTTAAGTTTATGAAACACTTCTGGGCCATACAACATGGTGTTCAATAAGGCAGTTGCTCTTCAAATTTAGCAAGCAGAGAAACTAAATTTCTGACAGGTCAAATGATCAAGCTATTCAACTAGAAATTGATAGAGATTAGATTAGATTAGATTAGATTAGATTAGATTAGATTAGATTAGATAAGAGCCATGGGTTTGCCTTATGATCTAGCTACCAAACTTCCTAGTTTTTCCTATGTCCAAATGCAAATACAAAAAGAAATTAGAGACTTTACAGAAGGGCTCTTCCCCTGCACTTATTTTTATTACCATGGGTTATGATGAAGAACACTTAGTTCTCTTGAGTTGTGTGTTTAGAAAGCATTAAACATATATAAAGAAGTTTTAAAAATAAATCAAAAATATTAAATTTAACTGTACTGGTGGCTTATATTGAATATTAGGAAACTTCTTTCTAGCAAATAATTTATATCCTGAAAAATTCAATTTAAGTTTTATGGAAGTTTTGAAGATTTCTCTTAGTTTTGAGGCCAACACTGACATTTCCTCTGAAATTGGTGAGGAGTAGTATATCATAATGGATAAAATAAACTTGTACTGTTCTTTTGGTCTTTAAAAGTAAAATCCAGAAGTGGTACTTTTGTTTACAATTTGAAATAAAATGCTGAGACAGACACTTCATCTTGTTCATCAACATAACACTCAGTGGGAGTATCATGTTAAGTAATTGTGTAGTGATTTTCTGAACTTCTTAAGAGGGAAATTCTTGGAATTCCCAAGTGTAAGAGTATTTTTGTTTTTCATGGTGGGGCCATCAGCCATCATTTGAGTTTATACTAGCAATGTGCTTCATGGGCATCTTTAGACAGTTTCCCAAAGGAGCGTGGGAAGTCCAAATCACCTTTCATAATTAGATGTTTGAGGCATGAAGCACAGTGATACCAGCCCCACTTCTCAACCCTGAAGATTACATTCAATGATAGGAACCACCATTATAACACAACGGTCATCAGAAATGCAACACTTTCCTGAGTTCTGTGAACCATTCAAACTGAGATGATAATAGAAGCTGCCACATTTATAAACTGTTGGTCAAAAATGGAAAATCACTGAGAGCCCTAGCGCTTGTGATGAGTGTCAGAAGATCAGACTTAATGAGTGCTGGGTTCTTGTGATGTTTGTGTTAACTATGACAAATTTGTGCCAGAATTGCATGGAAATAAGGGAATGGGTTAATACACTATTTACAATAGCATGGTAAGGGTTTTGCTTGTTTTTTGTACATGTAAATAAAGTAACTGAAAACAACAAAGTTTCTGTACAAGAACTACTCTCTCATACTACATTATATTCTCAATCATTTACATGTAGTAGTTCTCAAGAAGTTAAAAACAAAGATATATGGCCTTTTGCTTGTGTCTACTCTGGCACCCTGCATGTTTGGATAAAGAGAATAGATAATAGCAACAGTGATCTATTCAGGTCATGAACTGCTTTGTTAAATGTGTTTGCATATAGAATTCTTGTTGTGCTTGAGGTTTAATTTGGAGCGCATCTGTATAAGTTGGAGGGAAACAAGAGCAATGAGTGTAAGCCATGGGTAATTCTGGGAGCAGACATTTCCCCAGCTGCAGCCAAAACAGATTTTCTACACATTGAAAGACTTTCAAAAATAATTTGTGATGTTGTCTTTTTGGACAGCTAATCTGCTTATGTATTTACTCATATATGTTTACAGTAAATTTGATCTATTTCCTGATAATTATCTGAAGGATCAAAAATATGGTGCTATCTACTCCAAAAAACAACTTTTCTCCCAACCATTGAGCATCTATATCCTCTTCAGTTTAGTGCGTTGTGGGATTTATCCTCCTTAGTTAGACAACACCAAGATGAATTCACCTAACCTTTCTCCAAAGAGAATTCAACCATCTTTAGGTAAAATTCATAATAGTCTCAGCAGTCACTTAGATTTGATTAGAGTACAGCAAGCAGAAGTCAGCAGAGTAATCATTCTATAAACAAGGAGCACGTCCTTGGGATGTCTGGCCCTCCATCTCATCTACTGCTGTGATGAACTGATAAGAATGTCATTTGAATTCACACAGCCATTTTGCCCTTCAAGATAGAATGAACCCTGAGAAATGAGCCTCCAAAGAAAACTGTCTCAAGCAATTTCTATTTTTTCCTTTTTCTGTAGACTTCCGCGGATGCATATTTTCTTTCATTAATCTCAAACTTGTACAAATTAGCAGTATAATGGTGAACAAGCTGAATAATAGAATAATTTCTTTTGGTTTAATCATGTGTTTTTTCTTCCATGCCCTAGTTGCCAAGGACCCGTCATCTGCAATCCTGGCATTTCTTTTTAATTCTATGAGCCAAAATCCATCATTTCTGAAATTTTTCAAGGAAAAGTTTACCCTGATCATTAATCAGCCCCCTCTAATTAAGCACAATTACACCCTATCATTGTTGCTGTAATTATTGATTGATTAATCTTTCAACTATTAATTAAAAATCTTAATTAAACATTTTTTGTGTTATTTAAGCTAAAATTTAATTATTATGCAATTTCCCTGGTATATGCAATATGTCCTGTCCTCCTAGCTTCACAGTTTGCTTAGAGTCCACTGGTTAGGAAGCATTCCCTAGAGTAATCTGAAAATAAGTGCAGTCATCCTCAATGTACCCTACACACACAGATATATGCATGGTCATAGAAGCTTGTTGGGTCAAAGAATGAAAAGGGTTTTCAGTGCAGAAGGAGTAAAAGCAGTAGAAGTACTGAGACCATGCAAAGAGATGGACTTTTTTTTTTACAAAATTGACTAGATGAAAGCAGGACAGAAGTAAAACAAATGAGACAAACTCCTAAGTTATTTAAGATTTCTAATGTGCCACCTACTTTCCATTGTGTTTTTAGTCATATGAAACTTCCAGTGTGCAGCTGGCTTGGGAAGACCGACAGAAGAATTAATTTGAATTTTTCATCACTTTTATTTTTCTTCAAAATGTTAAGGGAACAACCGCAACCAATACAGATGAAGAGAAGGAGTCAGACTTGAATTTAAAGATACGAAGCTTCTAAGATATCCTAATATTATCAGTGTACTTGTGACATGTGCAAAAATCACCTGTCCAACTAAAGACTATCATTTTTTAAGTAGCCAAGTGACATAGGCACTTGAATTCTAATGTTTCTCATTTGCAAATTAAAACATACTCTGCATGATCATTTTTTCTTTAGGATTGATGATAATATGTGGTACATGATGTCATCTCATTGGCTAATACATGAGATTCTAAATCAGTGTTCGATATCATTTTCTGCATAATGCTCCTTTTATTTAAGGTTATTACATCTTGATTTTAGTTCTAGCTTTTCACTGACCATTTTCTGACCCCATAGCAAAAATCATCTACAATCTTCACCTTCCATCTCTGTACTTTCAATCTTATTAGATATCTGTAGATGAAAGAGCCTTTGCAGTTTCACAGACAGGCCCCTCATCCCTTGATAAGCACAGAGAGATCCAGTGAGGGTTAAGGCCTGGCTGCAGTTGCACTGCTAATTACCGACAGACAGAATCAGGTCTCTAGACTCCTGGTTCAGAGAGCTCTACCACTCCACATTGTCCCTCAAGCTAACATTTGCCCTACATTTTTCACAGGGTTGTCATGAGGATCAAATATGATTAAATATGGGAAAGTGCTTTAAAACGTGCAAAATTATGCACGAGAGCAAAGCATTACTATTAATGGGCTTCCTATTTGTCATCTTTGGGTAGAAATTGAGAGGTTATTTAAAATGGTTTTAAAGAGTTCTTTTTGCAGTTATGAACTGTTATAAAGTTACATCGTGTTTTGTAATAAGAGTTTGTTCTTAGTGTACCTTTTACTTTTGTGAAACTTTGTCCTGAGTGTGCTGCTTTTCTGGTATGACTTTTCTAGTAGCACTGGTTTATTTTCCAGGAGAATCCAGGAAATTCAATAAAGGGAATAAAGAAGAAATACTGGAAATGGAAGAAGCCAGTGAACGATATGCTATTAATGATGCTAGTACTTGGGACAACTGGAGTTTTATCCCATTATAAAGCCAACTGAAGGTTTATTTTTTGTTTTGCTTTTTACAAATTTACATCTGTCCTTTATTAAGGCATTAATTTCACTGTACCACTGACAAACTCCACACTTACTGGCAACCTACAGAAAAAAAAAAAAAAATTGAGGCAAATAGTTGCCAGCCCCTTAAGTTGAAATGCAGTTAGCTTTCTTGAGAAAATGTTAGAAGCCAAGGGAGTGTTAACCTCCAGAACTAACAGTCTCATTCTGTGCTTTCTTATGTGAAACAAAGTTCTCTCTGCCCTACAGATGTTAGCAAACTCATGCATACATAATTTGTTCTTACATAGGTCAGTTCAAATGAAACTAATATAATAAGAATTGCTTATAGTATATAGAGTGGTAATGACTAAGTCTCATGAGAATACTGATCTCTTTCCCCATATTGGGCAACATATATGACAGTCACAATGTAAAGATGGAGATGTCTATTTTTCTCATGATTTTAGAGGATTCAGTCCATGGATTTCAGGCTCCGAGACAAAATATCATGGTGAAAGAGCACATTAAAACAAAGATGTTTAGCTCATGACAGTTGTGAAGCAAAGCCAAAGAACAGCGCTGGAAAGAACTGGTCAGAAGACAGATATGAACCTCAAGCCCATATTTTCATGACCTACAGAGATACATGCAAAAAGGTCTTTTACTAATACCTTAGTATCTCCCAAGACAATAAAGTTGACAATTAAACTTAACTGTCATATTTCACCTCTTCTCAAATTGACACCCAAAATGTCTCCTTAAGCCTTATATAATATCCACATAATAATAATAGTAAATTCATAATCCCACTTTCCATGATTCAACTGTTCAATGTTGATCCAAAAATGTAATCATGCCTTTTTAGAGTTTTAGCAGTTCCATTACAGCACAGAAGTCCAAGTCCAAAATATCTTCTGATATACAAGATAAACTTTTAGTTTTGAGCCTCTAAACTAGTTTTAAAAGCAAGGTACTTAATTATAAAATATAATGTCACTAAGTATTCACATTCCAAAGGAGAGAAGTAAGGGAGTAGAAAAGAATAGTGTCAAAGCAATACAAGAACTTGACAGGGCAAATGCTATGTCCTACATTTTATTCTCATAGTTTCATACATCGTTCTCTCTAGGTCTGCTGGCAGGTACTACTTTGTTACATGCTTTTGCTGGACCTTCCTAGCCTTCCTTTGAACCTGCATAGAAGCTCCCAGGATCCTGTAATTCTTAAAAGCCGCATGTCTCAACAGCTAGCATCAACTGGATGATGTCAAAATTTGCCAACAGTGTAAGCAGAATGCAGGGCCCCTGTACAATGGCTATTATGTCTAAGTTTCTGAACATTGTGAAATGAATTTGGGGAAATTCCTTCCTGGGGATAATTTTTGAGCAAAGGTCCCAGTGTATGTCTTCTCAAACAAAAATATTACACTGATACACTATGGAGTCTATAATGGGTGGGGTGGTGGTTCTTACTGAAACCTAAAGTGCTCTCAAGGGAACCTTTCTTTTTGTTCTGGTTTAAAAGATGTTAGCTTCATTGTGATGATACCAATTTTCAGCAATTATACCTCTTTTGACCTACAGTTCTCCTGTGCTTATTCTCTGGGACAGATTTTAAATTTCTTAAATTTTTCTTTTCTGTTTTTATCTCCCGATCTTCATTATAAATCTGGCTAAAGTAGATAGCAGTACCCATTACCCAACCTGACCATTTGACTACCTTGAAATTCTCAAAACAGATCAATTAGTTCATAACTCTTAAATTCAACCTCAGAGCCTTAGAGAAGGTCAAAGTTCAGACATTTTCCAAAATGAACAAAATATAAGGTTTGCCTTCAAACGAGCTGTAATCATTTTATAGCATAAGAGCATTTTTTCAGTAATGAACCATAGAATCCTCATGTAAAACTTCATCAGCCTCTATTTTACTGTCTGTATTTTTATCAGCATTTTGGTCTTCTGAGACCTGAGTAGAAATATTTATTAGAATATGTTTGTAACATTCTAAAATTTCTCTAAAGCACATCTCCAAATGTTACCAAAATCTTTCTTCAGACGAGTTCCAAAGGTTTCAAAACCTCCTGATCAGATATAGATACAACAATGATTCTATTTTTTTGTACATCAATAATGTATATTGGTCAGCTTTAGCATTGCTGGAAAACATACCTGATAGCTGCATCTTAAAGAAGCAGAGGCTTATTTGGCTCAGCATTTCTCAGAATTCTGTCCTTCATTGCCTGACTTTAAGGTAGAAACTTGGCAGCGAGGTACACCAGAACAAAGATGCTTTATTTATCGTGTCCTGCAAGCAAAGCACGAGGAAAGCACCACAGAGGAGGGCAGGGAGCACCTCCAGACCCCCAGGTCTTCTGACACTCATGCAGATATAGGTAGCATTTACTCAGCCTCCCAGCAACTCTCTAGGCAATCAAACTGACAATTAAGGTTAACAATCCCAAGAAAAAAAACTAAATTTGATGTTTCCTGTCCTTCATGTTCTGCGTTTCTTGAGTCATTACAAAAACTTAAATATAAGCTGGAAAATGGTTTTATTATAATGCCACCAGATTTTCAGTTTATTTTCTCCTGGTGTACCCAACCCCCTCATATTTCTTTCCAGCTATCAGAAATAGCTTTCCAGAACTTCAGACCACAGTTAGTGTCCCTCTGCTGTGAGGTCTCAATATTTCTTTTCTGAATTACTTAGTTTCTGACTTCACATTAGTTTCAAAATAAGAAGGGCAGAAATGTATACATACAAATATATAATGCTACTTAGGAGTTTATAGTATTTCTTTCTAGGAGATTGTGATTTACGGTGAATTCTTAGACATGAAATACAGACTATGAAATAATGCTGAATGGTGGATATCAGGCATGAAATCGGAAACCAGATACTGCTTTTAGATAAAAAAACACTTTTTTTGAGCCACAGAAGAATGTTACCCATAGATTTTTGTTCCAAGGTACCGTATTAAGAAATCTACAGCAATCACAGACAATTGCATTCCTTCCTTCACCTACAAGCTGTCTCCTTGCTTGGAAAGTTTATACCTGAGGATTCAGCTTATCATTTCTTCTTCAAATTGGTTTTACAATACCATTTTCACTCACACATATTTTGTTAAACATCTACAGTATCCATCACATATTATTGCTCATTATTCAAATAATGCTGTATCCTGTACCTGATTGCAACTTATTTGAAGGTAAAAATGATACTGTGTTCATTCTAAAGTAGTGTTAAGTTATAATTTTCCAAGCAAAAGCAGGAAGAAAACATTCACAGAGCTTATTTCTTTTGCTGTTAACAGCAAATTCGCAAGGTGACTACTATTAGGTAGATTTTCTTGAGAATACAGGTTGAAGGAAATGAAAAGACTTGCTCCAGTCTTTCCACGTACTTTCAAGGAAGCTCAGTGTAGCTGACATATGTAAATGAAGCATAGAGGATAGACTTTGTATCTTCCTTTACAAAGAATCACGTGCTCTGATCTCTCTATTACTCAAGCTTGATTTAACTTCCTGTAGGGTTCAACAGAGAGTGTGTGCATGAATCAAAAGACCCAAGCTTAAGATGTTGCTCTGCTGCCTACCAGCTCCATGCACGTCTATACCTCCATTTCATTGCCAGTAAAGTGAGCGGATGCTCACTCTACCCCTCTCATAAAGTTTTATGGGCTCAAATAAAATAATGAATGTGAAAGCACTTACCTTAGTTAAGCACCTATCATCATTATTATGACCATGAACTTTGAAGTCAGACATGGGTTAAATACCTGCCCTTCACTACCATTTATACAAACTTCGGAAATCACTTACTTTTTCTTTGCCTCTATTTTTTAATGTTTAAAATGATAAAAGCCATCCTTTTTCACCAAAAAGAGCTGCTGTCATGATTAAATGGGCTAAGAACTGAAAAGGGCCTATAACGTTATAAATGTTGTTATATGTAGCTGTCTGTTTACTGGCCTACTATGATAGTATTATTATGTGTTTTAAAACAAATATGTGTCATGATTATGAAGTGTTGTCAGTGTAAATCTTCTATCATTGCTGGGACAAATACCTGACACCTAAAATGAGGGAAGGAAAGGTTTATTTAGCTCAGAGTTACTGGAGCTTTCACTCCATCCTCAACTGGCTCCAAGGCAGAGCAGCACAGGGCAGAGAACAACCTTTCATGGTGGCAGCAAAGAGCAAGAGAGCAAAATGGAGGAGTAGAAGAAATAATGGCTACAGAGAGGAAGTCTGTCTCTCTTAAATTGCATTCAGGTTATCTGCCCCGGGCTGGGAGAAGTACTCACACCCATAATCCCAACAGTCCTAAAACTCATAATGCCAGTGGATCATGAGTTAATCTCAAACTCTAGAAGTCCCTACCTCATGACTGTTTGAGGCTTTGGGGGAACAACTAGACACAAACCACAACATATGGTGAATATTAGAAACCCATATCAACTTATTCTGATCGCGAAAATTAGTGCAACACCAGTACACTTCAGTTTTTACAATAGAAAAAAAAAATATCATACCTTGCAAGGCAACTGTGATAAATGTGACGATATGCACTGACATGTACAGAAGTACCTGTAATTCACTGGCATTAAAAGTTGCATCTTTTCTTCTCATATTTTAGAGATACTGGGTGATTTTTTGTCTTCTAAATGTTAGGGCAGGCTTACTGATATCACTCATTGAAGTTCTAAATTTTTCTCATACATTTCTTCAAGCAGTAAGTACACATGACCAAATGATATTAAACATCACAAAACATATCTATTTAGATTGAGAAATATTAAAATTATGCCAAAATTATGGGCCATTTTTCTAGAAGTCAGGGATAGAATGAATTCATGATAACAGATGCGTGGGGAGACGTCAATGATCAATTGGCCCATTTATTTTACTAAGTGCAGACTATATTCACTTTAGCATAAGGATCATGTCTGGGCAAGTTCCACACTGCTGTGGAAATGCCACAAAGCTCAGTACAGGTATTAGACAATGTCTAAAGTGTCCAGTTATGAATAAACATGTAGTCTATTTTATAAACTCACTTGTTTCAGGCACTTAAGTTCATATGAGGAGAAGTGATTAATAATGGAGAGAAAATTCCAATCATCAAATAATCAGATAAAACCTCCAAAATGCAAGACTCAAATGAATCTCCCCTGAGCAGCAGCTTCTTCAGAGAAGGAAACTTCTAGGCTTTCAGTTATCTGACTAGAAACTAAAGAGAGATTTCAGAATCACATGTCCTCTTTTATGATTTATTTTGTAACTTAGTGTATATTGAGAAATGATGTTTGTGACATAGCATGCATGTTCTCCTAATAAAGCAAAGATGCAGTTGATGTCTCTCTTTTTTGTGTCATTACTCCTACAACTATGTATTGCCTCTCATGCATCCATGAACATCTGATGCATCATTCAAACAAGCCTTGCTCTGAGCATTTAATTCAGCAAGTAGATAGATGTTCAAGGTATTCGGGGACGGAGCCATGTAGAGTGTTGTGTTCAGGTGGTTTCCTCAGATAATTGAAAGATGTAGATGGGCTTCCCACCCTCATCTCCTGTTAGATAACCACAGTACCTCAGAAATTTCATAAGCAATTTTATAACTTTCAGGTTGTTTTGAAAAAAGAAAATAAACATCATTCATTACTATTTTTTGCAATGTCCTGTTGAGGTCCTGAAGCTTGGCAGTTGACACTTGAAGAGCACATTAATATCACCTCCTTTACTGTTTGTCCTTCCACTCCACTTCTACTCCATATATGTAAATATGTAAATATATATATATATATATGTATATATATGTAAATAAATCATTGTTTTCAAGAGGCTCTTAATGACTTTGTGAATGTAGAACCTAGAACCTCCCAAAGGTTTCTTTCTGTAGTACGTTTCTATGAGACAAAGCAGCCACACAGACTCCTTCCCAGAATACCTTGAACCTCTAGGTACTTGCTGAACTAAGTGCTCAGAGCAAGGCTTCTTTGAAAGATATATGACATATAAAACAGGTTCGAGCCATAGTTCTAAGGTTCATCCTTAAATCAGTATGTTAGTTCACAGGACAACTTGTCTTGCACTTCATGACAACTTCTTCTATGTCGTTTTAATGGCTTAATATTTTCCTTGAAACCTATGTCTTAAGTGACGTTGATATTTTCCTGAAAGCTGGCTGGGGCCTGGCTTCTTGTCTCCCCTTTCTGTAACTAGGAGACTATAGCTCCCAATGTACATATTTAAGTGCCAATTTACAATCTTTTGATAAGCAATCATTCAAAACTAATTTATTTAAAAGCTGGGATATTTTGAGTATTAGATTATTTTGATATTAAAACCTAATTAATTACCTGATCTTTTTTGTAATTGGGTCTTAGTGACATCTTTGTTAGTTTCTGGATTTCTATTCTGATAGACCTGTCTAGTCATTATTTTCTTGTACAAATTATTAATAACTAATCCCTAGTATTCTATCATCTTCTTTTGGCTTTGCTTATTTCAAAAATACTTCATTTTTGAAAAAAAATTTGATTTATGTATTTATTTGGTACAGGGTCTCACTATGCAGCTTGGACTGGCAGTGATCCTCCTGTCTCAACCTCCCAGCGCTGGGATTACAGGTGTGCATCACCACACACAGCTTTGGTGGCTGGCACAGTGCACACAGTATTCTGGGGCCAGCATGGAATGCAGAACCAGGGATCGAACCCAGGTCCTCGTGCTTGCCAGGCAGGAACTTAGACTGTTGAGCTCTCTTCCCAACCACTCAAAAATACTTCTTATTAGAGAAAATATTGAGAGTTCAATTATTTATGATTTTCTTTACTCAAATATCAGAGGTTATTCTCTGTTGTATAAAATTCATAATATATGAAGCTATATAATAATTTCAATTCTTAGAGGTCATCATTGCCATCATTGTCCTGTTTCCATATTCCTTTCCCTATACTTGTAGACAAGAAAATTTGTCTTAGTATCTAGCCTGCTTCAGTCATGTCCAGAAAGTTCGTGTCTGTAAATCTAGCTTTAGTTTCCTCAAAAGATAACTTCCCACACAAACAGTGCTGGTAAGAAATGCATAAACATTTGAGAAGACTTGAGGTAAACACCATAAGCAGACATCCAACTCTAGTAAAAAAAAAGGAATGTTTTCATTGCAGTCTTGTTACAAAAAAGTTTTTAATGAGAAATAAAAACCTACATTGCACTGATTTTTTTTTTCCATTCAAAATTCTACATAAGAATTTAAGATCAAGTGTTTTCTACAGCTTTTGGTTTGATCCACAAATAATATCTAATGTTAGGTAATAATTCGCCAAGTTTGGCTTCTTGTGTTCTGTTGTCTGTTTGTTCTTGTTGCTTCCACTGGAAGAAATGAGCAGCCGAAGCCTCTGGATAGCTTCCCGAAGGCATTGAGCTATCTCTTTTGGAAAGAAAACAGCCTGCTGTGGGACGAAAGAGGCATTCTCTTCTTACTCTCACCATGAATAAACCCAAGTTTGTAGGTAGAATGGCAGCTATCAGCAACAAATGGGCTAAAGGGATGCTTGATGTCATTACAACATTGAGTTAGGCAACTCTGAGGTAGAAAACACATTTTTCAGTATTTGCTCCTTGTCTGAAATTTTGACTCTTAAAATTTCAGTGAACTTTCCCAACCTGTGCCCACCATTGACACACACCGGCAACATCACAGTCCAATGAACACTTGGGAAGTAAGTCTTCTTATCTCTACACATGAATTACACCTAAAACACAAAACAAAACAAAAAAACTAGCCAATGCCAGGTCATTACTATTCTGTGTACCATGAATGCAAAGATGAGTAAGATAATTTCTGTACCTAAAAGATCTATGAGTAATTTTTATTTAGAAAAGTAATGGGATAAACTAAGTTATAGAAAAAGGTAATAATTTAATATGCTCCTATCTCATTCATACCTACATTTGAAAAATGGACTGCCATGAAAGAAATGCTTATCTTCAAAATATATGTAACCACAAAACTTCCAGCAAAAAATACAAAGTTGGAAAGTAGATGCCTCTATTTTTTATAAATCCCAAATTGTATTACATTGGCCTCTACATACAGAAAAACACATTTTCAAAAATTGTTAGACAGTTTTTATTCTTGGATAGTGTAGCAAACAATTTACCAATGAAAGTTTCAAAATTAATCAATGTACCTGTTTTAAATATCAACCACACAAGCTCTGTCCTTGGACTAAGTGAAGAAATCAGAGACAGAGGCTGCCCCAGTACCTTTGTGTATGCAGGTCCAAATGGTGCAATTGCTTCATCACATGTAGTATCTCACTACAGTTTATGATATCAATGAGGCTGTCTTTTCTTTCACATTTTACAGTTAATAAAATAAATGCCAGAGAGATTAGCAATAGTGAAGATATTGTGATGCTGAACTCGTCAACAATATTAAATGGAAACAGTTAAGATTTGAGCCCATATGTATTTAACCTGCAGACCATTAACTTCTATGTAGTGTTTCTCTCAATTTAATTAAAATTTTAGAAAGAGACAGGTCATATACAAAGGAAGGATATATCTAGCAAGAAAAAGGCAGAATATGATGACTGCAATATGGTTGATTTATATAATTACAGAATTTGAGTTTCATCAATCATGATTATGACTTTTTCTTCTGTCTTGTGTTTCTACAACTTTGCCTAGAACACCAGGGACTCCAAATACCTATTTGTTATCTTAGTTAGTTGTTTAATATTTTATGTTATGCATACAAATTTTGAAAACAGACTTTTTTAAAGTGGATTTCATCTTTTTATTTTATTTTTATCTTTTTTTGTTTTGTTTGATTGAGAAAGGAATAGCAATGAGACAGTTTCAAAGCCGATTAATAGGACATTTTCAATAATTAATACATTGTACATTTTTATCTTCTTAGTGGTTATCCATAGTACCAAATGCAGACATGATATCCCGTCCAAACACTATTAGTACAAATCTTCCTCCTCATTGAATTAAGCAAAAGTAGCAGTATATCTATCCCAACTCTTCCGTATATATGGTCCTTCCCTTGTGTGCCCTTTTTTTGTTTTCAAGTCTATTTAGAAATCAATTGTTTCCCTACAATTCCTTGTTAGAGGCAGAGAAGATATTTTCCTCGATCTTCCAACATTTCTAAGACGTTACAGATGACTTCTGGAGATTTTTCATGAGAAATAGAATGGTCTTATGTGGCAGATTTGATTCTAGCATCTTTGATTTCTCAGAAAGAAATCAAAATGTGACCTTAACACAGATTTGAATATATCCCAATAGGGTCACCAGGGTTAAGGGTCTATTTTGTTTTATGATGTATCACTGAGGTTTTGGAAAGAAAAATCAAATATCTATCATTTTTCAGTCACACTAACAATCTCTGGCATTGTGATCTTAGACACTGCAGGTCTAAGATCTGCAATAATGACCCAGAACCTTCCCTGAGTCTACTCTAGTTCCAGGCACACAGCTTTTCCTTCTTGTCCTAATGGAGTTAGACTCATTCTATCTATATCTGAGCTATCACTGAATTCACCTGTCAGTTTGGAGAAATGATCTGGAGTAAACATTTAAAACAAATCAGACTGCCTCCAAAAATATTGCAATTTTTAAAGTTATGTTTGAAACTGTTTAGAAAAATAATGTAGTTTCTAGTCTGTAGCTTTTTAAAACTAAAGAAATGACTACTAAGTTATGAGTTATTTTTTAATGATCTTTTGTGTCACAGTAGAGCAACAGTGAATATTGAGTATTTGCTACTGGTTCAGGCCCTCAAGCCAGTGGAATAATCATGCGTAATGTACATTCAAGGCATTGTGATCGGAAGTGAGATTTTATGCAAAGGGTTCTTCTCACCACCTTTCAGATCAAATACTTCACTGACTTTTTTCTCTGCCTGTACATGAAGCAGACTGTGTCTTGTCATGGATTACAAAGAAATGCCTTGCCTTTCCCATCCCCTGCACATCAGCACACTCAGAGTCTGCATTCTTCGAAGTTCAGAGAGGGTTTTTTCCTCCCAGCATCTCTACCTGCCATCCCAGCTCCTCACAGCTCAGGAAGAGACACAGCCGAAGTGCACTGTGGGGCTTTGAATGTTGTCTGAATAGCTCTTGTCAGTCAGGAGCTTGCATTTCATGTTTCAGATTTTTCCCAGAGGACTTTGATGTTAATCCATTTCACGCTTCTAACACATCTGTTCTTCTTCTTCAGGATTTCTTATCTTTTCTAAGCATTCAAATATATATGCAATGGGATAAAACAACTTTGGCTGTCACTGCGCAGTTACTGAAGGGAGACATTAATGATGAAGCACAGTCCCCATAGCTCATCAATAGATTTAAACACAGAGGATACTATATGCGACCCACAATTTTCTGAACATTCACTATTGTTCCATTAGAGTCAGGTGGCCTGAGTGTGGGAAACAACTTAGAAAGTAATGTAATTACAGGGGAAAATTTTATAAATATATCTTGTGCTTTTGTTTTATGTCTAGTTCGATGAAACTTACTAAAGGAAGCAAACTTTCAACAGCACAGAGAAGCTGTCCTCCTATTTGTAGGATTATAGTCCATGGGCTAAAATGACAGAAAAAAAACATTAACAATCATATTAAAATATTAAAAGTAGCTCAATGTGACCATAAAATTAATGGCACAATGCAGAATATAAGTCGTAGGTAACAGTGATCTGATCATTGATTAATGCCAAAACAAAAATAGATAGAATAAATCACTATATAATACAATGTTCTATGACAGCTTTGATGAAAGAAAACAAGGGGAAAGTCAAGAAGGATTTAAATGAAGATGAAGAATTCCATAGAAAGGGAGTTAATTAACCAATCACTAATTTTATCTGGTATTTATGGAATAGCTTTTATCTAGGCAAATATGTTGTAGTTAATAATGAGATTATGACTGATTTTTACCCTCAGTAAGATTGTAGTTTAAATATGCAATAAAATAAACAGAAAAATATAATTTGAAATGAATAATATGCATTGTAATATATATCTATACACACATAGTTACTTAGGGTAAAATATGAAAATTACTATCAAGATCAAGGCATTATTCTTTTGTATTATATTCTTTCAATCCTATTTTTAGTTAAAAAGTAACTGCTGCTATCACTGATAAAATAAAATGAACAGCTCTGCAAAATCCTACAAAGTGCTATATTAGATCTTTTACAAGAATTTAAATAGAGGCCATTGTCAACCTTATCGGTTTTCCTTTGACTTCCATTGAGTGAAGCGTGGCAGAACTTAATCTATAAACTGGTTTTCAGAGAATTCTGCAGTCACTACAGAATTTTGTCATTAAGCATACTGGCTACAATTAGCAGGATGCTTTACAGAACCTCCTATCCAGGATTAAATATGACTGAAGAAAAGTACAATATTGGGTGTCACACTTCATAGAAATTTAGAATCAGAAATTGAATGGTCCTTTTCTCATGCTGGCTTAAAAGGCAGACATTCACTTATGTCAAGGATTATAAAAAGTTATGTTTTGATGTGCATTGAGAAAATTCTAAATGGAGCTATCCAAAAGTCGAATCTATTCCATGAAAAAATAACCATTCACCCAAAATGCTAGAGTAAGAATTCCTACATAGGTAAAAGTTTGCTTTGGCGAGCTTGTAATCAATTTTATGACTGAGCAATTTTACAACACAGTCATGCAATTTAGTGCAAGATGAAAAAAATGTTTGTCATGGCTGATATTGAAAGTCAACTTGACTGTCTGGACACGTATCTAGGAGAACAGTGAAGCAAACTTTGAGATGTGCCTAGGCAGACCTTGACATGAATCTCATGACTGCCTCAGGTTGTTGTTCCCTTTTTCCTGGGCTGTTGTGCTTGTTCTACTTCCTTAGCCTTGATGTTTCTGTGCTGGAATCATGCATGGACTATAAGCCAGGAACCTTTAGCCAAAATATACCTTGAATCCTTTAGGTTGTATATGTCAGGTATTTTAGTCAGGGCATAAAAAAGCTAACACAGTCTGAAAGTGAATACCTGGTCTGATATGGAGTGCTATGGTGTGCTGCTGGGAGACAGGGCATCAGAAGTATCGAACAGTGGGTTATCATCCATAACTTTGATATATTATGGCTCTAGTACAACAGGACAGTGGTGCACATAATCCCATGTACAACCATTGTCCACCCTATATATACTGTTTTTCCATTCAATTAATGGAAAAAATGTTACATGCTGAATTTGTTTATTTTTTTCAAATAAGTTATTGTAAAAAGACTACAAACTTAGAGAACTAATACAACCTATACATTTATTCTTTTTCTCTCATCAAACCCTGTCTTTTGACAATTAAAATTGTCCTTATTATTCTTTTCATAAGAAATGACTGAAAACGAACAAGACACACTTACATTTGGAAACTGTTATATCAAAAATATCTGGATGAAACCACAAAACAGAAGAAAAGATTGACAAGATAAAATACTGGCTTACAGACTGTCAAATTCCTCTGGGCCATAATATTATACACCATAGATTTATAAACTTAGCTTTAAACATAAGAATTGCTTAGTAACTCCACCAGTTGTGGTTCTGACAACATAAAATGTTCTTTTTGTCTATTAGTTTTATGTCATTTAAAAATTCAATTCCTGCAGGATTCTCTGTAACATACAATTGTTACCTATGATCTCTACACCAAGGAAACAGCAGCCACTGTGTGAGTCAGCTAATTCCAGACTAACCTCTGACAGTTAATTGGTAAACACAACAATGAGAAGGTTTGAAATATTAAATTAAATCTTGAATTACCTTCAACCTCATTAGCACATCGTATTACTGAGCAGTGATTTTAGTAAATGAGAATTCTAAGTAGAATGAAACACAAAAGATTAAAATAAAAAATACTAATCATACAGATTATCCAACACAGGCACTTAAATTACTACTTCTGTTTTATAGTTATTATCATACCTCTATAATCCTTGTCCCTTTACAAGGCTATTCAAGCTATAACACATGACAGGCAGTACATTGCTCTGCTATTTATAAGGTGCCTTGGGTCATGTTATATGGCATAAGACTAAAGGCAAAATGACTTAAACCACCCAAGAAGTGCAATAATCCCTAACAAATGCACAGCCTGAAGTATCTTATTGCTGTTATGAAATGAAATTCATACATTAAACTAAGAAGAATTGTCAGGCTCATAGCACTTATTGGGAATAATAAACATGTCTGTCTATCCATTGATGCATTTCCCCAGCCTATAAGAAGGGACTGCTCCTGCCCCACGGGTTATCAACTGTGTCTCAGCCAAAAACTACATCACTCTTATTGGTTTTGGACGTCTCTGGGACATCCCAACAAGACACATTTTACTATGTCATTTTAATGGGTGGTTTTCTTTCCCTAAATTTTTCTGGTTTTCATGAAGTTTGATTTATTAATGATTCATGTGAGCCAGAGAAGAACATCAGATTTACCTTGAAAAAAAAAATGTACTTTCAGGCTATATGCCACTTGGGCTAGGGACGGAATATTGTCATATCACCTGTGTGGATCATGGTAAACTGGAAGCAATGAAGAATGGAAATGCGTTTGGTTCTTTTGAGGTGTTTAGGGGGGATCATCAGCCATTAAGAGTTGAATTCACTTAAACCCAGTGTTAATAATCTGGAGAAAGGAGGAAACCTCACACTAGTGAAAATAGTAAGCAGCACTAAATAACAGTGCTTTTAGCACTGGGAAGACAGGAAGATGCTATAAGTCCAATTAACAGGCTAGAAATTGCATCTAAAATATCAATTTAAATGCAGCTAGGTAATGTGTAGACATATACATCAAAAGAAAACAAGCAAACAAGGCCTCCCAAGTCAGGTGTCTTCTTCCGCCTTCACTGGCCTGTGAAACTTCTGGATCTTCCTCAAAGGCGTAAAGAGCATAAGAGGCCGAAGTTGGGGATCTGCTTAGGATGTTGAGCCAGTTGAAAGAATATAACCGATGTTATAGAAAACATCGAAAACAGGACCTCCAAGACTGCTTGAGAAAATGGCAAAAATTACAGAGTAAGTGTCTTTAAAGTGAAGGAGAATATTTTTAGCAGGGTTGATGGCAATATGCCTTTAAACAATGCATTTGTTGATCACATTTCGGACTTACTAGAACAACTAAATGACTGAATAGAGTGTTGGATCAGCACCTGACACACAGAAACTCCTCATAGCCAAAGGATGAGCAGTGCTTAAAGTTTTAGAGCATTTCCTGGAATTGCTGTTTTTTCGGGACCACCATAAGGTTCAGAAAGCTGCTTATGCATTGGGTGTTCTCGTAAGAAAAATGTATTATCCTCATTGCTAAATGCGGATTTGATGCTTTAGTCTTTCCTAGAGTACGTTTTCTAGGGAAAGCGAAATATTAAAATACATTTCTAAGCAAGAGAAACAGTTTAAAATTAAATCATGTGTCCTTCTAAGTGTTAGTCTACTCTCACAGCACCAACATATTCTTTTATATATTATGTGTTGTCTGCTTCCTATTTTCCTCAGTATCTAAACAAAAAAATTGTAAATTTCTTTTTCCCCCTCTTTTCCACATCAAAGACTTACCAACACATTTGGATACTTATGATTTTGGGGACAGATATGTCCTTATGTATGTTTTTGGTCCCAAGTCTCATCAAAATATTTTCTTTTAGATTGCTTCCTAGCAAAAATCCTGATAGGAACTGCTAAAACAACATTCTTTTTTGTTCTCTGTTCCACGTATCTGATTAGATGAACTTCCAACAAGGTCACAGCTTGCCTAAAATGTCAAGTTGCTTTGTTTGGGTCACCAAATAACTTGTGACAAAATTCAGATTAAGCATTCAATGTATTTTGCCTATTGAAAACTGTTTCTCTGATATGTTTAGTCTTTGAAAATGAGAAGATGTCTATACACACATCTGAGGTACTCAGTCAAATCAAATCAGCTGGATGTTCCACTAATCAATTGTCTTCAGTAAAGTAAACAAGCCAAATTAGCATCCAAAAATATTAATTGATTGAATTCACTGTTTCATTATACAAGCTTGGCAATTTCATCTAAGGAGCTGACGTGCAGAGGGTATGTCAACAGTTATTTACTGACAAACCCTCTTATTCATCACCCCATAGAATTATATATTTTTAAAATCTGCTTCAGGCTCAGAAACAAATTGTTGGACGTTCACAGAAATGTTGTTGCAAAATGAACGGATTTGTCACCAAACAAGAAACACATAATCAGACCGGCTGAATGTGCCCTAATTAGATCTCAGCCTTGGGTTGACACTGACACCACATGTGTTATGCCACGTTTTCGGGGAGCTGAAGTCTCGTTATATGGGTGGTCGAGGCTCTTGCTATTCTGCTATTATAATTTTACCACCTTTTTTGAAATGTGCTTCTTCATGTTTTTTCTCCTTAATTCAGCCTGAATAAATGAGATGGAATTGTGAGTAACTCACAGACATGTTCATTGTTCAAAAAGTCTGTATAGTGCATTTCAGTGATGCATTGAATGAGGCATTGAATAAACAGCCAGCTAAGTTAACTAATGAGAAAAATAATAAAATTGGAATTCTAAAATTCCAGTAAAAGGATCACATATACCAGCTAGTTTATCGTGTAGCTCATTATTAGTTTGCCTTTCTTCTGATAAAAATAACTGTCAGTTTTGTCCAAAGTTTGATGAAGTTCACAGCCACAGTAGATAAAGAAGTCTCAATATACACCAGGGGACATCATCTCAGTTGTTTGTTTTCATGATATCAACACATTAGATAAACACAAGCACCCTCAGGACAGATAAAGTATGATGGGGCTGAGGGGCAGGTGCAGACTCCAACAGAATCCACAGAGGACAAAATGGAATGGAAGATGAGGATGAAAGCTGTATGCAGAAAACTTGGAGCAGAGAGCCAGAGGGAGTGAGCAAAGAAAAAACATGGCAAGGATAGAGTCATGTTCCAGACCAGTGGACTCTGAGAAAGATTCTCTGTGGAACCTTGACCCCTGGAAGTGTGCATGCTTGTAGCCATCAACCTGAGAGGCCAAACACTTGGCTGATCAGAGGCACATGTGCTCTCAAGGGTGGATGACTCATGGGAGAGCTCCATCTCTACCCTCCCAATTCTGTGTTGCTTAAAGGAGAAGATTTCATTTAAGCAGTATCTCAGTTTAATCTATGTGACTGTAATACTTGAGTTACGCTTTTACTAATAATCCACACTAAATACCAACATGTCATTATCAGGTCATATTTGCTTTGTAAATAAATCTACTCTTGCATCTTGGTTAATTTATAGATGAAATAATAGTTGGTACACATTGGGAAAGAATATATTTGGTGGATCTTTATAGTTTTTCAATGAAATTGAATGAATGGCTAGAAATTAATGAGGGATACGTTTTAATGGAAGAAAAACTAAAAGTTAAAGCAGAAGTAAATCAACAAATGGGTAAATGACTAACAAGAAAAATCAGAGGAAAATACTGTTAAATACAGATTTATATTTGAAAATTTTTAATTCTATGCTATGGAATGTTTTGAATGACATATATTACAGTTAAGCTCTATGGATGTGGATGATCTTTTTTGGTCAAGATTTACAAAGGAAACAATACAGGACACATAATTTATAGGATTATTTTATAATAGTCACCCAAGGAGTCATATACAAAGAGAATGCAGGAAATCTGTCCATACACTAAAGACCAAAGAATCCATTTGAATGCATGGGAACCATGGGAATGTTCTGCAGGAGTCTAGTCCATAGAGCCCATGACAATGACCGCACCCCATGAGTCCAAATAGAGGACAAGAGACCACAGCAATGCCTCATGCATGTGTTTTATGGATTTGTGCTAGGAAGGCCCAAAGTCATTGGTGGAAAGCAGAAAATCTGTGCCAGTGGGATGAAGCATCTGTGCTAGCAGGCTTAGGGCTTTGCACTGGAGCGGAGAAGCAATGCTAAAGTGAGGACTAGAGCTCCCACAAAGTAAACTGCAGCCATCCTCAGAGAAAACAAGGTCCCAAGCTCCTCAGATGATTAGAACTATCAAGTTCCTATCAGGAATGCTGGCATAGAAAGCTCCTTCTGGAGAAATAGCAGCCCCCAACAACTTCTCTTCTTCTCTAATTCTGCCTCTTACTCTCTGTGCAGAAATCCTCTGGTGGGCTTTCCATATCCAGCGCCGGATGCTTCAATTTAGCTGGGTGTTACATTCCAACCTATCACCAGTTGTCAATTTCCCACAGTCTTCTAAAAGATGCAAGTTTATCTCCAGATGCCTTGCTTCTCACATATTATATTATCTTTTTCTCCTTTACAAGTTAGAAAGAGGGAGATGATACACTGTAAAATAGATAGCAAACTCCAGATTATGGGTTAAAACTTGGAGTCTCAAGTCACCTTCAAAATAGAATTTTCATATTTCAACACCCATGTGATAAAATTCATTACAATACTATATAACCTCTTGGAATCCAGTAACAAGTCCAAAATAAGCCAGTTAGGATCAGACTTTTCTATCATATTTCAATTTTTTTGTTTTTTATTATAGGGAAATCAGGTATTAAATTGTTTTGTCTATGATATAAATAAATGATTAATTTTGACCCATGAAACTAGACTATATGAACAATTTAAAGAAAACATATTTCTGAAATCTGATGCTTATATATAACTTAGTAAATATGATTTTATTGAATAACCATAATTATTCAGGAAACCACTGGGAAAATAACAAAAAATTTGCTTTTTTTCGTTCTTGATTTCTTTTTTTTTAATGTTTTTATTTCTAAAGAGACTACAAAATAGTACTAAAGCAGAAAAATTACAAGTGATACAGAGTTTCACTTAATAAAATAGTGTATGAATTTCACAGTATTTGTTGTAATGCATAGTGCTGTATTCCAACTGGGTGCTCATATGATCGGATATATGCAGGCAAAATTGAAAGAAGAAAAATAAAAGAAAGAAATATATAAGAAATTAAGAAGAGAGAAGGTATAAACAATTTAAAAAAGGAAACAAAATAAATTAAGCATTAACTTCTCCTTTCCATAGACCAACAGAAATCCATAGCACAGTTGTCCAAACCATCCTGCTTACATACTTAGATAAATCTCTTTCCCCACCACCTCTCTTGTCCTCCTCCTCAACTCAGTGATTCATTCCTTTTGAATAGGTTCATTCACTTTCCCTGGCATCTATTGTATCCTTCAGATTTTATTTTCTCTTTCAGGTTCTCACACTAGGGAGACAATACAATGTTTGCTATGTGGGTCTGATTTATTTCACTTAAAAGACTAGTCTCTAGTTGCATCCATTTACCAATAGGAACCTCAAGTTCATCCTGCTTTATAGCTGAATAATACTCCACTGTGTAAAAATACCACATCTTCTTTATGCATTCCTCAGTCAGTGGGCATTTGGGATGCTTCCAGGATTTGGTTATGGCAAATTGGGCTGCTATATACATGGGTGTACATAGATTGCTGTAATATGATGTTTTCAGCTCTTCAGGAAAAATACCGAGGGGAAAACTGTATTGAATGAAACCTCCAATCCTAGCTTTTTATGGAATCCCCTCACTGCTTTTCATAGTGGATGCACCAATCAGCACTACAATAAAGGCCTGCTACCTAGAACATATAGACAAGTTTTTAAAAATCAGGCCCCCAAAATTCAAAGGCCCAATCCAAAAATGAGCATCTGAGATGAATATACACTTTTCAGAAGAAGAAATAAAAATCACAAGTAAATATATGAAAACATGTTTAACATCATTGATCATTTGAGAAATGCAAATTAAAACAACACTGAGATACCATCTTAAGCCAGAAAGAATGGCTAACACCAAGAAGTCAGCCAACAACAAATGCTGGAGGGGCTGTGAGGAAAAAGGAGCCCTTCTCCACTGTTGTTGGCAGCGCAGCATTTGTTTGTTTGTCTGTTTGTTTGTTTGAACCCAGTGATAATTTGTGAAAATCTTCCAACCAAAAATACCCAATATCTTATCTGGTCATTCTTGTGGGACATTGGAAAATTATAGAGATCATGTATAGAAGTTGAAAAATCCTAAAAACATTCATTTATGAATGCTGGTGACATTCATGGATAACAACAATACATTTTCCAATGATGCAGCTTGGCTTTATAAAGGTGAATGAAGCAATATGTTGAAGTGGAAAAATTAACTAGCAGTAAGGAAAAGTTGGAACTAAGGGACCTAACCAGACTCAGAAAGTAGAAATAGTGTGGAAACTGTTATGGGAATAATAACTAAGCAGCTGACAAGTTTTAAAGAAGGTTAAAAATAGGTTTCTAGTATTTTATTCATTGTAGATCACAATAATTAAATGCTTGTAAAGGTTTAATAATTTGCTCAATTAGCCCCCCTCAATTACAATGAAGCCAGACCTTTGTCTAAGTGATGTCAGAAGCCAGAATCCAGAATCTGTGCCCTCAACAAGTTTAAAGTGTATAAAGAATTATTCAAACTTTGACGTTAGAATGTTGCAAAAATTCTGCTGAAAAAGAACAACACTGAGCTAAGAATTCAGGGAGGACCATTCATTCACCCTGAGCTCTAGACTGTGGGTATTTCCAGGTTTTTGAAGGCTTGTGTGAGATACAGGTCATTCTGGTATTTGGTTGAAAAGCAGAAATGTGGGCTTACAGCAGCAGAAGGCAGCCTTAGAGTAAGGGGAACCTGCAGTTAGCTGGGTTTCCTGGCAATTTTCTGATGGTTTTGTTTGTATCTGTTTGGGAGGATTTTCCTTTCTGCCTCTAGAAGAGTATTCAGCTGAGATCCAATTGTTGTCTGAGAAAAATAGATCTTTTGAGTGTGTGTGTGTGTGTGTGTGTGTGTGTGTGTGTGTGTGTGTGTGGTATATATGCTGAGTGGGAGAATGTTTCTGACACATATTCTGATGCTTCCAGCTAGATTAGAATAAGCCAACCCACCAAATTTTGGCACTTGAGTATGGAACTCCATAAGGAAAGGCAGCCTTATTTTAAAATCTTCCTGTCATGAGGGAAATGCAAGGACAAAACATGAAAGCAAGGAGAATCTACATACATCAGAGAGTGAGAATAACACCAGATAAAAACTCAAATCTGTATATCAGTTGGTTTGGAGACTTGATTGAGGTCAGGATACAATGCTGTGAATCAGACTTGGGCATCCGATTGGCATATGTAATATCACATTTATTGGAGTAACCCCTGCAGTAACAGCTCTTGATTTGTCAGCCTCATCAGAACTCTGAGAATGGCTAGTAACCTGGTTCCACTTTTTTTCTTTTATTCCCAAGGTTATGATCTCAGGGGTAGTATCACACCATTATTCCTTTCCTTGTACACTAATTACTGTTCTGAGCATGATCAACTGGATCTAATCTACTCTTTATAACAAGGCTAGGTCAATAAAAGGCTATACAATAGGAGCCAGGAGACCCCACATTCTTTCTTAAGCATTCGAAGCCCTGAATTACTTTGAATGTTTTACTCATCACCTAAACATCTTCCATTTCTTACCACTGTGTTCACCAGATCTAAATCAGGTCTGATGAGAAAGAACATTAATCCAGTGTCATAACCTTTTGGTGTATATACCCTGTCCTCTAACCTTGTGGAATTTAGACTGACAGTATGTGTGTAAATGTAGGGCAAGGGTATAGTCAAATTTATCTTGATTTTTTTTTCCTCTCCAAGTGTGTAATACTAATACCCTTCAAGCACCCATGTCCCCTTCCTTATCCTCAGACTGGATAATTGGCCTTGGTTTGTTTGTCTCACATTGGTCCTCTATACTGCTGGTAATCAAGTTTCCTTGATATCTTTCATTGTACTACGTTAGGAGAAGGCTTGTGCATGCAAATGAAAGTTTACTCTTCTCACGTATTTTCCCACACGCATGATGAGTAAGCCTCACTGTGGTGTGCACAGTTTAGGATTTGCTGTTCCAATTTAAGAGGACCAAATGATGACTGAGTTCACATTGACTACCAGCCCCATGCTCCACTATGTGATCTGACACCAACCCTCATCTGAACACTCACCAGCTCCTTTAGGGAACTGGGTCCATTGAAAGTTTCAAGACTTTTGACATTTTTCACCAACAACTGTGACTGGTGTAAAAATTAAATGCACAGTTCCAACTAAGATAGCAGTGGGTTGTATTCTGTTAGACATTTATTGAGAAGTTCTCACACAGTTGAAAGAGAGTTCACAAGAGAGCAATATTTGCTCCAGGTTTACCTTTTAGTTTTATCTGTGAACCCAAGTATTGGGACAATGCCCACTCTTATTGGTAAGAGTGAATTTATATACTTAGTTTGCCTACTCAATTGTTGATCTCTCCTGCAGATGCTCTTACAGACATACCTAGGAAGAACATCAAGCTGGCTCTCTAGGTATCAGTTAATTCAACCACGATGGCGCATAAAATTGCTCAGCATTTGTACAAATAATACTATGAATATATAAAATTGGAAATATTTGAGGAGTTTGTTAAAACTATATTGAGAGTAATGGCTCCATTCTAGAAACTTTTGTTGTCTGGGATTTAAAATTTTGAAGAATAAAGTACTTCACAAATAATAAAGCCTATTAAAGGTTAATTATTTCACCAACATTACACAACAAGTGAAAGGCAGACTGAGAATTAATCCAAATCCACACCCCCAATGTTTTTGTGAGGAAAAAAAAGAAAGAACTCAGTGCTGAAACTTAAAAAAAGAATACAATAGGAATTGTTTGCAAGTATGAGCTAAAGGAATATGATTTGAACTCATATGGCTTTGTCAAAATTAATCAATCACATGTGCCAGTCAATTCTCATTCAAATGGAAGAGGCCAGTGTGTGATTTATTGAACAATCTGTCATTTCTATTAATTCCATTAGGATTCTAATGCTAAGTACTACCTCACTATTATAGCAAAAAATTTGGAAATGTGTGAGCACCGCTGGTAAGTATGTGGCCCTGGGTGATCAGGGAAGAGAGACAGCCCTGTTCAGTATAGAACCAATTAGTCCCTACCCTCACTACTTCCTCATCTACAAATGACTTTTTTCCTATTCTCCAGCTGTTATCTGTTTTTCAGCTTGCAGTTTCTCTAATGAGGCATTTGGTCCTTAATCTTTCAGAATAATGAATGAGCTATCTTCTCTCCGAAGGTGCTCCTGGCCTGGGAGCACGGCGGCAGCTCCTCCTGATGCCAGCCTTTTGTTTGGCAGCTTCTGTGAGGCCACCTTCCTTGAACGTATCTGACAAGGAGATTCCATTGTCTCACAAAGAGGGGGTATCTAGGGAATCATATGGATGTGCAACCAGCACTTCACCCTAACAAATAGAAAGGATTAGAACCATATGTTAGGTTCTCAAGAGAAGCAAAACTAATGGTGTAGGCCATTCTACAATTTAGGCTTATCAATAAGAAAACAATTTCTTGAGCTTCTAAAAGGCCCATCTGTGCACATGTAACACTAGTTCTCAGGTATATGCTGTAGACACTAGCTATCATTTTAACTTACATAGAAATAAATGAAAAATAAGTAAAATTATCTATCTTCTCAGTTGCTAAAAGAACAGCTTAACAGCTGACAGTCTACATTAGGTGATATTAGTCAATCAAATTTTAAGTTGAAAAAGTCATGCATAAATAGAAGCTAATAAAGTGAAACACTTCAAGCTGGGGATTTGGCTCAGCTATAGAACACTTGCCTAGCAAGTTGGAAGCCCTAGGTTCAGTCCTCAGGACCAAAAACAAACAAACAAAAAAATGAACCTCCCATAAAGTTAGACACTTCAAATAACAGAATATTTCCACCATTTCACAGATTTCTATTGGACAGAATTCTTCTAGAATACTAAATAACAAATTTAACACCTTCAATGACTACTCTAGCAATTACTTCAAGAACATAGCTATATACTTAATAAGCAACATTATTATTCACAAACATAAATCATTTAAAATCATATCCTTACCTCTGCAAGTCTAAATAATAAATAATTAATGTAATTCCACAGCTAAACAATGCTACTGTGTGCAACAGAGAAAAGCAATTGCCCATTGCTCCACTGTGTTCACAAAGTAAGATTCAATAAATCCTCTCTAGTGCTGTATCACATGATATAATCTCAGATTCACTTAGATCACTGTAACTTGAAGAATACAATAATAAAGCTAATGTCGAGCTTTGGAACTTGCATTTAACGAGCTCTCCAAGCTTTTCTTTCTCACATTGCAATTTAAAAATACTTACCATAAAGTCAGAGCAAAAACTTTCATTCTATCTTTTTGATTGTGAAAAGAAGACAGAGTGAGATTTTTCTGGGTTTGGATTTTGACTGAGCTACAACTGTGTTAACCTTGGGCAAGGTGCTTTTCCAGTGGCGGTCTCCCTTCATACCACTGGTGAGCTATGGCTGTGTCATACGCCCTTGAGTGAACTCCAAGCAGGATAAATGGTCATGATTACTTAGACTAATTGCATTTCATCACGGGGTAGGAGAAAAATCCAAGGAGTGTATGATCATGCAATATTAAACAAAGTTGGATGTGTTTAACCAGAAGAAAAATAAGATTATTCTTATGAGGCAAAAGAGAGTGTCTGATGGATAATCTTGTTGGATTCTGGCTAATCTTTCTCAGCAACACAACATAAGAATATAATGACACTCAGAACTATTTAAAATCTTGAATCACGCACCACACCTTGGTGATTAGAGGTCTACCATTTGAGCAGTTATCCTCTCATTCCTTTTGTCGTACACCTATAGTTCTATTAATAACTTCCATTAGCTTGATTTTCTTTTTTATCACCATGTGGCTTGTCTTGTACATACTCTTTCATCTTTTTACCTATACTTAGTGCTAGGGAATCTTCTGCTTATTTCCAACATCTAGTCTTTCCTGTAATTCCTTGGTAAGAGGCTCAAAAAACATACATCATATTTTTGCTTTCCTTCATTTTTCCTGTATTAGCAAACTTATGCCATTTTTAAGTTAGCAATTTGTCTTAGCATTAATCATAAAAGCAGATAATTCTATGCTGCATATATTTAGGAAATACATATATCTTCTACAAACATGATAAAATGGGAAAGAGACCTAAGGCTTCTCTCATTGCTTAGGCTTAAGGAGGATATTGCTGCTAGAAGAAATCTGAAAATGAGAAAAGCATACTGCAGACTTTTGAAGAAGCAGTGGGAGCACTGAATGAGCAAACACATCGTCATGAAAAGAAGTGCAGCCAATACCCCAGGAGGTAGAACCCCTCCAGTCCATTACAGCTCTTGCAACCGTCTGGCTGCATTTCGAAAGCTTGTATTTATGAGCTTTCTCTCAGCTCCCCAGCTGTCCCAGGCGACAGTCTAGAAAGAAGATGATAGCTTCAGGTGGGGAATGAGGAGCAGATGGGGACGGTCACTTAAGGCATGGGGTCCTGTTATCATCACCACGGATTTGATTCTTTAATTATTAAGGAATGAGGGTAGAAAAATTGAGGGGATGGAATGAGCATTTTCAAATAGGCCATGTGTTTGCAAAGTGCCCATGAGAAAGCACCTGTGCTGGTTACAGCTTTCTCCTGCAAGGTTTTGCTTCATTTGTTCAGGCTCATTTCAGACTATTTCCCTTGATTCTGATAATAAGGGTTGTTCCGACCTCACAAAGGCAAACTGCCCTACTGACATCCTACTCGGCTGATGGAAGAGCATTGTACGCAGACCACGATAGCAACGGCAACTATGCCTTTTTCTGAGGAGTCGTTTTACCTTTTTTTGTCTTTATCTAATTGTGAGGTATGGATAATACCAAGATTCATTGGAGACTCAAGCTCTCTCAAGGACAGAGCAGATTGGCCAAGTATTATTATTATTATTATTATTATTTTATTTATTTTTTGTATTTTTAGGACAGGGCCTACAGGGCCTCACTACGTTGATTGGATTTGTAGTAATTCCCCTGTTTTCAACCTCCAAAGCACCTGGATTACAGGCGCCTGCCCCCATGCCCAGTCTCAATCACTGTCTCAGCGTACCGCAGGGGCGGGACCGGCACAACGCGCTGGGAATTGATCCACGGCCTCTGCGCTCCACCTACGCAGGTACTTTAATCTACTGAGCTATATGACCGACCCAGGCCAAGTAGATCTGAACACTGCATAGAATAGAAATTATATTTTGGATACTTGTGTGGTTCAGCTGATGCAGAACGTTCCCAACGGCACCATAAGAACTGTGACAAGGGTATCAGCTTCCAAAATCTCATAGATGCTCAGTGCTATAGACACGCGGTACAATCGCTAACATGACCATCCTTTGTGAAGCCTACCCTCCTGTCGGGGAAACATGATTTATATCGCAGTGCCAGATTGCTGGAGGACAGACATGGACGGGGCAAAAGCCATGGGCATCCCGGTACAAGGAAAAAGTGACTTTCGAAAATGTGGAGGGCTCTGTCTGCTTGTAATCACAGAAATGCTCCATGAGGCTCAACTGTTCAATGGAAAAGATAATAAATAGTAAAAAAAAAAAAAGGGGGGGGGGTAGGTTCATGAATTTCCTAAATACATTTAATGCCCACTCAAGGAAATGTTGTATTTTTTTTGGAGCAGTGTTGTGATGCAGCATTTTCAGACTAAACTTCAGAGAGACATACTAAGCTCATTAAACTCCCATAATTAATTATGACAATTTTGAGAATAGTAATAATGAAAAAGAAAAAAATGTAGCCTATTCTTTCTTAAAATGTATTACCAGGCCTTTCAATACATTGTGGAGACTAGAGAACAGATTGGGAAAAAAACAACTGCAGGTCACATCCATCCCAGAGCTACGTCATAACAAAATCTTACGGAAATACACACAGGCCTCTGAATTTACACATTTTCTATGGCTGCCTTTCTGTTACATCTGGAAAACTGAGTAGAGAATGAAATAGTTTGTGTCTTGAAAAGCCTAAGATATTTACTATTTGCAGAACTGTATGTTAGGCCACATTTCCAATACCAGTACATGCCAGTATGCCATGGTGTGAAACTCCTCCTGAAGCAGGTTGACAGCTAATTGTCACTTTTCAGCAGTGATGAGGTCACCAGGGCACCAACATCAAAGGTGGGTTAACATCTTTGTGAAGCTCAGTGTCTCCGTAGTGGCTCTGGAGGAAAAGCCAGCTCTCTCTTGCAGGTCATCTCTTGTGTCTCCCAGCTTCTGATGAAACAAAAAGGCTCTCATCCACATGCCCCTTCCATCTTGGACTCCAGGTGCCAAGCATGGGAGCCAAACAAACTTCTGCTTTGTATAATTTACTCAGTCTGTGGTTTACTATTGCAGCAGAAGTAAATGGGCTAAGTTATGGTACCGTGAAGAAAGACAATTTAGGCAACTACTTTCGCTCGCCTCTCTCCCTTTCTTGTTCTCTCCTTCTCTCTCCCACCATACTCTTTCACATTATGTCCTATCCATCAATATCATAAACAAAGAAAAAGGAACATGAGACAAAACTGGAATTTAGTCCTGAAGATGATTTGCTCAAACAAAATATCTGGACATATTCCAATTTTATCACTTACTCTGATAAAATGGAGCTGGCCAAACTATGCACATTTGATGGTAAGCTTCTAAGTCAGAGTATATTTTTGTGAATTTTACATGTATGATGCAATTTTGTTTTTCTCATCAGGCCCACCAGTGCTGCTCAGCTGATAATTGTATGTGCCATATATAGATCAGCTTCACCAAGTGGAGGTGAGACAATCTTTCAAAATGAGCTTCCGGCCAACCACTTCTTGTTTGGTGCCTAGAAAACTCTTACACTCTCTAGGGGGTAAATGAATATGTAATTGTATAATTAGACTCGCACTGTTCCAGTTTCTCCTATAATATTGTCTGGCTGTGCCACAGGACAAGGTCACTGAACAGGGAGACTAAAAATGGAAATAGGCTGATTGGGGAAGCTGTAGAGAATGACCTGCTGTGGGCTGTTTGATATAAGCACGAAGACTCATGAGATCGCCTCCTACAGTAAAGGTTCTCCTATAATTTCACTCAACCTTTTCTTAAAGTGGTTTTTTCTGTTCTTCTTCACTTTTTGACAGTAAAAAGCCAGCTAGGTAATTTGATTTAAAATATACAAGAAAGTGGTCAAGCTCAGAAGCAAATGAATCTGAGAGCCTACTCCAAGAATCAAAGCCTCACTATAAAACGAACATTCCTGGCACTAAGGACCCAGTACAGAGCTGGGGAGACTCCAGGACTCAGGGATGGGTGACAAGGCCTTGAGCAGTCTGTTAGCCAGTGCCTGCCCCTAAATTACCTCTGTTTCCTTTGCCATAATTTTCCCACATGTAAAACTGAAATATGTAGGATAATTAACTTGAAGAATGTTTTAAGAATCAAATTAGATAATGTATGTGAATGGTTCATTATAAATTATGAAGTTATAATTAAGGCATTGTTTCTCTAAGTGTCCCATTTGAAATCCCAGCTGTCTCATGGAGGCGGGCATGGCTCTCCCTCTGATGGTATAATTTTATTACTCATTTCCTGTGACAGTTAAGGACAGGCCAGTGAGTAATGAGCCTCTGAAGGTGGGAAAAGGAATAAAGAGACAAAATAGGGGGAATACTTTATGTGGGCAAACAAGAGGATGTGACATTTCTGTAATCTGACAGCAGGAAGCAGTAAGGTACCATAGGCATTGAGTGGTGGGCAACGGAGTACAAACTTCATCTAACTCAACGTTCGCCAAAGAGAAGCCCGGATTCTATCTACTGCTTTTGTTGTAGCCAAGAAAAGGACTTGAATCTAATTTGTTGAAAGTTTTAACCAAATGGAAAGATTTTAGTTAAAAAAAAAATTAATCCTCAGGGGAATGAATGAGGCTCAGGAACATAACTCTGCCCTTTCGTAAATCAAAAGGAAAAAAAAAAAAAAAGAATAGAAGGGCAGACTTGTCAAATGCTTATAAATCAAATGTGCCCCCAAATAAGCTGCATTCCTAATAAAGGCATGCAAATAGCTTAGGAAAGAGACATGCAAATCATTCTGCATGTAAATCATAGTAAGTGGGTGCTAATAAATTTCAGCTTGACTGAAATGGCAAAATTTCAGAGGAATCAGTGGAAGGTGGGAATATTTAGAAAGCAGATGGAATGCCGTTAATCATTTGATCAAGTACAACTGGACCCTATAAATTATTTTAACACATTTTCAGTAGTTTCTGGCATTATCAAGGAATCCTTTCCAACCTAGGTCTATTTTCTAGGTCCAGATTGAAAAGTTCATTTTATATGAATTCCCTGAACACTGGAGAACTTCCCTTTCCTTCTATGCAATTGTAAGTTTGGGGTTGAATCAGTTACTTTTCAGGTGACTAGGACTAGAATTGTCTTCCTAGATTTCCCACCACCATTTTTCCTGAATCTAATGCTGTAATTCTTAGCAAGGAAATATCCATACCTCCCCATTCTTTCCCTCACACACTTAACGTCTTCTCTTCCGGCCAGTACCATAAATGCATTTAGTATTTAAGTGACTAATAGTTTGACACAATTTTGTGGCACACTTAAGGATGTCTTAAGATATTTTCCATTTGTTTAGGATTGGTTTTCCTTGACATTAGTGTCCTGGCTGTCCTGTGCCACCTAATGTCTGTTAATATCTTCATTCTCTTAACGAGTCTGCGAGAATGTCAAACATAATTACTCTTATTTGATAAGATGAGCCACGGAAAAGAGAGATGTGCTCCAAAAGATGTTAGTGGTGACTGATTTGTACCAAAAGTTTGTCTTTCAAACACTCTGCTCCTAGGTGAAACATGCTCCTGTTGGCTGAATGGTCACTTTGAAAGTGTCCTTTTCAGAGCCAGCTTTCTTTACTGTGACCGCTGAACACAGTGTTACTAGCTGAGGCCCAAGGCAGACTGAGCAGTGTAATCTGCTATTAAAAATAATAGTTAATTGAAGAATAGAGAACTTTCTTTGAAACTCACATGTATGTCGCCCCTTTTCAAAGGAAAGTGTACTGTCCATCATAGGCCTGGAAGGATGACAGCTTTATCAAAGGTGCCCTCCTTCCCATTTACACCTATCCTAAAATGCCTAACTATGCAATTCACTTTATTCAGTAAGACTTAGCACAAAACAGTAAACAATACGCATGATCCTTGTACTACTTCTGTGGTATAAACCTCTCAATTTAGGGATTAGAGAAGCGACTGAATTGATGCTTTTAGGAAAAGGAACTTTCTTGCTACTCTCCAGGAGCTCCTATTTGGACTTATGGAAAGAGAAAGGAAGCTCCATCAGTTTTTGAATTAAAGTTTTTAAGAACAAATTGCCTTCAGACCCGAAAATTACAAGTAAACTGTTTTCAAACTGCACATGGTTAGGTAATGAATGATTTTTTTTTATTGTCAGGAGTCACACACACACACACACACACACACACACACACACACACACCCCTCAGTCATATATGCAATGGGTGTATGCCTTCAGCTCTACAGGTGTCCTCAGGTACAGAGAGGAATCAATCATCTTTAAGAGCTCTCATCTTGGCGTCATCCTAGAGACATGACTTTAGGCAGAGAAAAGGAGGACAGAGAAGGTCTTATATACAGGATGGGCAATTCAAGAAAAATGTTTGTCTAAGAGAATGTGAAGTGCCAAAAGGGAATAATCAAAGAAATTATCAGAGCAGACAACAGAGATAATGTGGCAGAACTCTCTTAGGAAGCTCAAAACAGTCCTCTCTTTATAAATAACAGGAACCTGTCATTGTTCTGGGTAGAGTGAGATTAAAGAGCACCATTTTGGTAACCAGGTATCATTGGGAGAGGGAAAATCCTGAAATTTGGTGAAATTAGAGAAACATCTACCCATTTAGACATTAGAAAACTTCTATATTTCCGAGTTGGCAGTGAGTCCTAGTCCTCTAATGTAGTTTGGAATGTTTTGCTCAGTCTGTCTGAATAGGGTACTCCTATTAGCCTTTCTCCCCTAAACTACAGCTATGTCTGATGTGCTGTCCAGGTGTCACTTGAGATCTTCATGTTTTTGGTAGGCATTAATGCTGTTTGAAATCAGAAAGACACAATCCAAGAGAACTTTCAATAAGCAGAATAAACTGCATAATCATAAGCAATGAACCTTATACGATCTAACAGTCAGGAACAAAATAGATTGCATAGGTGATATATAAGAATTAAGATGAACATACGACTCAAGAAGCTGTAGCAATTGGGGGAATCACTCATCAAAGGGCACAGGCGGAAAGAGACATGTCAGCTAGCAACACACTGAATGAGTTGGAAAGAACAGTGGGGATGTGAAAGGGGAAAGACACGCAGCTTTGCCTTTCCCACACTTCTTCCTGAAGTCATCTCTTCCTGGTTGAAAATTCTTTTAATTTACACTCGCTTGTTCTGTCCTACACTAGCCACATTCATTTCTACCTTGGAGTCTTCGTTAGTTTCCTCCTGGTTGCACCGCAGCATCTTTTCTCTCTTCCCTGACGGGTTATATCACTTTTACTTATTCGACAAATAACACCGTAGTGAGTTTCATGCACGATCTCTTCCGTCATTGTGCTACAATCTCATGTTTACTGTAATTACGCACACTGATCATCAGCCTCCCTCAGCAAACTGCAAGCAACCTGAGGGCAAAGATGAAAACTGCCTGCCCTAAAAGTCCTATAGCATCACGGCACTGGGTACCGCACTGTCACTCGAATGGCTGATAGTTCAATTTGCTCTTCTCCTCCAAGCGTGAAAGAGAATATGAACCAATTTTTTGGTGCGAAGGTCCAAAACTATGCTTTTTAATCTCTGTACTTGCTGCTATAACTCTGTTCTTGTTGGTTGACCTTCTAGTCCTAGGAAAAGGTGTATTTTTTCAGCTTGAGCAGCTCAGGTAGTCATGAGTGGAGGAGCTGGACCATCAACAGTGCATTGGACAGAAACAACACTGAATCATTTCACATCGTCTGAGCTGGAGCCAGAGCCGAGAAATCTGCTGTCCTATGGGAAAGCCAGTCATCCATAGCCAATCTCCTTGAAGAGACTAATATTCTTCTAAAATAATTTGGAATTCGAAAAGGATGTGGCCCATGTGTTGGCAAGTAAAACTTTGCTCCTATGAAGAAAGGCTCTTAAAGGTAACTTCTGCATTAAATAAAAACATATTAGCAAATATTTGTTAAACACTTTTTAATGTGGAACATGGCATGGCAAAGAAAAAAATGTTGAGTTTTTATTAGGAAAATATGGGAAGGGAACTGATACATCGTTAGAATGGTTCAATTTTATGATATAGATGTTAACACAATAGAAATTTGAAATCAAGGGGATGATTTTAGTAGCATTTCCGATATGGTCACCCCTAATGATCACTAAATGAAGATTTCTGAGCTTCACCTGTAATTGATGTTTACCTTATATTCCTAAATGTCTGCTTGTTTATGCATATTGTGGTTTGAAATTATTTGTGGTGGAATGGTAAAATGTGAGATTTGGAGGGCAGAATTGCAGCCTGATGTGTACTTTTTAGCCTATATCTCAGGACACTGATCAAACAGAAGCATCAGTTAGAATAGACTCAGGGGAGAATATCCTGGCAATTTCCTTGGAATATTTTCTTTCAATGTATAAGTCATGCATTCGGCATAGCAATTATATGTTCTAATTATTCTCCACTAAAGTTAATTGCATTATTCTACAGAAATATGTTTCATCCCAGAGAATACAGATTAATAATCAGCATTTTAGTAGCAATAGGCACAACGGTCTTATTTTTTGCATAGCTACAATGAAGTTACAGAAGGAAAATCAAGCACTATAAACCAATGGCCACACCTTTGCCCACAGTTTTCAATGTTTTGACCTGCTATGTCTGGATTGAAAGATTTCTGAAATGATTGTTGATAACAACATAAACATGAACACACACGCCACACACACACACACACACACACACACACACACACAGGGGCCATTAGAGGGAAGCCTTGGTGCCAGCTGTGGTGCTCTGCCAACAAGATGGTCCTTCCTGGGCTTGCAGCATGCGTGAGCACGCACCCATGCACATCCCTTGGTTTCCTCTTAATGGCCACAAACTTTAGTCTAATTTCTTAGGTGAGCAAGATGCTAATCAAGCAGTTGAAGACAGATAGCCTAGTGAAAATAATCAAAAGTGAATTTGTCCAGAGGGACTCTCAACTTTGAAGAGGGAGAGAAGAAATTGTCACGTTGATTCCACTGGAGAAAGCCTTCCTGTTACTAAGCGGCCCCTGGGGATTCCCTACCTGATTTGCTCTCCGTCAGGTTGGCATCTCAGTGACAAGGCAATTGTAATTAGAATGAATAAAATGAGAGATGTGCCAGCTCCCTGCTTATAATTCAGACTGTGACATTAAAGAAACACTGCAGTTTTACTTTATTCTATTTTATTTTTTATTTTTAAGGAATTACAAACAGCTAATAGGACTTTGCCTACCAGGAAGACTTCCATAAAGCCCAGAAGTGTATTTCTAATGAAAGAAAATCTGATGTGTTTGTTGTACTCCATATAGTTATAGCTTGCCTTTTGGGATGTTTTTTAGTTTGTGTTTGAAAATCGTCTCTTTTTCATGCTTGTTTTTTCAATGCAAAGGCAATAACGACTAGGGGCAAAAAAGAGACATAAAACCATTTAGGTAGCCCAATGTGGCGGCCGGCACCTGGAATCCCAGAACTCCGAGAGGCTGTGAAAGGAAGATCATAAGTCTGAGCCAATTTAGACAAATTGACAACAGTGAGATTCTGGATTAAAATAAAACAATAAAAACTGCACATTAAAAAGAAAGCTGGAGATGTGGCTCCATATAATCTTTGATACTGGAAAAAAAAGTAGCCTGCTCTCCTTTTGTCCCTCTCAGTGAGGAAGAGCTGAGTGAAGGAAAGTTGAGCTGCAGCAATGGAAGCAGAGGCACACGGGCAGCATGAGGGGTTCGCAGCTGGTGCCTGCCGGAGCCAACCTGGGGACCAAGGCCTCACTCAGCATGGCACTCGAACAGGATGCTAGAGTCTTCTGAGAGGATTCTAAAAGGTAGTTTATCTGTTGGATTTTGAGAAGAACATGCTCTTTTAAAATAATTAAAGATAGTATCATATGTAACGTGATCTCCTCAATAACTTCTATTCTTCTCTTCTACAATAACATGTATGATTTTGCCCTGCTGCAAAGATTCTCACTGAATCACAACTGTTCTGTTCCTGTTCCTTTTCTCCTGGCCCACGTATTATTATTATTATTATTATTATTATTATTATTATTAATTATTTTGCTTTTGTATTTGTGTCTATTCTTCATTTAACTTTTAAAACATTACTATAATTGAATATTGAAACAAAAACATTATCGAGTAGTGAGTATATGATGATTCTAGTCCTTTGTGGAAAGATGACCAGAAGATAACATTCCACAGTGAAGAAGACCAAGAAACAGGGCTGGAGCCCGGAGATATTATCATTGTGTTAGATCAGAAGGACCATGCTGTTTTCACACAATGAAGAGAAGATCTTTTCATGTGTATGGATATACAGCTAGTTAAAGCACTATGTGGCTTCCAAAAGCCAGTATCCACTCCTGACGACCGAATGATAGTCATCCTCTCTCATTCAGGTCAAATTTTCAGGCATGGTGATATCAAGTATGTGCTAAATGAAGGCATGGCCCGTGCATTATCATCCTCTTATGTGAGTCTCTTCTCGTGCATGTTTATTTTCCTCCTTTTGGAAAATAATCAGGACATTTAATGATCAAATATGGCTATCAACAACTTAGGCTTAAACATGCATGTGGTGAAACTCTGAAAAAGAAATGCCAGCTAAGGAATTGGAAGCATCACCCTAAATTTTAAGACAAACAAACTGTCAGAACAAGGATGAGATTTGGAATAATGTGACTAGATAAAATCTCTAGAATTAAGTAGGCTCTTAAAAGCACACTGTGATTTCTCTATGTGTTATCTAGACTAGAACTACTCAATCTTTTTAAACTGACCACAACTTTTGATGGTTATTTAACCGTAAGACACGATGGCCCTTTTGATTGAATGTTAATATATAGATTGACATTTCTTCAGTGAGGCAAGTCAATGATAAAACACAGAATAGTGGCCATCGATTTCAAACATGGACCCATATAGCATGATACCAGCTTTGGTCAGCACTCCCTATTTTAGATAAGATTCTGTGTCTGTCACTTTGCACACTGGAACTCAGTGTGGTTTGTTATTTATAGACCTGTCAAGCCACTCTACTAAAAGATATCCTCATGATACAGTAAGTAATCTAAGGCAGTAAGGCAGTCATCTACCATACAGACCTACAGACATTTCCTTAATCAATTTTACTTTTTTCTGGGAATTCATACAGAACAAATGTAAAAAAAAAAAAAAAAAAAGAAATAGAAAGACAAATAGTAACAAATGCCTCCACTTTCTTAAGTAGATAGCTATGAGAATAATTTCACACTATCTTGTGAATTAGACTCAGGTTCTCAATTCCTCTAAATCTGTAGAAATGATGCAAAGCCACCCCATCTGCATGCTGTGATACTTTTTTCCTTATAATACTATTTCTACTTTCTTTCTTTGATGTTTCTGCCACCAATATCTTCTTGTCTTTATCAGCAGATCTTCTCTAATCCACTGTCTTGATTTATGCAGAATTGGAAGAGCCTAAAGAGGCTAGGTGCTTTACCCACTCAATGAGTTAAAACTATGGCTATTCCCCCCTTTTTTTCTTTCTTTCTTTCTTTCTTTCTTTCTTTCTTTCTTTCTTTCTTTCTTTCTTTCTTTCTTTCTTTCTTTCTTCTTCTTCTTCTTTTTTTTTTTTTTTCAGAACTGGGGATTGAACTCAGGCCCTTGCACTTGCCAGGGAAGCGCTTATTCCACTGAGCCATCTCCCCAGCACCGCTATTTCCTTTTCTATGAAGAATATTTCCTTTGAAAAAAATCTTTTTTGTTATTGTTTTTGCTTTTGAGTACCACAATGTAGAAGAACTGAGACAATACAGAAGAACTGCTGGGAAATTACCTGCCTGTAAGTGAATAATTGCCATAACTTATTCAAATATGAGATCTACAGCTTCTCAAATGAGTTTTTGCATGATGACACTGTATATGAATCAACATAAATGTGAGAAAATACATTCAGCAAAATAAATTTCTATGCAGAATGGCACAGATCAAAAAAGGATCCTATCAATTGATAGTTCTCTGGATAGTAAGCACTCACTTTTGTATTAGATAGTTTTCTACCTTGAAGAGTAATCATTTGAAGGTGACCTTCTTAACAGTTTTTCAAGTCTTTCAGTGTTTGTGTGGAAATGGATGTTATTTTGTTCTTAATGCATGTCTTGCTTCTCTATTCAATCTGCTAGTGATACCTGTAAAACAAGCTCCCGTGAGTGAGAGTAGCTCTCAGATCAACGAGTCATCAACATTCTGGCCCTTACTGTAAATGAGAGAACAAGAAGGATGATTTTAAGCCTCAGTTTTCTGTTCTTTCACATAAGGACATTGGAAATACAGTATCACAGGGGCCACCTACTCCCAGTGGAGCACAGATCACTGCCTGGCCCATCGTCATGCTCAGCACTGTTTAGTTTGTTGGATACACTCATTTTATGTTAAGGAAATTTGGACCTGGATATGTTTCTTACTATACTGCATTTGTTTCTTAAGTTTCTTAAAGCTAAGTGTTTTGCATACATGGTTGCCTTTATTTCTTGCAATCTGCAATATAGGATAATATTAAAATTTTAAGGATGATGTATGAGACTAAAAAAATGTACATGATTTACCCCAAAACATGCATAATACATTGCAGATATATAATTCAAAGCCAATGTTTATGCACTACCCAAAATTAACTAGATTACCACAGCATGTAGACTCTTTCATATCAAGTAGCCTCACAGTCAATTTTTTTATGGCTACAAAGCAGAAAAATATAAAGCAAATGCACTCCAATTATAGAAAAGAGGGTGGAAAATTTTTCTTTGTCCCTTTTCTGAAAACTGCCTTTAAAATGAAACAGAAGGCTTTAAGCATAAAAGAAATCTAATATCTGGGCTCTAATATTTAGCCACTAGAAAAAGAAAACTTTCATATTTTAGCCACCAAGTATAAAAGGACACCTGCTAACATCCTTTGTCAGCTTCCCCTTCTCTAACTCCCAGTTAGGTCTTCATTACCTAAGATTAGAAAAGTGGAGGGATGTTGAGCCATTCTATGTGGATAAAAACAGGCTATGGAAAAATAGCAAAATGTTTAAACCTTGTTTCATCCATGTGTATTTTGAAATATAAGCACAGAGCGTTAATCTGAGCTCAACATGTTATTTTCTCTATGACGCCACTAGGAAGAGTCCTGCCTGGGTTGGTAGAATCCCAGTCTTAGTTCTCTGCGTAGAAAAAATATAGAAAAACATGCAGAGGTAACTCACACAGGCACAATGTGCAAAATGACCCACCCTCTATGTACACTAAAATAAATACCATTTACTGATATGCTACGTGTTTACCAGAGAAAATGGAATTCGGGAAAAGCAATGTCAGAGCACATTCTGAAGGACACGGGTGAAGGGACACTGCATCATGTTTCAACAGAGACTCCAGGTAGATAGTCAAGTTTTGAAAGTAGAAGAGCAAAATATGCTCCTAAATTGGAAGGGATGCATCTTTCTTGATGGATTTTCATTGAACTCTGGTCACACGTGTCTGACTTTAATATTCTAGCCATCAACTGCTGTCACTTCATGGTAGACGCAGTTGCCAAGCCCATTCACAGAGGAATGAAAATAAGAAGACAAAAAATAGCTGGGCAGGTTGTGTAACAGAAATTTTATCTTTAGGTCCTGGACCTCTAAATCTTCCTGGATGGCACTAAATAAAAATCAAAAGAAAAATGAGGAAATGAGACCAACAGTGAACAATTTCACCAATGACACATATTCAAGTTAAATACTTTTTTAAAAAATTATGAACTCATCAGTAGTTTTGAGTCATTGTAATGGTTTCTCTCCTGCGCTATCAACCTGCACACTTACAGATGGCAGTAACCTCTCCAGCATCAGCTCCATTACTTTGAACTTCTCGTCTCTGGAGGAGACTGGCTGATGGCTTTGTTTACACTCCCGAGAGTCTTCTTTTCTTCTTTGCAGTGAAAGTTTTCCTTTTCTTACCCCTTCACCCCACCATTCTGCTGTGGTATGAGTTTTGAGTAATAAGCATCATGTCCTATGGTTCCTGCCTATCTCCCTGGCAGGATAACATTTTTTCTACCCAGACGACGTTCTAGAAGCATCAGCTCCACCTGTAGAGAAACTTTCTTACACTTCTTGCATGCATCCACCACGGAGTTCTCATCACAGACAAAACAATGAACCAGTTGGAGCACCGGGTGCTAGATTAGATATTCAGCAACTAGGCACACTATGCCTTGCCTGATACTTCACAAAGTATGGGAAGTATAATTAATTGCAATATGACAGCGGTACAAATAATGAAGTTAGTTGCTGGTTGACCGGATTAGTAGAGCCATTATTACTCAGTTCATGGGGAAGAGTTGCCATCATTAACTAGAACAGGTAGGAAACTTTAAAGGAGGATTAATCTGAAGGAGAGACAGTGTTTAAAATCTCATGTATAACATTACCTCTGGAATGCCAAAGACTGTCCTTAAATCACTTTAAGGTATTTTGACTTTTATTGAATTTATGGATATCATCACTGATGCTTTCCTCCTTTTTAGTTATGAAGGTGGCATTAATTTTAAATGTACTTTTTTTTTAAAAAAATAGCTTTTTATGCAAAAATGATTAGTAAAATGCAATATTGCATGATATTTTATACTCAACACTTCAAAACAAAACAAAACAAAACAAAACAAAAAATGCCCCAGTGGCTTTTGCTATATTTTAAAAATATAATCTCTCACATCCCTTCCCAACTCTACAATCAATTCATGAGGTCAGTGAATGGCAACAAGGTATCTTCATAAATGAAAGATATACCTAATGTATGGGAAAGAAAATAAATTAAAAAAAATCAGTTCAATACCCATTTCAAGAAAGTGACATGAAATGTCACAATATTATGGGTAGCTTGATAGCTCCGCAGACTAAAGCGCCTGCTTGGACAGAGCACAGTGGCAGCGGTTCTATCCCAGGGTGCTGTTCAGGGTGTGCTGAGACAGGGATTTGAGACTGGGCATGGTGGGGTGCACCTGTAATCCCAGCACTTGGGATGCCGAAAACAAGAGAATCACTATGAGTCTAATGTAATAGCAATACCCTGTAGACTGTGTAGACCTTGTCCCAAATGTAGGAAAAGAATGAAAGACAGACAGAAAGAAAGAAAGAAAGAAAATCACAGTACTCACACAAATTTAGCTTATATATGCTAACTTCAAAATAAGTCCTATCTATGAGCATAAGAAAAGACCCAATGACAGAGAGAGAGAGAGAGAGAGAGAGAGAGAGAGAGAGAGAGAGAGACTTATGTGACAAGAGCTAGTAGATAGCTCTTTTTTCCTGTACAAATCAACTTTATGTAATTTGCCTTAAGTGACACCTTGCAGTTAGTTTCATTTCAGAAATTGTAAATTCATAAATATGAAATCTCTTGCAATTTCTTCACTTGTAGAACAAATTGCATTATAGGACTTGCTCTTTTCAGTTTCCTGTCAGTGCTGGTTTGGCAGTGTTGGCTAGAAATCAAGAAAGCAAATCAAACCTGTATCCTTTGTCATCCCAGTGGGTCCAAGGGGTCTAAGGCTTATTACTGATGCCGTCGCTTCTGCCCCTCACTCTCTGAGCATGATGTGCATGCCCACCAAGAGAAGTTTAAAATAAGAAATAAAATTCAACGAACTCACATTCAATTACTAGTAGTCATATTATTAATCCTTGCTGGTGCAAGGTTTATCAGGAGATAACTGACCTTGTCAGTGTACTGAGCCTGCTGCATTACTGTAGGAACTCTCACTCCCATCATGCTTAATTAGCATGCAGTAAGCCAAAAAAATGTGCTTTTTCTTATTTCTAGACTGTCCACTTCCCTTCCTCCTGTATCACTTTTCCAGGCAGAAACTGAAAAAGGTAGATATCATGGATCTATAGTCTCCCCAATTAATAAAGTGAAACAAACGTCATAGCTCCCCAGGGCATGAGAAATGCACCTGTCTGCAAAACCAGACGACTGATGTCCCTTACGTGCCCAGACACTTCCTTCTTGCTCTGAATGTTTAAAGAAAACATGAATTTAATTGGACTCTGAAATAGACACACAGGTGGTGAGGAGGAGTCTTGTCAATTTGCCCTCATGTAAAAGTTGATGCTTTAGGACGTCTGATCAACTTGGTATTAGACTCACTATCATTGTTCTTTGTGAATTATCTAAAAGCTGACTGTCCTGGGTACTGCCTTCTCTTGGTGTTGCTGCTAGGCAGCATTTAACATGCAGACCTCAAGTTCCTACTTTTAAACTTTTCTTATCCCATAATTTGTTAGATGACCACCTGCTGAACATGAGGTAAATTAATTTCACGTTTCTACACCAGGGATTGATAAATTGGTCCCTAAGGACACTCTCAGATGGGAAAGTCTGTGATTAATTTTGAGGATCACAGGAGCAAGTCTGTAGAGTAGATGAAGAACAGATCTTCCTGCTGAAATTAGAGATCTTAAACATGAGTCTTCAAATAATAAACTAACAGTCCAAAGAGTGTGAGCAGGCCCTGCTTTCACTGCCTCTATACCTGTGTGGATGGGTGAGATGTGGCACTTCAACTTAAATAGTTGAAAAAAGTTCGACCTCAGAGCACATGTGTGTATGTGCACATGCTTGCACGCGCGCGTGCACACACACACACACACACACACACACACAAACACAGCATTTGGCTTCAGAACAGATGAGCAAATACTTATCTTAGAATGAATGAGCCTGCTGTTTGCAGTATGCTTTCAACCATAGGAAACTAGCCCCTTAAGTTTTATTTGATCCTCTGTTTTATTACTTAACTTTCATAGACACAGAAACTTTAAGAAAAATCAACAGAACAGCCAGATAGCTCAGTGGACTAAAGTGCCTGTTTAGGCAATGAGCAGCTGCCGGGGTTTAATCCCTGGCATGCCATGCCGGTCCTGCCCCCAGGGCGAGCTGAGAAAGTGATTGAGACTTGGCCTGGTGGTATGCCTGTAACCACAACCCTTGGGAGGCTGAAAACAGGTGAATCTCTACGAGTCTGTGTAGTGAGACCCTATAGATCCTGTTCTAAGCACATTAAAAAAAGAAAATAAAAAGAAAAATCAGCAATTGGTGTCAGGGGATGTCTAGAAATCTTAATTCTTCAATCCATGCATACTTCATTTTTACTTTCTCAAGCAATATAATTTAAAGTTCACTGAAAGGTATAATGCACTTCCTGTATGTATAAATTGAAACAAAGAGAGATTATTGAATAATAAAAATGATCACTATAATTCTTTTACTTTGTGTTTTATGTACACAGGAATTTCTTTCTCGTTCTGGCTGGTGTGCAAATAGAGTATCTCATTTAAGACAATGCATATTTAATGAATATCCTCTGTAGGCCTAATCATATTTTTGTCTGGCCTGTTCAATTGTAACTCTTTCAGGTTAAATATACTTAAAAGACAATGTTGTCAATCAACAAATTCAAAGAAAAATTGAGTAAGGAAAATGGTGATATACCACCAATTAACATAAGACAACAAACACATCAAGCTCAAGGCTTGGGAGAGTGAATCATTTTAAGAAAGTAGGGAAAATATTGTACTTTTCTTTGTGCTGCATCTTTATTCAGCCTTTGCTAACCTATGCAGGCTGCCCAACTCTCAAGCATGTAAAAGATCCTTGAAAATCAAGGGAGTAGCTCACAAAACTTACACTGAGTTGTTTTCTAGGAGAGTAACTTTTTCAAAATGTTTTTTTGTTTCACTCCAAAATACTTATTGCATGCTCCCTATGTCCTAGATATATTTCCAGTTATTAAGTTATATTATAAATAAAATAAAACTATACCTGCATAGTACAGATTATATCTCAGGAAAGAGACAAATAATAGATGAAGTAATGACAGATTATCAAGTCCCATGGCTCTTCCATCTAAGTGTTGCTTTCTAGGAAAGGAAATAGGCTACACTTCCAGGAGCCCTTATTTTCTAAAATTATTTCATGGGGAGATTTAAAAACATCTGTCAAATGGTTCTACAGAAACTTTGCCAAAAACATAGAAGAAAAAAATATATATATATATATCATACAAAATTAAATATCCTAACATGTATACACATTAATGAGATTTATCATCAGAAATATAATAAAATAGTAGAGTTAAAAATATTAGTGTAGGCTGGTTGTAGTAGTGCATGCCTGTAATCCCAATACTTGAGAGGATGAGATAGGCGTATTGCCACAAGTTTGAGACTAGCCTGAGTTACACAGTGAATTCAACACCAGCATGAACTACATAGTGATAACATATCAAAAGAAAGAAACAAAGAGAGAGAGAGAGAGAGAGAGAGAGAGAGAGAGAGAGAGAGAGAGAGAAGAAAAAGATTAGGATTAGATTCTTTAGAGGAAATATGATGAACAGTGAAACAAGTCCAGTTGGTTTGCCTATGCAACACCATCAAGTTTAGGACATTTTTCAATCTTTCAAACTCGGTTATCATCTAAAAGCATACATGCAATTTCAAGGTTATTGAAACCAAGCAGATTTTTCTTTCCAGTTCTTCTTACACTGTTTTTCCAGCTCCAGTTTTGGAGCTGCGGACTGCTATTCCTGCAGGCCCATGTGCGTGCGCCCCGTAGACTGGTTCTGCTTCGCGGGCTGCTCTGGAAGGTCTGTCATGCGAGCTCAATGGCCTTCCCTGTTGGGCTTGCAACTTGCTTTCCCCACTGAGAACTCAGAAGGAGCCACTGCACCACTACTACTGAATCTAATTATTTTTATTGCTTCATTATTATTAGTATTATTGATTATTATGACTTGAAATTTATTGAGTACAAGCAATGTGCTATATGTTATTAAAAAGGCACCCTCAGATGACCACATATTTAACAATGCATGTACTGCACAAGACTTCTCAAACAGAACTTTAGGCCATGGCTCATTTGATACCAACTCCACGTAGGAAAATCTGTAAGATCTGTGTTTCCTGTGGTCCCAGAGAAAGTCAGTCTGAGGTTGTCCTCCACTTTCTTCAAGGGTCAGAAAGAGAAAACAGAGCAAAGGGCAATTTTTCATGAAATTTGATATGCTACCAAATATAATCTTTTCAAAATGTGTAAATTTTCTTATTGCAAAAGTAATACTTTTGGGGCAAAAAATTGGAAATTATAGTCAATTGAAATTATGTGAGAAAAAAGAAAAAAGGGCCATGGTTATAGCTCTGTGGCATAAATGCCTTAGTGGCAAGCACAAGGTCCTAAGTTCAATCCCCAGTCAAAAAAAACCAAATTATGTTAGAAACAAATCTTAAGAATTAAACAATGAAGATGAGAGCAAGGAGAAAAGATAGGGAATAAGGCACGGGGGAAACATGCAAGTGTATACACAGTATGGCTGAGTTGATTCTATTAAAATTTTCCATCAGTTTTTTGAAAATAGCACTGAATGTGTAGAATTTCACCTTGACTAACTGTATGCTGATATCTGTAATCCAAGCAACTACATTGAGAACAGCAATGTGTAATAGAAAAAATCTCGCTTGAATACTTGTCATCTTGGTCTTCGAAAGGTGTACCATTTCTAATGTCATATCAATTATTGCTATACTTTCTTCAAAATAATTTTTAAAAAAAGACAAAAGGAAAAATCAAGACAAGAACAAAAATTTAAGGTTTCTGGAAAATAAGTGATAATATGTAATCACATGTCCAATCTTACATAAATATATCTTTTAATCTGAGCAACAAATTTGACGATAAAAAATAGATCATATATCAGCCATTGTTAATCAGCTGTTCTTGTTCTGAAAATCTGCAAAATATGTATGGTGGTATGTTACCCTGTTTTGCTCATTGTTTCTTACGTTTGTTCTTGCCTTTGTATTTACTTTTCAAAATGAAATAATAAAATTAAACTTAATAAAAAAGAAAGCAAAATTATGTTAACATAAAAACAGTAAGTAAAAACATTTGACTATATACCCATACATATAAATCAAGATTATGTCACTTTGAATTTTTACGGTACCAGGAATTGAACACAGTGCATCTCACTGAACTACATTCACAGTACTCCCCTCTTTTTTGAAACAGGGTCTCAATAAACTGTCAAGTCTGAACTCAAATTTTCAATCCTGCTGCAACAATCTTCCAAACTTCTGAGATTATAGGAATATGCCTAGCTTTACATTTCTGAATGAATGTGTTCTTTTATTTATTCCTACTTTTGTACTCAATATTTTATTCTGACTTTCATACTCATAGCTTTTTGAATAGCACTAACTACTCTTTAAAATCATCATCTAAATAAGAATACAATCATGTACCAAAATGTAAATCATCAATCTCTTTTTGCTAGGTATTAATTTTTTCCTCATTTTTTTTTGCTATCCTAGAAAAAACCAGAGAAAAATCCCCATCTGTTGTGCCTTGCCTTGTGCTTTGTGTACCCGAGATCAAGCTCTTCAAAGTGAAATGGTGCAATGGCAAATTTCTGCTACAACTCTTAAAAAAGTGTGTGAGTTAACTCCCTCCATCCTCGTCAGAATGAGCCAGACAATTTAAAAGCTAGAAGGAGTCCTGAATTCCAGGGGCATCTCCTTCATGTTATGGACTTTTCAAATGAGAGTAAAGACTTACCGAGGTCACAATGAGATTAGTCCCCAGCATCAGTCTATTTTTTTAAATAAAAAAAACTCCCCTCATGTGCTTACATTTAGAACTTGACTTCACACCTCAGGCTGAATAAGCATACATGATTACTCAGGATGGAGATTTGAGGCAGCTCTGAAAGTACCGTGTTCCTCAGACCCTGCCTACCATGCTGGCTTCTCGCTCTGTGCCACCCCAGCTGAAGTTTCCACCTACCAGAGCCCTTGTGGCTCAATCCTTTGCTGCTCTTTCACTTACTGCTATAGTCTAACCCCAACCTCCCATTGTCTCTCGTCCTTTTGTCAGTTTAAAATTGATTATCTAGTTAATAATAAGATAGTAATGCCTACTAACATTTTCAGATTTTAATAAAAAAAAAAACGTAACTGTCTTAAAAGGGCGATTAATGAAGAATAGTTTGCAGTTTAGACAGAACAGTAGTAGAGATGTAGTTCACCCGAGAACCATCTGACCTTTTGCCGGTCATGTCCTTACCTGACTAAGTGTGCATTGCCTAGAGATAGCAGAAAAAAGTACTGGAATTGAGATCTCATAAGAACCTCTACATCTGTGTAATACATGTTTGATAAGATTTTGTTAAATTAGCCTTCCATGGGCACAAGTACAGTCACCCCAGACACAGGCTGCAGGCTGTAGTCATTCTTCCTGGTAAGAGAATAAGCTATGGCCTTTTCACTATCTCCAGGTGAAAAGAGAAACCTGGAAACCAAGTTTTAAGTAACAACCCACCTGTGCTTCATGTTATTACAAGTTGATATAAAATAATTTAAGTTCTTAGTACATTTTATATTGCAAAAAATGAGGAGGACTTTGAGAACATAATAAAATACATTTTTTAAAATTGATACCCATTTTTAATACTGCAAAAATTATCTTTTTTCTTGCCTTCTACTGGTACATAGGTCTAAGTGCTCTTAAATATAGATTTTCTGATTAAAACAAATACAAATTATACCACAGTGTGGTTCAGTGAAATGAAATTGATGGATTTGCTTCATAATTCCATGGTTTGTTCCATGTTAAGATAAAAATGTGATAAAATGGCATTTAACCACCAAATGGTGTATGATGTGTAGTCAGACATGGGGAAAGTCAGGCAAAAAAAAGGGAACAAGCCTGTGTATCAGTAGGTAACCTCACACCAAATGTGGGAATTGTGTTGCACTTCAAAGTACATTCAGTTCAAACACAGTCCTCAGGAAATATATGGCTGTAAATAAAAGCAAATTGAAGGAATATAATCATCCTGAAGGGCATTTTTACACAGTTCTGTTTCTGTGTCATAAGGTCATGGAAAGATTCTACCCCAGGTTTCCCTTAGAGATTGCCTGAGCCTGGGGACTCCTGATGGCCCCTACTTGCTTTTACCTTGCAATGACCCACATTTCCCCTACTTCACTGCCTTTTGGAGCATACTTCACAGTAGAGTTTGTGTAGCTTCCACAA
>NW_004524579.1:16745995-16754966 GCF_000260255.1 Octodon degus | reverse complement strand
ATATATTTTTTTTTCAATATACGTTGAAATATTACATGTTATATGTAATCAAATTTGATATTTGTTCCAGAATATGGAATATGTTTTTAGCAATGGAATTTTAAGTATGTAACTCAAATGGAAGCATTCCTCTGTTGTTTCTTTTAATGTGCAGATGTATTTAGTGCATTATGGAGTGACATGTGCAATTGCTTTGTTCCTCTAAAATCAAGTCTAGTTTTGGAAACAGAATATCTACTATTACCTGTGAGGTTGGGTGTGATTTGGTTTGTAGACCAAACAGGAGACTGCATCTTTAAAGCACTGTCTCCCCAGGAACACTGAAAAGAAGAAGCCTACTGTTACACTGGTGTCATTCCTCCATAATATATTAATAGCTTCAGTAGCCAAAGAAATATTTTAAATTGTGTTTGTAGTTTGAAAAAAACTGAAAAATATATATGCATATATACAAACATAATTAAAAATTTGAGCTGTAATTTTTCACTAGAGTTAAGACAGTATACTTATCTGATGCTGTATTAGTATATTTACTAGATCTTAATTTAGTCTCTACTAAAACTGAAAATTAGCTCCTGTGTGTTTTACACAGTGCAACCCAATGAATCCTAACTGAAGATTTTGCTACCATTTCTTTGATGGTAGTTGATGATACCTGAAGACATTTGACTTCTAATAACTTTGAGAGGGATGACACTGGAATCTAGTGTGTAAAATTCAAGTATGATGTCAAAAATCACAGCTTGCACAATTCACTAAATACCATCTTCCTGCTTGAAAAATCCTTTTCCAGTGAAATGAGTGCATAGTGCCAACGACAAGAAACTGGCTCACCCTGATGGCTCCGGTTGTCCCCGTCTCAGGAGAGTGTCCATCCTCTCTATGCATCCCACGTTCTGCACTCACCTTTGCGCTCCTGTCATGAGGCATATTGTGTGAACAACTCTTAGAACTCAGAAATCAAACTAGGCATTGTGTGTGTGTGTGTGTGTGTGTTTTGTATGTGTGACTGTGCATGCACACATGAGAACGACAGATGCACATTGAGCTCTTATTTCCATTCAGGTGCACTGACAACAACTTCAGGCTAAGCTTTATTTCTTTACATGTAGTTCATGACATATTCTGGCCTATCAATTAAAAAACACCGTTTGTGTCCTCCATCCTACTACATATGCCCTATTAACACATAACTTTTACCCACTACTTGCCTTTACCAAAAGTCAAAATTTTTAAATAAAATTTGTCCCCCTGTAAAGATTCCCAAAGATGATGATGATTTCCGCCATGTCTGTCTTTACCCAAAATGCATCTCCTACCCTAGACAGCACCTTCATTGGCATAGTACTTCTACATCAAAGCTCAGCAGTTTAATAAAAGCTTGCAGCTTTCAGAAGAAAGTTTAAGTAAGAAATACGTCAGTTGGTCTCAGCTCTTAATGCAATAGAATTAACCATCTCTCACGCTATCCATGTGAAGGTAAGGTAATCAGGTGCTGCTGGAGCAACACAGTGCCTGCACAAGCAAGGGCGGATGGGGAATCTCTGGCCAAGTTGCATGGAGCTGTGCTCTGATTGCTAATGTTGATTTCATTATTGGGTTCAAAGAGGCAGTTGTCCAGTATGAGTGTCCACTCTCCTGCTGCTGTGAGGCCTTTCCTTTGGCTGAAGTGACTTCAGGAAGACCTAAATGGCTTACATTGTTTCTCACTCCTTTGTGTTTTTCCCCTTTTTAGGAGTCAGACATTAATGACTAGGCCATAAAACAGCAACTCTTTTATGCGGTGAAAATGATGAAGTGACCATGCATACCCCAGAAGGATAATGACTCAGGACAGATACAAAAATATTCTGACTTTATAACTCTTTGTTACAGTTAGCTTTGCTGTCTCTCATTTTCTGAATTATTGTACTTGCATTCTGTTGTTAAAAAAATAGTAAATACTTAAATTATTTTCAAACTTCCTTTTATTTTTCTTTTATAGCCATATTTGGTGATTGCAGTTACTACAATACTAGATTGCAGTTACTACAATACTAGATTTAAATAGCCCTTGTTCAACAACAACAAAAAAAAAAACCCAGGATTTATTAAGAAATGGGAGTATATAGCCAATTCAAAGAAAACATTAATAGAAACTATTGAGAAGAGCAGATGTAGTAAACAAAGATTTGAAAAACAAAACTTTATAAAGATGCTCAGAAGAAGTAGAGAGAATACATATAAACGAAATAAATCAGACCTGCATTCACAAACATCATATTGTCTCACTAGTGTAAGAACCTGAAAGATAAAATAAAATCTCAAAGGGATGATAGATACTTTGAAAGGGAAAGAATCTGTTCAAAGGAAGGAAAAATTGGGATGAGAAAGAAAAAAAAGATATAAAGAAGGAAAGGAAAAACAGATTTATGCACACATACAGGTTGTATATACAGGTTAGCTTGGGTAACTGTGCTGCTGATTTCTGCTAGTCTACTGAAAGGAACTATTAATGCTTAAATTATTTTTTTGTTCTCCTTTTTAATTTCCATAACTTTTTCAAAACCAATTTTCCATGCTTTATCCTGTATTCTAAACAACTACCTTGTAGTCTAAACATTATGCAATTTAAAAAGTTAAAAATAAATAGAAAGATGTTCAGCAAGCTAAGTGAATGTATGAAGAAAGTAAGAATAAAATAAAAGAAGAAGAAAATATTGATTAAAATTGTAGAAATCCTAAAATAAAAGATGTTTTGGAGGTAAAAAGTAGAGTAAATGGTGTAAAATTTTATTAAAGTGAAAGACAGATTTAAGGAGGCAAAAAACCAGAAGTTGAATTAGTGATTTTAATAGACAATGAAATCTATTGAGTCTAAGAAACAGAAACTATTACGGAAAAATGAACAAAAACTAATTTATTTATGGTACAGTATCAATTCAACCAAACTCTATATTATGAACTTTGCATAAGGTGAAGACAGAGAAGGGAAAGAGTCCCAAAGAACTCTTTTAGCTACTAGGAAAACTCATAGCTACTAATACTTCAAATTTGATGAAACGCATGCACCCCATATTTAAGTAGCTCCATAAACTTCAAGTCAGGTGAATGTAAAAATACACGGAGACACATAGTAAACAAACTTTGAAGACAAAGAGAAAATCTTGAAAGAAGCAAGTGGTGGAGCCTGATAAGAGCATGGCTATCTTTAAGACTAGGTGCAGACTTTTTACTATTTTATTTTGAAAGCCAGCACAGTAACTTTCAAGCTTATGAACATTTGAGTTGACAACTTTCACAGATACAAACATACTTCAATTACAAACATGCGTAGATGTGAACAAATGGCAGAGTAGTTCACTTATCGCTTGGGCATTGCCACTGGGGTGGTGCTGTGTGTTTATGGTATAATGTGACGGTATGTGGCAGCAGAGTGCTCCATCTGAGGTCAGGATGTAACAAAGCAAGAGCAAAACCAGTGATAACCTGGAGAGAATCCTAGGGAGCTCAAAAGAATGTACACTGCATGTCTGTATCAGAGGTGTGGAAGCCACACTTTGCACACTTACGAATGAACCCCACTGGGGAGCATTCTCCTGAATAGAACTTCCCCATGAACTGGAGATTTACTGTAGGTAGTAGACCAATATATCCAAAGTTATTATAGAAAGCACAATACAAAACAATTGTCAAGGATTCTCTGTAGAGTATAGCTGTCCTTCAAGAGTAAGCTAGTCATTGAGAAAACCCATATAAAGCAAAGCTCAACAATTTTAATTCCTGTAGATACATCATATGAGAGACACTGAAGGGATTGAGCAAGAATGAAGAAAAAGACATGAGAAGGCAACTTCAACTTGTATGAAGGAAGATCACAAGCAGGGTAAGTCCATGACAATTTAAAATGCTAGCGTTTCAGTTTTAATTCCATATTTATTGTACATAGTTCAAGAGAAAAATGTCTATAAAATACATTTGTTGTGAGGATGCAATGTAAAAAATGTAATTCTTTCTTCTTTCTTTCTTTTTTATGGTACTGGGGATCAACCTTGGGACCTTGTGCTTGCCAGACAGGTGCTGATGCCACTGAGTTATATCCCCAGCCCCCCTAAATGTAATTTAATAATATCAATAACTCAAGCCAGGTTTTTGTTAGTTATTAAAGTTAAGTGTTGTAAATCGAAACTGGAGTGTTTTAACTTTAAATATTAAATATGATTCCAATGGTAACCACTAAACATGGCTATTAAGGACATAGAAAGTATGAAAATATTTTAAACATATTTACTACAAAGTAACAACCAAATGCAAATGAAATAACTCAAGAAATGAGAGACAAAAAGCTAAAAAGCATATAGATAATTATTAAAATTACAAAATACAGTACTTTCATATCAGTAATTACATTAAATGTACATGGGTTAAACTCTCCCATCAAGATAAATTTAAAAAATGATCTGATTCCACACATTCTATAAGATATTTGCTTTATATCTAAAACAAATGTATCAAATATGTATTAAAATATATAAAAATGTAGAAGGAGGAAAGAGATACTTCATGTAAATAGTAATCAAAAGGGAGCAGAGACAGTTATACAAATATTAGCCCATGAGAGAGGTAATAAAAACTGTAAGTATCAAGGGCATAGTGTTGAAGACACCCATGCCATTTGTCAATTTTTATTATTATTTTCTTGGAACCAAGAATTGAACTCAGGACCTTGTGGTTGACAGGCATGCACTATGCCACTGAACTTTATCCCTGACCCACACCCTCACCATTTGGAATTCCTTTTCTACTGTTGTGTGTCCCAGGTTCTGGATATGGAGCTAAGGAATTAATGTTTACTCTCATATATTTCAATTTTACTTTGAGCCAAATTGTTTTCCATCCCATTCTTTTCTTTTTGAATGCAAATGTTTACTCTAAGGCTTTATACCTTGGGATTATGTGACTTCCTTTTTTAATTCACAGAGAGATACACAGCTAAGAATTTTTCCTTGAGTCTTAAAAGAGATTTGGACTTGGAGTTCTGAAAAATTATATTATATGGTGTTTCTAAAATTTATTATTGGTTTTCTGCATGTATACTAGCTAATTGTGTTATGTTAGGAGGAATTACCCACTTGTAATTATACTTATTTGGAAATTAAAAACGGTTTATGGAGGTGTGTCCCTCCAAAGCCTTATGTGCTCATAGGAGGTGCTTTTCTAAACTGGCTGACTTTAGAGCATGCGATTCTTGAAATAAGGATTTGTAGTGCTAAATTAAATCAGTTTATTGCTTGGATATATCGTATCTCTGGGTGTCCACAATGGGGAGGTCCACCCTTTGTTTGGGTGGTACCACACAAAAAGCTTGTAGCCTGAAGGAGAGAAAAGGAGAAGGGGGCTTTCTGCTTTGCTGCACCTGCCTGCTGCTCACTGCCTTCTGCCTGACATGCCATGGACTATTTCTCCTCTGTGATGCCCCCTTGCATGCTGCCCTGCTTTAGAGTCAGCAGACCATGGGCTGAAACCTCTATAAACTATGAGCTGAAATAAAACTTTCTTCCTTTAATTTGGGATGTGAAGTATTTTGTCCCAGCAAAGATAAACTAACTTAGACAATGTGTTTAGTGTGGTCAGTCTGGGTTGTATTGTGACAGTTAATCTTCATTCATCAGCTTGTTTGGATTAAGAAACACCTAACAAATTAGTAAAGCATAAACCTGAGTGTGTCAGGGTGTGTCATGGAGGTGTGATTTGGGTTAATATGTGTGGTCCCTATTCAGTACATCTTTAGCCGTTACCCTGCTTTGCACCCAGGCAACTGTGAGCTGAAGCTTTCTCTTCCATGCTCTCCTCCCTGAGGTTTCTGCCTAGGAACCCACTGACCATGCTGTGAATTTCTTAAAAACATAAGCTAATGTGACTGTTTCCTCCACTATATTGTTTATATTGGATATTGTCTCAGTGATAACAACTTTTAAAGCTATTATCTGATGAAGAAAACAGAAATAGCAAATGTTGCCAAGAACACGAAGTTGAAACCCTCATACGCTGTTGGAGGGAGTATAAAATGGCCCAGCATCTCACAAACAGTATGTTATTTCTCAAACATTAGAAACAGAACTTCCATCTGACCTAGCAATTTCACTTCTGAGTGTATCTATACAAACTTGAAAGAAAGGGTTCAAAGAGTTATTTGTGCACAAATGTTCACAAAGTTTTATTAATAATAGTTAACATATGGAAGCAGTTCACATGTCTGTTGATGAATGGATAAAGAATCAAGAAATGCTTATCCATACAGGAATCCTTAAAAAAAGAGAGGGAATTCTGATTTATGTTATAACATGCAGAGAGCTCAAGAACAGTTACAGTATTTTAACTAAGTCAGTAATAAAATGTAAATACTGTACTCTATGGTCCCTCTTACATGAGAAACTAGAATAGTCAAACATTGTAAGGAGAAAAATTAGAATATAGATTTTAATATCTGTTAAAGAATGGAGAGTTATTGTCTAAGGGTAGAGAATTTCAGTTGTACAAAAGCAAGAACTACAATGATGTGAATTATTGATGATGGGTTAACATTATGGATACACATTATAAAACACTTAACTCTACACTTAAGAATAACTAAGATGTGAACATTTACATTACACCTGCCTATTTTATCAGAATAAAACTATCAGAGCATACTTGGAGCAAACCTAGTACGTGTGACTTCCGGCATGGATCTGTCACTTTTCTAGTATTATATGCATTGGAAATGGACCTCATTGAATAGACTGCAAGCTTCTGAAAACAGTCACCATGCTGTATGAAATGCTGCCACCTTTAACTTGCATTTCCCTTTAAATAAATTAGTGGTTTTATTAATCTCATAAAATAATAATATCTATAGTTTATGGAGAATTTCTACATCCAAATTGTGAAAAGTTTTATATACAGTCTCCTATTTCATCTTTATGACAATGTAGAGAGCTGCTAATCATGTATATCTGCTTTTAGCAGATGGGGAAACTAAATACATAGGCATACACAGTGTTTGTCAGCATGATTTAACTAGTACAAGAACATGAATTTAGCTCTCTCCATTGGCAGAGCCAAATTCTAAAACATAATATTAATTTAGCAATAATAACAATACCAATGGTAATTATTATCACAGGTAATTATATTTCAGAACCTAATCTCTGCAACCTTTAAGTGCTACAGCTCTATTTGGATAAAAAGATCTACGCACTAACAATGAATGGAAAAAAATCTTAAAATTAAAGAATCATACTGGATTATGTGACTGTGTGTAGATTCAATCATAAACACCTACAATGAGAAAGACATAGGGAGTTTTGACAGACAGCAGAGGTGGCAACATGACAGTAGAGGCAATTTGAAACTATGCTTGTACAAATTATGAAAAGTTGGAGCCCATTGTTCAGTGGGAAGAAGCAAAGAAAGGAATTATTCCCTGAAAACTCTAGAGGCCATATGCACTTGTTTGAAAATTTAATTGAGGCTGGTGATAATTATTTTAGTCTTACAGGTTCTAGAACAGTGAGACAATACATTTCTGTAAATTGTCAGTAATTTTTTGCAGCAACCACAAAAAATATCAATGCTTTTTTGTCAATCCAACAAGATCCCAAGTATGTTCGAGTCCGAAGCCTAGAGTGCATACTTTCATATATTCTAGGAATATCAGCAAAACACATTTGTGGTGCTTGCTGCATGTGGCTAGCTTCAAACATTAGATATGTTTGTCCTAATTATCAGACACACATTTTTATCTCTTAATATCTAGATTTTTTCAATTTTTATTTTATTTATTTATAAATTACTTTTTGTATTTTAGGGAAGGGTCTACAGGGTGTTCAGGATCTCACTAGTAGAGTGGACTTATAGTAATCTGCCTGTTTACAGCCTCCCAAGAGCTGGGATTACAGGTGTGCTCCACCATGCCCAATCTAGGTTTTTTCAATGTTTAAAATTGCATGGCTTGCCCCCATACACTTGACATGAATAGCACATATTTTATGTGCCTTGATTTTTCAGTGTTTCATAATATTTCCTTTTCTGACTCTATTCATTTTAAAATTATTAAAATTTCAAAAATCAAGCATAGTACTTACTTGACAGAAAGATCGTGATACCCCACCCTCCTTGTAATCCAAGCACACATAAAGGTTGGCCTTGAGAGCATTATAACATTCTTGTGGCAACGCCTTATTTAAAAATTCCATTTTTATTGAAGAAATACTTCACATTCATAGTAGAACACACTATGTGATTTATTAACAAATTATTTACATGCACAACAATTATAGTAATACTCACAGGAAAAAAGGACCACTGCTGTTCCTTGTGTCTTCTCTGTGCCTTTCCTCACATGGAATTCGGAACGTTCTGCTTCAAGGGGCCAGATCCCCAAGTGTCTTGATACTTACAGTCCTGTGACTGCTGGATACAGGAATAAGGCCACAACTCCTGGAAGGTTTTGGTCTCCACATATGTTTCCATTTAAATTCATTTGTCATATTACATCGATTATCCCAAAATGTAGCACCTCCTTGTAATAGAACTACCAAGTCCCATTTAGCACTATGGACATAACGTTTTATATCCTTGTATTGAGTATGTATAGCTATACACTTAAATAAGAGTCAAAAATGGAACATATAATGTAATTTGATGATGGCGACATATCCTGCCAGTAATAGCTTAGAACAATTTGGTGACACATTTGTGTTCTATATAGAATTAAGAGTAGCAAATCCTCCTCACAAGAGCTGAGTCTTGCTGATAAAGGAGGATTCATTAAGAATTATTTAGCCACACTCCTAACGGAAGCCATGCAGAGGAACAGCTTAAGAGTGAGAGGTTTTAACAGACAGCTAACACTTTAAGAGAAAAAAAAATCCCTTCTAGAGCAAAACTAAAAGGGAGAAGAAGCAACATTTTATGAAATCTTCAAGCCATCAGTGAGAATTTCAGCAGT
>NW_004524579.1:16744735-16745577 GCF_000260255.1 Octodon degus | reverse complement strand
GTTGCATTCATTTATCAATAAAGCCTATGAAGACCAGATTTTTTTATAGATGAATAATACTCCTTTATATAAATTGCCACGTTTTTTATCCATTTCTCAGTTGATGGGCATATGGGTTGTTTCCAAGATTTAGCTATGATTAATTGTACTACTTTGACCATGGATGCACATATATCCCCATGGTACAATATCTTCAAGTGTTCACGAAAAATAGCCAGGAAGGGAATATAGGGGTTGAATGAAACCTTTTAATTATAGCTTTTTGAAGAATCTCCACACTGATTTCCATAGTGGTTTTACCAGACTACACTCCCACCAACAGTGGAGAAGGATACTTTTTGCCTCACAGTCTCTCCAGCATTTGTTTCTGGTTGACTTCTTATGATAACCATGCTTTCTGGGGTGAGATAGAATCTCAGTGTTGTTTTAATTGAAATTTCTCAAATGACCAATGATGCTCATCAAGAGTAAATAAAATCTAAAGGGTACAATAGATGCTGCAAAAGGGAAAGAAACTGTTGAAAGGGAAGGAACAACTGGGATTAGGGAAAGGAGGAAAGAAAGAAAGAAAGAGAGAAAGAAAGAAAGAAAGAAAGAAAGAAAGAAAGAAAGAAAGAAAGAAAGAAAGAGAAAAGAAGAAAGAAAAAAGAGAAAATATATATGTATGACATATACAGGATAGCTTAGATAATTGCACTGTTGATTTCTGTTGGTCTACTGAAAGGAGCAGTTGCTGCTTATTTGTTTCTCCTCCTTTTTAATTTTTTATAATTTTTGAATAATTTTGCATGCTTATATCTGGTAATCCAAAAATCCAATTTGAAGACAATGATATGCAATAT
>NW_004524579.1:16720764-16744635 GCF_000260255.1 Octodon degus | reverse complement strand
GTGGGCAGGGCCAGTGAGGCAGGTGGTGCCAGGATGGAACCCCAGTCCCTGCGCTTGCCTAAGCAGGTGCTGAGTCTGCTGAGCTATCTTCCTGAGCCGTATAACCTTTTAAAACTGATATGCCATCATACTGTAAATAATACAGTATAACATCTTTCAACAGTTATAGTTTAATGAAGATTATAAATAATTTAGACAGGACTCAAATGACATGAAAGATGTGCATAATTTGTGCTCAAATTGTATGCCATTTTATGAAAGGCAACATGGATTTGGTATCAGTAAGTTGTCTTTCAGCCTATTCATATTGTACTGAGAGATGCCTATAATCTTTTTGTTTCGGCTTATAAAATTTTATTTGAAAGTCAACATTGATAGCCAGCTTTTATACTTCTTTTCTAGAAAACAATAGTCTAGTTTTGGTAGCAGATAATACTCTTTTAAAATATATTAGGTGAGTAAGATTGCCTTCTTCCCAAGCTTTGGGAAAGTTTATGGGATATGTATAATATTTTACTCTTATTTATTTTTTTGGCGGAGCTGGGGATTGAACTCAGGTCCTTGTGCTTGCCAAGGAAGCACTTATTCTACTGAGCCATCTCTCCAGCCCTTATATTTTACTCTTAAATGGTAATTCACATTGTGGCCAATTGGAACTGCAGATTCCTTTGTGGAAAAGTTTTAAAATTCAATTCAAAATTTAAAAATGTAAATTTTGAATGTTAGTATTTTATGTCTTTTACAGAATTTGTTCATACTGTCTAAGTTTTCATATGCCTAGAAATATGGTTATATACATCATCCTTTAATATCTGTATATTCTGTAGTGACTTCACTTCTTTTATTCAATATATTTGTAATTGTGTCTTTGTTTAATTTCTTGATGATCCTGGCTAGAGATTTATATTTTGCACTATCCCCAAATATTCAGGTTTGTAAAATGTTTTTTTAACCAGTTCTAGATTTCACTGACTTCTGTGTTTATTTCATTCTGTTTAATATGGCCTAATTTGCTTCCATAAGTTTCATAAGGTAGTGGCAGAGGTTGTTGATTTGTAGTCTTTTATCTAATACATGTTCAGAATATTATACATGTTATACTTACTGTTTAGCATCAGTTATAAATTCTGAAAAGTTTTCTTTTCAATTTATTAAATTTTTTTCTAATTTTCCTCTTAATGTGTTATTGTGCTACTTAGAATTATAGTACTTTCCCCAGCATTAGATATTTTTAATGTTTATTCTATTGTTTGTATCAAATTTAATTCTTCATGTTGGAGAATGGTTCTCTACACAACTTGTATTCTTTTGTAATGGTTGATACATTGTGTCAACTTGAGAAGTTTAGCAGTTTAATTAAGTGACTCAGCAGAAAGACAGGATTTAGTTTGTAAACATCCTCATCTTGCGCAAGAGCAGGGCGTGGACATTGTGCGAGTTCTACTGGCCCAGCCCCAGGGTAGCTTGTTTGTATTATGAGGGGAGACAGGCTGGCTGGGCAGCTACTCCCACAGCGACGCTGCTTGGGAGCCAGCCGCACAGAGTGGAACCTCCACAAACTGGGAGCTAAATAATCCTTTCCTCTCTTAATTTTGGGTGCTGGGTATTTTGTCCCAGCAATTAATAAAAAGTAACTGAGACAACTGTCATATGAATTTAAGTTAGCTCTACAATGAGAAAAGTGACTTAACCTAGAAATTTTCTGGAAACTTCTTTTTTCTGGAAACAGTAACTTTTGTATCCTTGGATGATGAACCCATTTATCATTATACAATAATATATTTGTCTCATAATTTTCTTTGCTTGAACTCTATCTTCACTGTTATTAATATAATCACTATAAGTTATATTATTTCTAGCTTTAATATGATTTATTTTTGACAACCTTTTACTTAGAATCTAATTGTAGTTTTGTATTTAATGTCCATTTCTTATAGGTGACATAGTTTTGCCTGACTTAATATCTAACTCTTGCTTCTTGTTAAGAGAGTTTAGACTTAATGTGATAGTGATATTCAAATTGAGATCCATCATCTTAAAACTTGTTTTTTTTTATTTATCTCATATTTTTTCTTCTTTTTTTCCTTCATTTACAGTACTTTTTTATTTTCTGTTATTCCATTTCTTAAATTATTAGGCACAGCACTTTGTTTTGCTATGTTCAGTTGCATTGGTGTTTAGAGCTCTTTATCTGGATTGAATTTCAAGATCCAGTATAATACTTCTATTATAAGAATATCACAGTAGTATACTTTATTTTTCTCCAATCTTTATATAGTTTTTAATGTATTTGGTACGGGGTTTCACTATGCAGTTCGGACTCAGACTCATAGCGATCCTCCTGTTTTCAGGCTCCCCATCATTGGGATTACAGCTGTGCACCACGAGGCCCAGACTCAGTGGCCAGCTCAGCATGCCCGGGGGTGCGGCCATGCAGCCTGCAATGCAGGGGTCAAAGCCTGATCCCTACTTTTGCATAAGCAGGCTCTTAATCCCCTGAGCTATCTCACCAGCCCAATTCTTATTATAAAAAAAGCAGGAATTTAACAAGGGTTGCTGTACTGCATAATGTTGTCTTCAATGTAGTTGTTTAGATTACCAGATATCTCAGTGGACTAAGCACCTGTTTAGCCATACATTTGGCTCATACATTACAAAATGTGAAATAAAATGACTTTTTTTATTTGAAAAGAAATCACCTATCTATCTGTCTATCATCTGCCTATCCATCCATCCAGAGTGGTATTTTTGTCGCAAACCTAAATCCTTCCATGATTCTGGGGAGGACCGCTGCTTTGCTGTTTATGTGTGCAGGGAGAACAGCTGCTCTTGGGTTCCTCACTAGATATGGAGCTCAGGAATGGAAGCAAACCTTGCCAAGTGCTTCTGTGAGTGAACAGAATCGCTCACAAAAAGAAGTTGTAAACTGAGGTATTAGTTCTGAGTTCCAGGTTTTATTAATTTTTAAAGAATCATACTTCTGTTTCTATTACTTTCTATTTCTAGAAAGGATTACTTTTATCTTATAGAGCAGGTAGGTGGAAATTAAATTTCATATTTTATTAGCATTCATATTTCTAAAATTGTCATTTCTTCATCTTCATTTTTGAAATATATGACTTTTTTCTCTTCTAGCTATTGTAATATTTTATTTGATCACTAGTTTTGAGCAATTTAGTTGTGATGTACTATGTTGTGATACATTTTATTTTTCTTATTAAAGGAGGTCATTGAGGTTTTTAGATTTGTGGTCTTATAATTTTCATTATAATTTTTATCAAAGTTGGCAGTTCTTTTTTATTTTTTAAAGAGAAATCAAAATGATAAAAAATAGAAATGATACAGAATTTCATTAAACAGAATAATAGGAATTCAACAATAGTTGTTGTATTACACGATGTTGTCTTCAAAGTAGTTGTTTAGATTACCAGATATAAATATGCAATTTTTTTAAAAAAAGTTAATAAAGGGCCGGGGAGACAGCTCAGTAGAATAACTGCTTGCCTGGCAAGCACAAGGGCCTGAGTTCAATCCTCAGTTCTGCAAAAAAAAAGTAAATAAAACAAATAAGTTATAAAAAATTCATTTTGTACTTCTACAGTTGATTGCCATGTTATTTGTTAAGCACATCTATAGCACTGTCCAATCTAAGATTATTTCCCATGATTCACTAAGACAAGATATTTCTGAATAAAAGTCTCAAGAACTTTGAGTTTTTCTAGGCTTTGTAATGGGATTGGCATCATTCCTGAATGTACTTGAATGATAGACATTGAGTTTCTTTGTATTTTTTCATCTAAATTCTAGCTGGCTTGCTCTTCCTGCAGTAAGAATTATTTTTTAATTATTCTTTGAGTAGTAAATATTTCAAGATTCAAAAATATTTTAACAGGGGCCGGGGAGATGGCTCAGTAGAATAAGTGCTTGCCTGGCAAGCACAAGGGCCTGAGTTCAATACCCGGTTCCGAAAAAAAAAAAAAAAAAAAAAAAAACAATTAAGAGAGAAAAGCTAAAACTGGCAGAAAGTAGAGTTTTTTGGGAGGAAATATAGTATAGCTGAATCGGTGCTCTTGTACTAGGTCATTAAGTCAGAGCCCTTATGCATGGATTATTTCCTTTGCAAAGGAAGCCACAGCTTGCTGCCTTCTCCTTCCAACATTTAAGGACACAGCTAAAAGTCATCTCTGAGAAACAAGACCTTTAATCTCTGGACCTTAATCTGTTGCTTTGGACCTGGGGAGATAGCTCAGTAGAATAAGCACTTGACTGGTAAGAGCAGGGTCCTGAGCTCAATAACCAGTACCTCAAAGAAAAAGAAAGTTAATAGGTTGCTTTTGGACTTTCCAGTGTATGGAACTTTGCAGAATAAATGTTTTTTTATTTGCTAGCTAGAGTGCTAATATATGATATTATGTTAATCATCTCAATATGACTATGGCATAATAATTTTACTGCTACTTTAGGACAGTTTGGTAATCCCAGAGAACATCCTAATTGTACATTAAATACCTTTTCAAATTTTTAGTCTTGATGATTAAAAACCAGGATGCTATACAGTTTCTCCTGCCCTTATTACCGTTGATATATGATCCCGAGTCTGATTATTTTAAGCCGGGGCCCAACACATCAATACTTATGTATTGCATGACAATATTTCCCCCTGCACACATCTTACCATTCCTCAAGGCTCAACTTAATAGAACACTTCATTACGGGTTCTGTAGTAGGCCATCATCTGTTTGTTATTTCCATGGATTCTGTTTAGGTTAGAATCATACATAGTCAGAAAGAGTAATCTCCTTTGCCTGTGTACCTCGTAGACAGTGCAAGGCTATTGAGGAAAAATATTATGCTTTTTACTCTTTTGTAGAACAGCTCTGGGTTTCTGTTGAAGTGAATTCAATTCAATTTCTGAATGGAGTATATGCCTTGCAGAGTTATAAAACCTCATTCCTATTTCAATTCTTCTACAAAATAACTATATGATCTTGGGTAACTCATTTTCAAACCTTTCTACAAAATGAACTCATTAAATCAGATTATCTCCAAGGTCTCTTTAGCTGTGTAGTGGTATAATTCTCACTGTAAATACTAGGTAACAGCAGACGAGAGGAATCATGTGGCATCCTCTGTACGGTGAACTCCCCTCTAAGTGAAATCCTTCAAGACTATTCATCAGCATGCTCTAAGCTGCAAACCCATGGCGTTTATGTTGAATATGTAGAAGTTTATTATAGATAAATAGCCCCAAACTGGTAAGCTTATTTGAAACTCTGGAAACTACTAGGAGCTAAACCTCTTGGGTTTGAAAACTGGGCAGTAAATAGTATGACAAGGGATTTTTCTCCTGAGATTTTCTACGTTTGCTGCTCCTGGCAGGTTGGAATTAGAGTGAAAAAAGCCAGTTTTGTGATACCTTGTTACAGCTGCTCCCAGGTGGAGTTCAGAAGTGTAGACACGATGACAGGGGTGCTGAAAACATAATAACGACAAAAGAATTTAATCAGATTTTATCAGCTCTCTAAAAGCTTAGAGGGCCAACTCCACTGTTGCTTATTTTTATTTGTATATTATTACACTTATAATATGAACTTTCTCCTTAGGGAAGTGGAGGAGCTATATAATTACATGTTGAGCTATATAATTACTAGCTTTGTTCCAGTAAAAAAAAAAAAAACCCAGTATGATCTTGGAGAATAAGTGGGGAGAAAGTGTATATTAAGGGGTAACATCAACTTTTTTGTTAAAACCATGAATGCCATATCACAACTGACCATAACCATTGCTTATCTTTCAATCATGTTCGTCAATATCTAATTTTCTTCGTTTCCCTCAAGTCTAATATTTTCTTCAGATTATCTTAGCTGAACATCCTGCTATCTCACATTCAAATCCTGGCATTGGTTCTATATGAACGCATTAAACAACACTAGTTTCTTTCTATAAGACAAGTTTAATGGTTCGGTGGTTATCAAAAGCTTTTTCCTTAGATACTGTACTTTTGCTTTTATTTTTACAAAGACAAAAATATAAACCTATTTAAACCTGTCCTTGTGTATTTGCTCATCAGACCATAGGAGGATCATATTTTCCCTCAGAAAATTGATGCTTAGCTCTGAAGACTATTTTTTTAAGCAAGTAAAAAAATCAGGAGCTGAGGAGATATCTCAGTAGAATAAGCACTTCCATGGCAAGTGCAAGGGCCTGAGTTTAATCTCCAGTTCTGCCAAAAAAAGAGAGAAAACCTCATAAAAAGCTGGGGATATAGCTCAGCGGCATAAGTACCTTTCTTAGAAGTGCAAGGTCCTGAGTTCGATCCTTGGTACACCCCCCCACACACACAAAATAGTAAAACACACACACACACAAACAAACAACAATCAAACATTACAACTGATACATAATTACATTGAACAAATAATAGGAATTCAATAATGGTTGTTATGTTGCATATTTTTGTCTTCAAATTAGTTGTCAGATTACCACATAAAAGAATGCAAAATGGTCAAAGAAAGTTATAAAAGTAAAAAGGAAAAAAAAACTTAGGCCATGAGATTGCAATACTGTCTTCAGCTTGCTATTTTAATTCTACAAGCATTAATTTCCTGTGCACCAGCGAAATCTACCTTGCCAGTCTCACCTGCATTGGACTTAGCTGCTAGCTTTGCTCTTCACTCATCCTTCGCAGAGTGACAGGATTTTCCTGGGAGTGAGTGAACACTCAGTTTCTTCACTAAATTTCCTGTGTTGATCCTCATATCCATTATTGTTTTGGCTCAAGAAAAAAATTATAATTTTTAGCATACACATGTATTATGACCTTATAGTGGTCCATTTCCAATGGGAAATAACTTCCTGAAATTAAAGCCAGTTGTTGCATTTGTGCAAGTATAAATATATAATCTGACAATTTTATTATGTAAATTTATGTATATATGTATTTATATATGTGTATATGTATAGGTATATATGTAGTATTTTACACATATATATTTTCCAATCTAAATCACAAGCTCTTAAATTTTTCATCTGTTCTATCATCTACTATACCTAGCGTGCCATTTATAAAGTTCCAGTGCAACTTTTAGACATGAAACATGTGAATGATTTAATATACATAATGGAATTTATTTAGAATCTAGAGTGTTGTTTATTTACCTTTAGCTCAGTTCCACAAATTTTTACTGAGCAACTAACATAGTATCTTATACATAGTAAATTTCAATAAATATTTTGGCATAGAATATTCACAATTTATCGGTAGTGAAGGTGCCTGAGCAAGAGAAAAGGTAGTAAATGCCTTCTAAAACATTTTCTGGTTTATTAACTCCAGTTTTCTATGTTTGAGTTTTATAGTGGATTACATTATGTAGTGCAGAACTTCAGGTGAGGATGACAAAACAGCTGCCCTGCCATAGGAAGGACTCCACTGCACCTGAAAAAAACAAAGGCCTCAGGTAGTGAAACATCTAGTTTTCTGAGGTTCGCCCAGTCTCTTTTCACTCCTTATGGCTATTCACAGGAATTTCCTAAGTGCTTCCTCAATAAGAAACTTTAATACATTCAAAATCAGAGGCATTTGCCCAGCCTCATCATGAAGTGCATGTTGAGGACTCAGTGCTTATTTAATCATGAAGAATGCGGACATCACAGAGCAGAAGCCCCAAGTTTGAGACTGAATCTAGGAAGGTAAAAACTGAGTGGAAGCCCTTAAGCAGGAGATCCAAATGGTGAGAAAACCCTAAAAGAGTCTCAACATATTAGCCCTAAGGGAAATTAAAATGAAAGTGCAATTCCACTACCCTCTGATTACACTGGGAAAAGAAAAATCTCAAAAAAAAGTATTACCAAGAATATAGACCAATAACAACTGTGCTAAGAGGGAAGTTGCTTTTAAAGACAATTTCTTACGAAGTTAAATTACACTCATATATCACCTAAGTATTTATTCAAAAACAAGGACAACTTATATTAAGAAAAATCTACCATAAATGTTTGTAAGAATTTTATTTATAATTGTCTCAAAGACTGGAGAGATAGGTCGTTGGCCTAAGCAACTGCCTAGTCAGTATAAGGACCTGGTTTTGATCCCCAGTAACACATGCAAAGCCATGCCGGCCCACTGTGCAGGCCACTGAAACTAGATGTGGTGGCACATGCCTGTAATGTCAGCTGGTGAGGCTGAGGCTGAGAACAGAGTGGGGCAGTGTGGCCTGTGGTGCCGGGGATCGAACCCCAGGCCCTGAACTTGCCTAAGTCAGCTCTTAGTCCGCTGAGCTATCTCACCAGCCTTTCTGTTAATCTCTTATGTGTTTAATTTATATATTTAATTATGTAACAGCTATGTATGCATAGGAAAAATGCAGTTGATGTAGGCTGCTGTACTGTCTGTGATTTTAGGAGTCCTCTGAAGGGCTGTCACTTAAAAAATATTTTCCATGAATGTCATAGAGAAACTGCATGTACTAAAAGGTTGTATCTTACTGTGCATGTAGGTATAGGTGTGGAGATGGGCACATCTCCACACCTATAGATATGAAATGACCTTTTGGAATTCTATTAGGAAATATGGCAGGGGTATGTCTGTGAAGCCAAACCAAGTTTGAGACTGGATGCAGGCAAGCACGAACTTAAACATAATCTCTGCTAAATAATTACAATATCCTCTTTGTATATATACAGTTTCTTGCTGTAAAAATAATATTTTGAGGTTGACATTATTACGTAAGCTTTGAAAAAGAGGAAATAAGCACTTGGATAAATGTATTGATTTGTCTAAGGAGCCCAACCCTAGAAGTAAAGAAATATGGAAAATAAAAATTTAAAAATTTAAGGGCTGGTGAGATGGCTCAGTGGTCTAAAGCACCTACTTAGAACAAGCTTAGCAAAGCAGAGGGACCGCGGTTCAATCCCCCAGCACCACATGCCAGCCAGCCCCGCCCCCTGGTGGGCTGAGCTGGATACACACACACACACACACACACACACACACACACACAAATAAAAATAAAATTAAAAAAAAATTAAAAAGTTAAGAAACAAGTATTTCATTTTATACAACTTGATTCACAAAACCATTATATGTGTTTATTGACCATATCATTTATAAGTTGTATTTATGTGCCAGGATAATAAATGATGAAAATATGAGTATCTATACTCACACCAATATAAATTCTTATCATTTTCCTGCTTTCTATACCCTTACTCTTGCTTCCATAATCAACATATTTTTAATTTATCTACATTTTAAATGTTCGTATTTTATATTATACATAGTCTCCAATTTTGCTTTGCTATAAACAAAGGAAAATTAACATTTCTTTTCTAGCTGAAACAAGCCAATGTGTACTTATTAATATTCTGGTGTGTTCTAGACTCCAAGAATACAGAGATAAAAGAAATTCTTATCCACAGAGGGATTTCTGTCTAATAGGAAAAACAATGAAGTCGCATACATTCTATAGAAGGAAAGTTGCTATTTTGCCTGAATTCTCTCAGGAGTTACATAACCTGAGACAGCGCAAAAATGTGTGCAGAGATGTTTACAGCACAGAAATACTCAGCTCAAAGTGGAGATTGAAGAGTGTGGTGATAAGAAAATAGTGGAGAGTGCTATATATTTTTAAATGTTTTATACAATGTAATCAATCTAAAGTAATATGGTCTTAACCCTTTTTAATAGACCTTACTTATAACTAATTTTAAATGTTGGAAATAGTGCTAACATGAATGCTTCTGCACATATGGATTTCATCTTAGTGAGAATTATTCCCTCACAATGTATTCCCAAGTGTGGAATTACAGGCAAATATATATATTGCCTTATAAAAAGGCTTACACCTATTCACAGTGTCATAAACACTATGTGGATGTATGAGATTTACCAGTATTCTCTGGTTTTGTGTATGCTTAACTTCTTTAAATTTTCTTAATATAACAATTTAATTTTAGAGAAATGGAAGTCATTTCTAAGAGGATAAAGTATTTGAACAAAGAAGAGAAGGAGGAAAGGAACACAGCATCTTGGAGCACAGCGGTGTGACCTGGAAGAACTGTTTGTAATGAAACACTTTCATCTTTCAAATCACAAAATGCTACAACATAATTTTGTACCTTAAAACACAAAGCAAGCCGTGTTCTTTGATGGAGTTTCAGGTTAATTCACTAGATCTTGACAAGGCTCAACTTTCAGGAAAAATTCAGCTCGGGTGCGTTTTATTTCTTTAGCAATTGATGAACATTATCCAGCAATTTAAGGACAACCTGAGTGCCTGCTCTCTGATACTCATTCATCTGTTGTTAACATGGACAATCTTTCCCGATGAGCCACGCACCTAATGGAGAACTTGGGATGAGATTTTTTTTTTCCTAGAGTGAATCCCACCAAGTCCTTAGTCACTTAGAAGTGTCAGGGAGAAGGGACTGACAGGCAGCTCTGTCAATGTGAACAGAGAGTTTTAGATCAAGCCTGGGAACATTACTGTCAAAAATTACAGCCTCAGCGTTGACATAAATGTTGACAGCACCATTTTCACTGATAGTGGCATCAGAGCAGATTATGATTCACAAAGGACTGTCCAACAAGCGATGATTTAGATGAAATGCTCTCAGATACATAAAGAGAGAGGGAGGGGCAGGCAACATAGGCTGCATGTTACAACATTTTTTCAAGACAGCATCATACTATGGCAAAATGTATCTGTCCTTCCTGCTAGTGTGGTCTTGCCAGTAACTTCATCTAAAAAGAAACTTAAGAATGGAAAACCTCCTATTTTGGCCCTCTTACACTCAATATTCCATAAAATATTTGGAATGAATGATGATGGTGCATAATTATAGAGCAGATATTGAACACTTATGGGAACTAGAAAAATGTTTCAGAAATTGAAACTGTAAGAGGTTGGAAGGGCACTTCGGTAAATAGAGGCATATATTCTGAGAGACAGGATACATTTTCTTTTTCTATGTACAGAAATATAGTTAATTTACCAAAACTTACCCAACATTCTCTGGTAAATTTACTTAATCCCCATAAGTGATTTTCTTTGTTATTGTTCTTCTGAAAAACATTATGAGTAATATCAAATGATATTATAGAGTGTTCTATAGACATAGCTTTATGGGTTTTGAACCCAGGTAAGTTTTTAATGTTTTCCTCATGCTTGTCCTCAGACAGCAGCAGAGGATTGAGTATGTTAGTTGTGGGGTATACTGTAATATTTGAGTTACTATGAAATGAACGATTGTGTAGAAACCAAGATACACTTGTAATTCGTCCAGATGTCTTGTGCAAATATTTTCCATTCTATTTGCTTTCAAAACAGAAATCACTTTGATTATATATCTCACACAGAACATATTATTTGAGGAATTATTGTATGGATCATAAATTATGTCTCCAAGCCCCTTGGGCCAGTTGTCCAAAGTACAGAATAAAGTTAAATGAAGCTAAATCAAAATAATTTATCTAGAATGAGCACAAATCTCAAATGCTTAATTTTGCTTCTGAACACCATACCCAGCATTGTGGATGATATTCTGGAGGCCATTGTGTTTAACCTCATGGTAATGGCCTATGTTGCATAAAATAAATTGAATTTTTATTTATCATTATTTAATATTAAACTTTGAAAGGAAGAGAATATGTTTGGCACAACACTGTGCTTTTTAAGTCTTATTGTGCTACCTGAAGCAGGAGAAGGACTTCATATGTGTTTTGAAAATCAGTATATACAAAGATCAAAGTTTCATTGTCTCTTCTTGGAAGACAAGTATGTTGTTATGGGCTAGCCAAAATAAACAAACTATAAATCAATATAAAAATGCAGCAAAACAAAAATAAAATAAGAGAGTTATAGAACACTGAATGAGATACATCTGCTAGAAGCATTATTTACAAGAAAAAAATTATCTGCCAGGTATGGTAGTACATACTGCAAATCCCAGCACTTGGAAAGTTGAGACAGAAGGTCACAGGTTTGAAGCCAGACTGGACTACATTTTAAGTATAAGGTTGGTCTAGACTGTATAGTGAAAAAAAAATTAAAGAAGGAAAAAGAAAAAAGGCAAAGTTCTAATTTTTAATTATCTTAAAGTTATATAGCAATTAAATGCAAGTATTTTAAATACTCTACTATTTTACTAGAGAGTATTTTACACTCTCTAGCAGAAATTCACCAAACAGTAATCTTACCTCAATAACAAACTAGGAAATTACTGAAGCATAAAAATGTCCTTTTAGTTTCTATTACATTAGTTTCTACTACATTAGCCTGTGTTATATTAGTTTTTCTCAACCTTTGGTTTAATAAATATTTACAGTCTAAATAAAGAAAAACCAGCTTATGTAAACTCCATGTACAAATGGGTATCATTTCTGCCAGTTGGAGTACGTTTCCCTGATCTTGTCTCAAAAAAAAAGAAAATGTTTCTGAATTTCTTTCTTGAATTTTCCTACTTGGAAAGTATATTACTGTCACCAAATCCCAATTAGATTATGTCATAAATGCCATGCTCTATATGACATTTATTTTCTTACACAAAAATAATAGTTATCCTATTTTCCCAAGAAAGTAAACTGTTGACAAATAGGAGAAAAGAGTATATATGAAGTAGAGGTAAGTGTAGTGGAATAAAATCAGAGGAACCGCAGTCTTCCTAGTGAAGATGAAGTCGGCCAATGCCTTGCCACGTGATGGAGCTGCTGCTTGATCACGTGAGCTTGAGGCAGTAATGTCCAACTGCGTGGGCTCCATGGAGTTCACGGGCGGAAAGCACCCCCTCTGAGGGAAGCTCAATCCACGGATGTCATAAAAGAGAAGCCAAGATGGAAGGCTGGCTTCTGTCTTTTTTGCCAGAGCTCGAATATTTGCTTTCATGGTTAACTTCAACTTCTGGCTTCCAGTGCAGACCTTTGGCCTCCTGACATGTCCTCCCAGGTGACACACATGGAGCTGCAGTTCTGCAAAAGTATACTGTGGACTCCCAGAGTGCAGGTGGACCTTTTGCACTCTTCCTCATTCAGTTCTGCCGGTGGCCATCGGAACCCAATTTATATATTTTTATATAATTGCATACTTTGTATTATATCTGTTTCTCAAGTAAACACTGACTTATATACTAGCCATTTTGCTATTCTTAAAATATACTATCTCAATATATTTTGTAATAATTATAGTAGTCCATAGTAAAGAGTTTTTAATAAGAGTGAATTTATTGATTTAGCATTCTCTATTGACACTTCTTGAGTGACTTAATGTATATGGAATATTTGGAACTCCTCAGATGTTCAAGTAATTATGGCCTAATAATGTCATTCATGAATTCACTTTTAGAAACCAGGAAATGACAGTGTATTCGTCTGTATTTTACTAGAAAAATAGATAAACACAAGATACACAAGAAATCATAATATTGGCTTATGATGGCCAATGGAATTGCAGAGGGCGTCTGCATACTAGAGAAGGAAGGATTCAGTCCAAGGTCCGGAGCTCACTGTAGTGGCCTGCACCAATCTGAATCAGTAGGATGATGAGTCTGCCCTACAAGACTGAAGGGTCTATGACAGAAGCGAAGAGTCTACTTAGACAAAAATTATGAGCATATTCTGGAGCAGAGCCTCTGGAGAAGCGAAGATTGGATCACAATGTTGAATAGTTTTACCCGTTGTGAAGAGGAGGGAGGATGATGTTTCTACGTAAAAAATATGCGGATGTGCGACTCATTACTTTGTGAGTGTGGATGTGTGTGTTATAAGAGACGCCATGTCCTAGAGAAGAGGGTGTAGTGTTAAGAAACCACTCAGAATGAGATCATATTGCAACCTGGTTATGATGGGCTTGATATTGATGCTAAGGAGCTGGCACTTTGCTGTAGAAGAGGCTGATAGGTTAAGGACGGGAAAGAGATAAGTTAATTGGCACCTTAGGACTATTGGAGAGAATGCTGTAGGTCGCAGGAAATGAGGCGGGCAGAAAGAGCACAGCCATGTCGCTGTCTCTCGAGAAGCCTCGCTAGCGCCGCACCAGGAAAGTGTCTGTTCATCACCTACTGTTGTTTGAATGCAGAAACTAGATTGCTGCCTGGTATATGTGGATCGGCGGCTTGGGGTTACTGCTAAATCTAATGCTGTGTAGGGAGGCTACAGTTCCTTCAGTTTATAGATGATATCACTAGAAAAATAAGTGCATTTCAATTAGGTTTTTAGATATTTGACTTATGAAGAGACAGCAAAAGCTCCTTAACTTTAGGGGCAGTACAAGCTGAACTGGTTTTCTGTGAAGTATTAAAACAGAAATAATTTCAGTCAAATGACTGAAAAAGATATTTCAACAAATCATTGGTATATGAATAGGAATATCAGGAAGGTAGCATTTGGAAGACAGATTTTTCTGCAATTGATCATTTTTCCATTGGCTTAAAGTAAAAAATAATATTTTAAACAATCACAAAATTTAAATGTATAACATCAACTTTTTGAGCAGTTATATTTTACTGAACAAAATTATAAATACTCTATTCCAAAATCTATAATAAAGATATAAGCATCCCAGGCCAGGGAGATAGCTCAGTGGTCTAAGCTTCTGCCTGGCAAGTGCAAGGACCTGGGTTCAATCCCAGGTACTATATGCCATGCCAACCCTGCTCTGGGCACACCGACCCAGCCACCAAGACCAGACATAGTGGCGCACATTAGTAATCCCAGTGCTGGAGAGGCTGAAAACATGAAAATCAGTACAAGTCCGAGCTGCATAGTGAGACCCTGTACGAAATACATAAATTAAAAAAAATAAAGAAGAAGAAAAAAAGATGTAAGCATCCCTATTTCTCAAATGAAGAAACTGAGGCCCAGAACATTTAAAAACATTACCAAATTTGTACAACTAATAAATGGCACAATTGAAATCATTCTGTAACATGAATGGAGCATGTAACAAAAAAGGCTTGACTTCTAATATCTAATAAAAAGTGCTCCAGACTAGTGCACATGCAGTATGAGGTAAAAACACAATAACTGAGGACACACTTGTGTTTTCCTAGGGGAAACATGCACTCCAACTTAGCTGAAGCATGTGACACTTCATTAATATGTGCATATAAGAAACAGAAAACTGAAAGAAGGAAAGTTCTTATAAATTGAAATCCAGTTCCTTCCATCTCTGTGACTTGGAAAAACATTTTATCTTTCTATTATTAGTGTGTTCTCCTTTCAAAAGATCATAATGACACCTCTTGTAGAATAACTCAAAAATTATCTGGAGCATGAAAGAGAAAGAAAGAGAGGGAGAAGGAGAGGGAGAGTGAGAGAGTGATGGAGATGGAGAGAAATGGGGGTGAACTTTTTTTAAAGTTCTGGGTTTTGTAAATACAAATTGTTAATTCATATAGTAAGGATGTAGTTTGTTAGTAGAGAATATTGAGTCTACTTTGGTCCTTATCAATTTAAATCCAAAATTGTGGCAATTCTCATTTTTTTCTTCCTAGGCCAGGAAAGAATGCATGACTAGATATCTGCATTGGTTTGTTAAATGGAAATTCTCCATAGTCTGTCATATTTTGGGATATTTTATAAGCAGATAAAGACTGACTTTTTCTACATTATCTTTTCAAGGTTGTTTGTATAGAAAATAACCTTAGTACACAAAGATGGTCTCCTTCTAGAGCAAAAAAAATAAAAGCTACATTAACTGCCTTGGAAGGAATATTATGTTTTATAGAACCAAATTGTCCTGTACAGTGAATTTTCCTGTAGGACCAAAAGCTGCCATGCTTGCTTCTTGTCACAAAGAGCTTGGGTTCATGAGCTCAGTTTTTTCACTATAGTATAAAATATTGCCTATACAGATGTCACCTCTTCCCCTTTTTGTGATCCTTACTAGAAACTTGGGCTTGGAAAAATAATACAAGAAATACCTATACTTTGATCGTTATTGTGATGAATATTTGCTTCAGACCTGATCCTTGCTTGTCCTTGGCCAACACCCACAACCATGTTGTAATGACTGGAGTCATTGATAGATAACAGGTAGGATGCAGTCTCAGACTCTTCACTGACCACTACATAGCTTAACAGTGGATGAGTACAATCAAGTTGCAATTGGAAAACTTGTAGTTTCTACCAATGAAAAACAAAGTTACCAGGTTTAATGCAAAAAAAAAAAACAAAACTGGTTAAGAAAAAAGATAAAAATAGGACTCTGAGTAGGAAAGAATATTTTTAAGGAGAAGAAAACAATAGGACAACTGTTCATTCTTTTCCTCCTTCTTATTTATTGTCATGGTGGTATTAGCATATCCCTAGACTGAAGCTATCTCTTCCTGCCTTGCTGCTATGTAAATGCTAATTAAGGGGCAGGTGGTGGTCACAATCCCTGCTTGAACATGTAGATGTTCCAGAGGGTTCCAACTATTTATATCTTCTAGCTGTCAACTTAATGGTCACTTTTAGCCCTCAACACTCTTTAGTGATCTGTAGCATGTTATTTTCACCCATATATTCATTTGCTCTTTCCCATTTTTTTCCCCTTACTTAAAGCTTTGCTCTCTAATGACTTCTTTTTCTGTAATGGTACCTCATCCATTTACATAATTACTCATGTTTACAGATTTTACATGCCATGTTAATATTTTAAAAGGGTTAGTTTTCAAGATTCTTTTTCTACCCATTTTCATCTATTCTCTACCATCAGCAGCTATTTATATCTGTGGATATCCCTTTTTTCTATATGTGTTCTTTGTTTCTCTCCCCTGCCTTCCCCTCCCCTGACCTCCCCTCCCCTTCCCTTCCCTTCCTCAGTCTATGTCTCTCAGTTTCTTGGTCTATTTTTCTTTCTGTCTATTTGTTGGTCTGTCTCACTTTTCTATTTTAAACTTCATATGCAGGTCTATAAATAAAAAGTGAGTTGACTTAGTATTATAAAACTTTATTATTTAGTCAGTAACTTTCTCAAGTAACTTGTTCAAATCATTGAGCCTTGGAATTTTATCTAACTATGTGTAGCTGTCCTAATAGAGTAATTTCAAACATATACTTGAGTTCTTTGCAAAAATCATCTGGCCTATCATAAGTACCAACTAATAGGATGACTTTATCCATCCCATTTAAACTCTGTCTTCAGTGGAGAAAAATTATTTCATCATTTCATATTTCTTCTTCTTCTTCAAGAAGGCCACAAATATTTACCAAATTTCAGAATAGAAATCGGAGCCCCACCTTTGACTTCTCTTATTTATTTATGAATTTGTTCAGTGGTTTAACCACTTTTACTGTTGTTTCCTCAAAAATATAACTAGAATTCATACGACATTGCTAATTTGCTTTTCTGGTACTTTGATGTCAGATATTCTCTTTTTTTCTCATTTTGCCTCCAAGCCTCTAGCCTCTTCACATTAAAACTACTGTTCAAGCAACTGATTGTAAACTGTGAAGCTCTGAAAGCCTTGTGCTTTCATGGCATGTACCAGTATCCATGATAAAGTGTGTACAGTTATCACAGAATTGCTTCCAGTCTTCTTTGTGGTCTGGCCTCACACCACCAGACCACACTTACATCCCTATGTCTAATGAAAACCACAGCGATATTCCTGAAAAGAGCATTACAACAGTGCAGACTACAGAGATAATCCTAGTAGTGTTTAAAGCTGGGGCCAAAGAAGAAAAGCAGTTGGACAGGCAGTGGGTGAAGACACAACAAATTGTACAAGTGGCATTTGATGAAACTAGGGAGAAAGTCATTTCCTCATTCCTTTCCTGACCTCTGATCTGCTAAGGACATCCAGTGTCTGAACCCAGTCTCACCCATGAAAACAAGAATGCCTAGAAGGTGGCCAGCCCTCCAACTTCTAGGATATTGCCTGGTCATGATTCAAGCATAAAGAGCACAGTACAAAATCAGAGACATGGATGGTTAGGATATCATTGTTGTATTGTTGCTGCTGCCACTGTTGCTACTGTTACTATTCTGTATTTGTTTCTATTATTATGATCACTTCCACATTTTCTTTTACACAGGACAATAATTGGAGCAAATTATTTTATAAAAGTAAGGTGGCTCATTTGACATTCTAGATAAACAATCTCTAATTAAGTGAGATTGTACCTATTTGACCTGACATATTGTTTATATGCACTAGGAGGAAAATTAAGATTAGTTTCTTCTTGATCATCTTTTCTTTCTCTTTAGTCCCATTTTTCTGCCCTCTTATTTGTTTATGAGAGAATTTTGTGATCGATCAGATTAGATTTGGAATGAAATCCTCAAAACCAAAAATTGGTTATAGCACATCTACATATGTGCTTTTTAGGTAGAGTGATGCACAGAAAGTCTTCTCAGTATTTTTTTAAATATATAAATAACTTCAGTAATATCCAAAATATTGCTTTGTTATTTTTTCTTTTTATGACCGAAGTATATGCTAAATAGAAAAAAATGATATAAGGCCTTATTCCCTCCCACTGTGACTTTTATTCTGGGTCACCATACTTCTTCGTGTACCATTTTATATTTTAAACATTCCTGTCAGTTAGCTACCAAATTTAGAATAGACGATGTCCCAGAAGAACCTCAAGAGGTATGATTTTTCACAAGCTGTTGTCTTTAATTTCAACTTCTAATTAATGGAATTCATCATGATGATTCATGTTATCTTATGATTTTGGTCCATCTTTATCCTTTTTCTTGTTTTTTCCTGGTCCATGGAGTTCATTAAGGGAGATATAAACAACATTGACGGTGATGCAGAAGGACAGGCATGGTAACAAATGGGATGAAATAGGATTTCTGAGGAGATGCCTCAAATGGGTTTGCCCTCTTCCAGTGCATGTGATTATATGGACGATGGTCATAATGGGGTCGCCCATTGGCATCCTTTAAAAGAAACATCCTGGAAATCCTACTGCCTTTGGATGCTTTTGTTGTTTACTAAGGACTCCATTTATGTCTCATTTTAAATTTGTCATTGTCATTCCATTAAATTGTTTTCTTGTCTGTCATGTAGAATTAATTTTGCAAAGCTAGATGTGTGGTTCATGTCTTCTTAAGGAAATATGGTGCCCAAGAAAAAGCAGTCAATGTGTTAAAATGCATCACCTCTGAGATCAAAAGCATTCCTGCCTAAGTCAGCAGTCTCCCATAAAATTCCAGACTGACTCAGCACACATGGAAGCCAGAAGCTCTCAGGAACGTTGTTCTATCTTCTTTATGACTAAGCAGCAAGAAATGAGCGAGTTCTTACTCAGAGGAATCAACCTGAGTCTTAATTGGCGAGATCACAAAAAGCACTGATCATTCCATGAGGAATAAATGACGCCTCGGAAGATGAAGTCATACATTGGGCCAGTTGGTTGTGAAGCGTCCTTTCCTGGGTTTGAGAACTGAAATTAAAGACACTAATCATAGAGCATTCATATAGTTCTGTCTTATCTTTCAGAAACACATAGCTGATATGCAATTTAAGGGAAAAATATGGATTTCATTATACTGAATGCTTCCTTCAAAGTCAGATCATGTCAGTGAAATTTATACAGCCTTGATAAGACCTTTTGAAGGAATGCACTTCATTACAAAAACTTCACACTGTGTACTCACACTGTATATTCATTTAAAAAGAGGTTTTACAATTACAAAGGAATGCAAATTCAAGTGTGAATATAACAACTTTATCCTCCTGTTGTCTTTGTAGCCTGTGATCCAGGATTAATCCAAATCGCCACTTCTCCATAACACTTCATAGTCTTTTAAAACTCTTCAAATATAAGATCTGGAATAAACACACTGCCCTTACTACTTACTTAGAAAGAAAATTGATATCATACTCTTGTAGTTTACCTTTGTATTACGTAGCACTCTAGACTTGATAATACCATTAACAGGTTTAATAATTCCCTCTGTATACTCCACAGTACTGTGAGGGACTCAGTAGACTATTTTTTTAAAATATTTTATTTCATTTTAGGATTGAGAAGAAAAACTGAATAGAAGAGCTAGTCAGTTACATTTACAAAACTAACTCCTACATTACTAGTTTTCCATAAGTGACTGTTATAATATCGTTTAAAGACATGAATCCCAGATTTGAAGACAGAATGTAATATAATTGTTTCACATATTTATTTTTAATGAACCATGTTCTCCTTAAACATATGTAATAATTAACATAAAATTACTCTTATCCTCTTCCGTAACTTTTTCTGTCCTGCTATTACTCTTCCAGAAATAAATTTTTTGGAATTTTTTTTCATTTTTGTTACTTTTTTTAAGGATTAACAGGATTTTTAATTCATTTATTTTTATGCATTTAGCACAGAGATCAGACTCATAGTGATTCTCCTGTTTTCAACCTCCCAAGCGCTGGGGGCACCATCACTCCCAGTCTCAGTTGCCGTCTCAGCGCACCCCCATGGGTGCAGCGGGCACAGTAAGCCAGGGATCGAATCCCAGTTCTTACATCTGCCTAAGCAGATGCTTTAGTCCACTGAGCTATCTGGCTGGCCCTCATTTTTGTGAGGTACTATAAATTCACAACATTCTTACCCAGATGTCAAGCACATATAACACGAGAACAAAAAGTCTTCCTGCTGAACAAAGGTGGGCCGAGAAGGCCCACTTGGCCTTCCAGCCTCAGTTCAGACCTGTGATTATATAACCACAATTGAAAAAGTGTTGCTCTGTGTCATGAAAGCACCATTCAAGTCTCAAGTTGGTCACATAAATATTACTCACAGAAGTAAGGACAGTTCTGGCCTGTGCTTACATATTCCCTGCACTTACTGGTTTATTTTCTTACACGTAATAGCTACTTAACAGTTTCTTTGACTGGATTGATTCAGTGTTTTCTCCCCTGCCCCCACCTTTTGCCTTCTATCTCTTGAGCTGTCCATTCTTCAGTCTACATCCGGACCTTTGATTGAGAGTGAGCACAGTGCATGCATCCTCGCGCATGCATGAAGTGCACATGGATCTATCCCAGCTACTCAGCTGGGTCACTGTGCCTGCTTATAAAGGAAATAAAAACTACTTTTGTATATTAATTTACAATTTGATCATTTCAGTCCTTGATTCTACGGAATCACATCAAACTTCAGAGAGTTAGTACTGGTCATCTGCCTACATTGGCCAGTTTTGTGGCCCACAGTAATAGCATTGATGGAAAATACTCGTGGCCACAACATACTGTAAAACAGTAGTGTTGCACATTCATGTTAGAGATATTGACTCCAGTTGGAGCAAAGTGCTAGTCAAAAATCCAAAACAAAAGAAAATTAAGAAAATCTGTTGTTTGTATTTAGAATGCTGAATAAGGATTGCCTAAAATCTCAGTGTAGATGCACACTGGTACCATGTGGGAAATACAATAGGAAATATAATAATAATTCATTTATTTCATTTATCTGAAGTGCCAAAATGATGCATTAGAAATGACTGATTCTTTCATAACAGAAATATGTAGTCATTTATATAGAAATGTATTCCATATTTTAGGTAAATAATATATGGAACATATTTATACTAATTTTGAGGAGCCAATGTCACTATATTGGATCAGTTGAAAGAAAGCAATGAAACCACTTGAGCCTTGGCTTGTCCGATGGCAGCAACACAAGTTGGACACATGGACATCCCCCAAAATACACTATGAAAACTAGGATTGAATGTACTACCTTAACTACTAAATACACTGAAAAATATTCAAACCACAAATCAAAACACGGCTGTGGAGATGACGCAGCAGCATAAGCACCTGCCTGGCAAGCGCAAGGTGGAGAAAGAGAGAGAGAGAGAGAGAGAGAGAGAGAGAGAGAGAGAGAGAGAGAGAGAGAGAGAGAGAAATGCTGCTCACAAAAATTGGAAATGAAAGGGAAAATAGAAGGTTTCATCCTGCTTCAGGGTGTTCTGCATTATGCAACTTAACTTTAGTGGCAATGAAAAACTTTAAAGAGTATTAAGGTACTTTCTAGATCCTCAAATGATATTCCCAAACTATTTAATAAATCACTCTAGCTTTTATTTATTTTATTTGTTTTATTGAGAAAGAAGTAGCAATGAGACAGTTTCAAAACAGTTTAGTAGGACAGTTACAATAATTAATACATTGCATATTGTTGTCTTTGTAGTAGTTATTCGTAGTACAGGATGCAAACATGATATCTTATTTAAACACTACTAGTTCAAAACTTTCTTCTCAGCAGCTTCTGACATTGCCACTTATGCAGAAAACCCACTAGTATTAGAGACAACTGGACTTTATTGGGTTACTTTGCTGAATTTATGCACCTATAATATATGTATGGCAATGGAATAACCATCTCTGACAAAACTAAACAAAAAAGAAGGCATACAAATGAAGGACCATTTTGTAGTGAAAAAATTATATATATATACAAAATAGTAGAGATATACAGCTACTTTCTGTTATTTCACTGTAACTTTTACAATATATGTTTCCTAATATTTTAGACTTTTATCTGTAGAGCAACCAAGCTTATTTTAGCTTAATTCCCCCCATTTGCACTGTGAGCTCACTTAGTGGTGAGTAACTTGCTCTAAGTAGATTATAAAAAGAGGAAAACAATAGCTTTATAGTCAAGAATCCCTATATTATTTCAAGCAAACTACAAAATTCATATGATGAGCTGTAAATCATGTCGATACCCAGTACCAGAGAGGTAATGAGGATATTTCAATTCTGGTATTCTTCCCCAAATCCATAATCCAATCCTGAATCACAACAAAGCATTAGACCAGCAAAAATTGGGAAACATTTTTAAGAAGTCTCACCCATTTTTGTTCAGAAGTGTGAGTCAGGAAAGACAAAGAGGAGAAACTGTCAAGATTGTAGGAAACTGGGGGCCATGCAGATGGCTCAGTGGACTAAATGGCTGCCTAGCAAGCACAAGGCCCAGAGTTCCATGCCCTGCCAGCCCCGGCCAAAGGCACACAGAGCCAGAGACAGAGGCTGGGTGTGGTGTTACACACCTGTAATCTCAGCGTTGGGGAGGATGAGTCCCAAGAAGATCACTACAAATCTGTTCTGTGTAGTGAGACGCCACACCAAATACATAAAATTAAAAAAAAAATAACCATTTAAGATTACCTTTCTGATGGTGAAATGGAAGATATAAGTATTAAAACCAGTGAGATTATAAAATTACAGTTTATAGATGATGGTTAATGTTATTACAGCAAAATTACATTTTGGGGTTTATTATTATTTTGTGGTTATGTTAACACAGGGAGAGACAGCATGAAAAAGATTATGGTTAAGGTCTATTATATTTTTGTAAGTGTTGTAATAGTACAAACCTCAAAATAAAATTTAAAAATAAAAATAACATTGTCTCTTATTGCACATTATTTGGTGTGAATTCACCAAAACTCAGATTGATATCACTAATTAGTCACCTGCAGACAACACAAAGCCCACTAGTTCTGCCTCCATTTCTGTGTACTGCTCTATCCGCTATGTAAAAGCCTGGAGGCAGATTGTCACTTCATGAGTAGAGTCTTTACAGCTTTTCAGTTAGGTGAATGCATTGGTTAATATTAGAAGTGATAAAGATTTAAAATTGAGAAAGAAAAACTAAAAGATATAGCTATTGCCTGATAAGCAAAAAAAAAAAAAATCACCAAAATAAGATGATAAAATGTGCAAAGAAGAAAGACTATTACAAAAAACACAGGGCAAGCCAAATAGCTCAGCAGATTAAAGCGCCTGCTTAAGTAGACACAGGGGCCAGGAGTTCAATCCCCAGGCCTGCTGAGCTGGCCCCCCCCCAGAGCACACTGAGAGGGCAATTAAGACTGGGCCTGGTGGCATGCACCTGCAATCCCAGCTCATGGGAGGATGTAAACAGGTGAATCACTACGAGTC
>NW_004524579.1:16712645-16720554 GCF_000260255.1 Octodon degus | reverse complement strand
AAAACTTATCAAAAGACAAAAGATAGAGTCCTTCCTGTGCCCTGGGTGATTATGCCGCCTCATCCTAATTTTTATGCAATTGAATCTAAAATACTTTTTCTTGAATTCAGAGAATACCAGCTTTGAAAAGTTTTTCTTTCTTTCTTTTTTTTAAGCATCTGTATTGGAAGCTTGGTACTTGAAAAGACTCCATCCATAGTCAGCAGTCATTGGAAAGATAGTCTTTTAAGGACCGATACAACTTACTCCTCTTATATAACTAAACTTTAACATTTATTATTAGACTTCTCTATGCCTGTTCCTCCTTCCCTTCCTATTCTTCAGTGATTTCTCTTTTATCCTATGAAATCAACTTTTTTCTCAAATATTCAATGAACAAAACATACTACCTATACTCATAGGTAGTATGTACCCAATCTTGTTGAAGACATTGTCCTTCATCCATTGTGCCTTTTTTGTGTTTCTACAGCAAATTAACTGAGAATATATGTACAGGATTATATCTTAAACTCATTGTTACTCATTGGTCTAGGTCTATGTTGATAATAGATCATAATATTTCGGTTAATATGAGTATGCTATGCAATTAGAAATGCGATGCTTTCCATTATGATTTGTTCTTTTTCAAATTTTGTTTTAATTTTAATAAGAAGCAATGAGAGTTTCAAAACAGATTAGTGAGACAGTTACAATAATTAAAACATTGCATATTGTAGTCTTCATAGTAGTTATTCAGAGGAAAAGATGCAGACATGATATCTTGTCTAAAGACTATTAGTACAAATCTTTCTTCTCATTGAACTAAGAGAAAGTAGCTGTATATCCTATTTTGTGTATACAGATATATATTTAATGGTCCTTCTTTTATATCCCCTTTTTGTTTAGTTTTGTCAGAGATGAGTATTCCATTGCCATTCAAATATTATAGGTGCTTGAATTCAGCAAAATAACCCAATATAATCCAATAGTATATAATAGTAGTGGGTTATCCGCAGAACTGGCAATGGCATTATGACTTGTTCCTTCTTAGAACTTTTTTGGTCATTGTGGGACCATGCAGAGTTTAAATTTTTTTTTTTCATTTCCATGGAAAATATTGAAATTTTGAAAGGAATTGTTTAAATGTATTTATTGTTTTAGTTAACATGGACATTTTAACAATATGAATACTTCTAATTCATGAGTACAGGATGTGTTTTACATTTGCATCTTATACAATTTATTTTATCACTTTTATTTTTTCAATGTGCAATATTTCACTTTGATTAATTTTAAATAGTTTGCTGTATTAATACCATTATAAATGAAATTTTAAATTACTAATAATATTTTTATTTATTTTACATTTGCTGTAGGATAACTGATATTAACACTCAGGTGTTCTTGATGTCCCTTTACATTCCTTTTTATTTCTGAAGTACACATTTTGATGGTTCCATTTTTGCTTCTAATGTTGTTTCCTCAATTGTTTTTTCTGATTCTTTCTAATAGATTTCGTTTTATCAAAAATTAATTATTAATTTTTTTGATTTTTTTATTCTTTATTTGACTGGTGTATACTTTGATATTTTTGTTATTTCCTTCCTTTATTCTGCTAAACCTGGTTTACTCTTCTCTGATTATTGAAGGTATAATGTTGTTGGTTATTTGAAATATTTCTTCTACTGTAATGTAAACTTTTCTTACTATAAATTTCCCTCTTCATATTGTACTACTTTTTGTTGTGCTCCCTAAATTTTGTATTCTTCATTTTCACATTCATTTGACTCAATGTTTTTTAAAAAGTACTTCATTTCAATGTTTCTTTGACCCAGGGAAAATTTACCATTTTTTGTTTCTTGCTCTCTATCTTCAACCCATTGTAGTTGGAAAGAAATTGTATGATTTTGATCTTATTTTCCTAAGATTTTTTTTTTACTTAAAGTTATCTGTTCTTCAGAATATTTTGTTTACACTTGAGCAGAATATATATGCTGCTACTGCTCGATATAAAGCACTCTATCAGTTGATTGCAATCATTTGCTCCAGATTGTTAACCAAGTTTGCAGTTTCTTAACTAACTTTCATCTTCATACTCTCTTTATTAATAGGTGAACATTGATGTTTCCTACTATTATTGTATTACTGATACTTTCTCTTTCACCTTTGTCATTATTTACGTACTTCTTACTACAATATTGACTGCTTGTATATTTATAATTACTATTCCTTCTAATGTATTGATTGGGACCATCATGTAAGGACATTCTATGTCTCTAGAGAGAGTTGTTTTACTTTTTATTTTATTTTATAATATACTTAGTACAGGTTCTACAGGGTCTCACTAGTAGATGAGATTGTTTAACATTAAAAATTTATTTAGAAATTTATAATAAAATACTAATAATCAAATATTCGTTGATTATAATTACCTGTGGTTTGTAGTTCAATAAACTATGAGAAAAGAGTCTACATCTACACAAAACTGTGAGAAAACATTTGTTTTGCACATGTTTTCTTGCAGTATCAATTATCTTTTTTGTATTGATGGAGATTAAGCCCAGGCCTAATACTATGCAAGTGATCTGTCTATAAGTTTTATCTCCAGTCCATAATTACCTTTTATTTTTCTTTTCAGTACCACAGATGGAACTCAGGACCTTGTGCTTTCCAGGCAGACACTTATACCACTGAGCTATCTTCCTCATCCCCGGAATTACTTTTCTAATATTGCTGTTTTCAGAAACTGTAATAGATTAAGAGAAGTGGAATAGAAACAATCATCAAATGGACTGCTGATCACTGTGGACATAAGTGCTTATATTCATTTTCCCTACATACTTGTACCTAAGTCTCTCCTTGTGTCCTATGTCTTTGCTTGATCAGATTCTCTTTGTAGAGTAGGAAAACTATTTCTTTTCAGTCTAGGTTCATATTTACTAAAAGTAAACAGATTACTTTAAGAAAATACAAATTATGCAACAGATTGGCTGTGACACTGTAGCCTTTTTAGAGAAACAATTAGACCTCAATATTTTTGTACCTCGTTTAATGAAGAATGGATGATTATGAGAAATGTGAAAAGTCAGTGAGTATAAGTAAATGTAAAAACTGAAGAAAAAAACTTGAAAAAATGTAACAATGCTCTTTTGTTGATGTTCTATCTTTCTGTGTCCCAGAGATCATGACCCCCTTTCTTCTGCATATAGTAAGCTGGGTAGCTCTTGCTGCACAAGAATGCCTTGTGACATGTTGCCAGGAAAGAGGAGAAAATCCTTCCTGGGATTTTCTTTTTTAATAAACTTTATCTTGGAAGCAGGGAAGGGAAAGAACAGAGTAACTTCATTATTTTGGCTGTTTTCTCAAATTCCTTCAGTTTATCCCGTTACTATATTGAGGAAGGTGCCATATTTTTTATTGTGGTATGATTCTCATCACCAATTCTATCACATCTCACTGAAATTCAACTTCCTCAAACTTTCTTTGAGTGAACGACTTTCTTGGATATATTAGAAACATTTGAGGAAACATCAAAAGAACTTAAAAATAAAGACTTCGAGACACAAGTCAAAACGCAAAGGCTTCACTCTTCCAATAAACCTATTTAAAATCATGAACATAATCGGTAGACAGGGACAATTTGAGGATGCATTGCAACTTTAATGCTAGTCATAAAACTGCATGTTTTTAAAGCAATTAATGGACAATTTTCATAGGAAAACTATAAATTTTGTTTAATTTTTCACAAGCTAACAAATAAAAGTTAATTTTTTGTACAAACACTGAAGAATTATCTGGTGTAGTGGCCAACATTATTAATTTCATACTGCAGATCTCAGAGTTGTTTGTCATTTAATCTTCTCAGCTCTCCCTTACAAAATTCTTCTCCACAGTTCTCAGTTGAGCTGATATTTTATATTGCTTCAGCTCAACATGAAAAGTTAATATGTGTGTAGGAAATGTTCATGAAAAAAAAAATGAAAGTATTTCACTTCGAAGAGTGGTTAAGAAAGGGTTGAGATGTTCACCAAGAGTATATAGGCTTTGATAAGTTGAAAGAAAACCACTTCACAAACAGGATGAGATGTTTTGGTAAAAAAATGCAAATGACTTACTGATGTATGTTACAGTGAGTAAGCATTTGGGTGCTCTTTAAAATAATTTCAGAGATCTCAAAGGTAATAGAAAGTCAATTGGGGGCAGGGGAGATGGCGCAGTGGAAAAAGCACTTCGCTGACAAGCGCAAGAGCCTGAGTTCAATCCCCAGTTCCACAAAAAAAAAAAAAAAAAAAAAAAAAAAAAAAAAGTCAATGAATCACACAGATTTTAGTAATTCGTGTCCTGAAAAATGTGGAAATCATGGATCAGAAATAAAGTACCGTTTCTAAGAGTAAAAATATATTTATTTCAATCACTTCCTGTTACCAATTGGAAAAACAAAGTGACAACAGCCAACAAAGAAAACAATGCCCTTCGTTCCAGTGAACACAGCTGCTAGAACACCAGAGTCCACATGGTCTTTCACAGTGAATCTTTGGCTCCTTCACCAGTAACGGCCAATCTTCTGTCTCTCTATATTAATTAACATCTTCTGGGCATTTAAGAAGAAAGAAAATGCTGTGATATGTGTCATTCTGCCTTTGGCTTTCTTCACTTTGCATAATGACTTTGAAGTCTGCCCTTGTACTACACAGCAGGGGTTTAATTTTTATTACTGAATTATATTCAGGTCTCCAAATAAAAACATTCTGTCTCTACATTCATCACTTGAAGAATATTGAGTTGGTTCTAATTTAGGGCTCTTATGAATAATATTACTATAAATATCTTTGCACGCCTATATTTAATTTCATTGGATGGATTTTCAGGTATGAGTTCAGTGCATGTAGGGTGTACTTATGTTTAATATTGTAGAGCTCCATGTAGTTTTCCAAGATGGGTATCCCTCTTAATGTTCCCATTTAACCATTTTAGCAACAGTGGTTAAAAGCTGCAGTTTCTTCACATCTTCCCTAAATCTCACTATCTTTCTAATTCTAGTTATAGGTGTGTGTGTCGTATCTTAAGACATATAGTCTGCATTTGCATTTTGCTGATCACTGGTGGTTAAGCATATGTTAATATGTTTAAATTATCGTCATCCCTACAGACTTGTTGGTGAAGTGATATTGAAAGTATTTGTCTATTATATTATATTTGTTTTTGTTCCAAATCATAGTTTAAAGAAAAAACATGTTTAGGTATAGAATTTCTATATCGACACAGGATTTACCACAAATTTTCTCCCAACTTCTAACTTGTTTTTCCTTTTTATAAGTGGTGGACTTTCATAAAATTCAGTTCATTATTCTATTTGGGTTGTTCTTTTTAAAAAAATTTATTTTAGTAAGGGTCTACGGAGTTCTACAGGGTCTCACTATGTATATCGGTCTCATAATGATCCGCCTGTGTTCAGCCTCCCAAGATCTGGGATTACAGAAGTGCACCACAACACCCAGTCTCAATTGCTGTCTCAGCACACCCCAAGGGTGGGGTTGGCAAGGTACCTGGAAGATCGAATCCTGCCCACTGTGTCCGCCTTAGCAGGCGCTTTAATCCTCTGAATGGGTTGTTCTTTTGGAATTTTATCTAAGCATTCTGCCCAATCATTTTCTAAGTATTTTTTGTTTATATTCTTTTAAATATATAAAATGTTGAAATAGTTTCACATTTTCATTTAGGTTTATAGTGCATTTCAAATTTATAACATATAGTGTAAAATAAGTGTTTTAATTATTTTTTCAGTTCAACATACAATTAACAGCGGCCTGGGAGAGAGCTCAGTAGAATAAGCGCTTCCCGGGCAAGTGTAAGGGCCTGAGTTGAATCCCCAGCTCTGCAAAAAAATAAATTAATTAATACTTACAATTGCCTTGTAAACTTCTACAAGAAACATTTTATGCAATTTTGGTAGAAATTGTGAGGAATCTGTGGATAGCATTGAGATGAAGGTCATATTTGCGATACAGTTTTCCACTCTCTGGAGAATTTCTGAATTTATTTAGATAATTTTTCACTTTCCTCAGTGAAGTTTATACCTTTGACTGTACAGGTAGAAATTTATATTAACATATAGTAATATTATGTATTTTATTGAATTGTTTTATGCTTATTTATATAAATGAATTCAATTTTTATGCTAACACATTTCCTAGAAATTTTGTTATTGCTTATAATTTTTTCTTTGACTTTGAGATTACGTAGGAATATGTGGAGTTTTTTAATATTCAAATATTTTACTTTTCATAATTTTGGGGATTTTTTTTGGAGCGTTCTCACTGAAGCTTATGTTTTTAGAAAACTATTTAATGTGATTTTAATTCTCTTATATTTTATAAGGCTTATGTTTTGACTCAGTTGAAACTTTAAAACAAAATGATTCCTTGAGTTCCTGAAAAGAATATGTGCTCTGAGTCACTGACACATTATTTTATAAGTTATTTAAATATATTTTATTGAAACTGAGGCATTGAAATTGCTATTATTGGGGGGCTGGGAAGATGGCTTAGTGGAATAAGCACTTCCCTCGCAAGTGCAAGGGCCTGAATTCAATCCCCGGTTCTGCCAAAATTAAAAAAAAAAAAAAAGCGCTATTATTTTAAAGCAGCCTATTTCCTTCCTTATTTGCAGTTCCTGTTGTAGACATGTTGTACATACATTTTTAATTTTATATCTTTCTAATTTTTGATCTGCTCTTCAATATTACTATTATTAACCTAATAATTGTCTATAGTAATATGTCTTGATAGAAGACCACTTCTTTCTCATGCTCATATATAATTACAGTTCTTATTTACCTGTTAGACATTTTGCCATTCTCTTACTTTGTATCAATTAATATTTTTATTTTTACTTCTCTTTTTTTTTTCTTTGATGGCTCAGCCTGCCCTGAGGGATGGGGCTGGCATGGGGTATGATGCCAGGGATCAAAACAGGGTCTCCTGCGCCTGCCTAGCTTGCCTAAGCAGGCACTTTAGACCACTAAGCTATCTTTCCAGCCCCTCTATTAGCATTTTAAATATTTAAAATATACTTCTTTTAAATTGCTAAATTGTGCTTTTTCATCAGATTTTTTTCCATAATTTTATTAAGAAACATATTGCAATGAGACAGTTTCAAATCAAATTAGTAGGAGATTTTCAATAATTAACACATTGCATACTGTCTTCCTAGTGGTTATTTGTTGCACAATATGCAGACATGATATTCTATTTATAAACACTATTAGAACAAATCCCTCTAATCATTGAATTAAGAGAATGTAGCTATATATCTATCCTAACCATTTTGAATCCACAGATACAAAATGGTCATTCATCTGTATCCTCTTCTTTTGAATAGTTCCGTCATTTAAATATTATAAGTGTATGAACTCAGCAAAATATTCCAAAATAGTCCAGTAGTCCATAATAGTATTGGCCTGCAAAACTTTCATCATATTTAACAAAATCTAATTTTATTAGAATATTTACATTTGTATCTAATGTAATAGAATATATAAACATGATAAAGATAGATACATCTTTATCTGTTATCTTTGTAGTTCATCTTACCTCTTTTCTTTCCTTTTCTTTTTTTAATTTTCTGTCTCTCTTACTCACCTATTTTTCTTTCTTACCTTTCTTTCATTAATATTTTCCATTTATTTCTTATTTCCTTTGCATTCTGTCTTTCTCCTCATGAAATTTTCTTTCTAAGTATTTATCAAGGAACCACTGACATTAAGATTTCTCTCTCCATTCTATGGTTTTTATCTCAGAAAAGAGTCAATACAGATGAGCCCTGAGATCTGAGTGTTTCTAAATGTAATGCAATGGTAGAGGGCTTTGTTAGCATGCACAGAGCCCCTGGCTCAGATCATGTAATGGTTGATGCATTTTGTTCACTTGAG
>NW_004524579.1:16707671-16712070 GCF_000260255.1 Octodon degus | reverse complement strand
TATTATACAAGTTAGTTAGGATATATATATACAGCTCCTTTCTATTTGTTCATTGAAAGGAAATGTTCGTACTAATATTATTTAGACAAGATATCATGTCTGCATCTTGTCCTCTGAATAACTACTAGGAAGAAGACAATAGGCAATGTATTAATTTTTTTAACTGTCTTATCAACCTGTTTTGAAACTGTTTCATTGCCATTTCGTCTTTTTTTCTCATTAAAATGAATTTAAAAAGAAGTAAAATGAGGCCTCTACAAACTGTGAGCTAAACAAACTGTTTTTTCCTTAATTTTGTGTATCAGGTATTTTGTCTTGGCAGTGAGAGGAAAATAACCGAGACAGATCACCATCACCGAATAAATAAATAAATAAATACAAGCCTGTAGCTCGGTGGTCAGTTACATTTCCCACTACCTTATTATATTTTGAGGGTCCCAATACTAGTCTGAATAGGCACTTACCACAGCTGAGTAGCTATAAGTTATAAATGTATCTCTACATTATTATTCTGTAACAGTATGTTTGCTTTCTTTTAAAGGAACCCAAAGCTTTATTTAATCACTACGTACTCTGAAGATCCAGCACAAGAACTGAATGTCATGAAACTAAGGCAGAACCATAGTTTCCTTAATTTCCCAAGCCTCCCATAATAAAAGTGTCACAAACTGGGTGGCTGGTGGTAACAGGAATTAATGCTGCTACAGTTCTTGAAGGTAAAAATTCCAGAATGATTGCATTGACAGAGCCATGCTCCTACCAACAGTTAAAGGAGGGAATCTTTCCTTGCCTTTCTAGATTCTGATAGTCCTTGATCCTTTCAGCAGCATAACAAATATCTCTGCCTACTCATTTAATTTTAATTTATTTATTCTGCCTATGTCTTTTTTCTATCTTCACATGCTTTGTTTCTGCTCATGGATCAGTTACAATTTCTGCTCTTTTATACTAGTGTTTTTGAATAAGGGCCCAACCACACTCCATTATGAATTCATTAACTATATCTGAAACATCCTTGATTCCCAATAAGGTCATATTTGAGATTCTGGTAGTAAGAGTTCAATACTGCTCAAGAGAAAAAAATGCATGGCTAGTAAAATGGAAGCTCAACAAGAAAGGAATATAATGATAAGAAATCTAAGTGTTAACAAGGAGAGACTCAACACTTGTTTTAGGAGGAATAAGTATCTCTAAAAATCTCAGTCACTTAGACCATAAAGCTTTCGGTTCTTTCTTATACCATGTGCCCACAGCTCATACCTGTCCCTGTTTTCTTCATTTTAGAACCCAAATGCTGGAGGCTGCACAATCTCATTAATAAAGGAAGTGACAGGATGAAGAGAAAACCAAAACTTCTCCCATAGTAAGTACGTATTCTGGTTCAGAAGTGATCAGTATCATCTCTGTATACATGGTATCAGTGAGATACGGTCCTATGTTCCTATCCAAATTCAAAAGCTATCATAGTCAAATCAAGTAGAAATATTCACTACTAGGACATCAGCTCTCCTGAACCTGGTTTATGCTCTAGTAATTTAATAATATTTTGAGTAAATTATTCAACAATCAGCCAAATTGCTTGAGAAGAGACAAGGTGTAATAAAACATGTAGTAAATACTGGAATTTTTAAAAATTACTAAAGACACGCTGCAAGTAATACTCCTCAAAATACTCCCCTAGCGTTAAACAAAATTAACCCATTATTCTGGCAAGTTTGCAAAGTATTTCTGGAAGTTCTCCTTCATGACAGTCTTTACTTTCACTGTTGTCACGATCTCCACTACTTCAATCAATTTAAAATATTGGCCTTTCATAGTCATTTCACTCTTAGAAAGAGATACACAGCCACACAGTGCCGGAAGGGTGAATCAGGTAGATGAGGACCACTGTGTGTTTTTATGAGGATTTCTTCCATTGGCAGTCACTGAGCAGCAGCAGTCACAATATTTTTCATTATACCCCACAAAGATACTCAAGAATTTTGACTTTCAGAACTGCTGTAGAAAATGACAAAAACAATAGGCAAATTATGTTGCTAGCAAGGTAGAGTGTTTTTGAGAGGAATTAATGGCAATGTAATCTTCAGTGCATGGCATGCTTTTGAACTTTAAACATGAACAGTAGATTTTTATTATTCATTCTATGTAATATTTCTAGACTATTCATCTTTTTCTTCTCCTTTAGCCTTGCATTTTTCTATACATTCTGTGACACGACTCCAGGATGGAATATATTCACTTCTGTTAGTAAACACTTCCATATAAATATTAAAAATATGACAATATTGTTATCATTTCAGTGAACTCCTTGATGCCAATCATGTTTTCTTCTGTATCAAGATGTAAGCCACAATGGGCTTCTCAAACATACAAAAAGTTTTACAATTTCCATTGCTTTTACAATATACCCTGAACCCATCATGCTTCCCCATTGTGTTCAACTTGCACTTCATGTTTCAGTCCTGTGTTCATCTCTTCTATCTTCATTAGCATCTCCTGTCCTAATATTTTTATGCTGGTTCTCCCTAACTATGATATCTCAGTTTGAAGATTACTTTCAAGGGAAACCTTCTCTGATGAATTCTATTATCCTCAATTAGGTCAAAGCCTGATATTCTTTAGTTCCCCGTAGCAATTATAACCACATTGGGAAATAAATAATTGGGACAAATTTCTTAATGCATTTGATCACTTCACTCTCTCCATGAGAGAAAATGTCCTTGCCTCTTTCATAAACACTGCTTCCTATAATTTAAAACAGAAACCTAAGTATACCAGAATAGGAAGCACTCATGGTTCAGTAAATAGTTCTTTTACATGGAATGCAACCTCTTCACTTCACCTATGTCACTGCCAAATGGTTTTCTCACACCTAAATTGAGCTTCTTCTATCTTAGGACCTAGAGGCCTGTTTTGCTCTTGCTATTCTTTGAAATTGAGGTATATGAAAGCATCCACTTCTGTATTTAATGACAGCCTTCAAACAATAGCTAAGAGCAGAATTCAGCCCAGAGCTCTTTGAATGCATGAGGAGTGGAGGAAAATGTGTCAATTGATATTAAAAATTACAATCCCTATCACTCATGAGCTTTAAAATTATGTCCAAAAGCATTATAACTTAAAATGGTAGAAGGCTTTTAAAGCTTTTTCAAATTATTTGATAGCAATGATGATGATAAGAGAGCAAAGTGGAAACCAAAGGTAAGAGAAAGAATGGGCAAAAAATAATCCTCTGTGTGTGTGTGTGTGTGTGTGTGTGTGTGTGTGTTTCTTTGTCCTTGTGAATGATTTTTTGGCCCAGCTATATAATGTATGCATCCTTTTCAATAATTTACTTGGATAGATATTTTGCAAAAACACAAGAAGACAGAATGTCAATGTCATTTTTAATCTCTATTTCAATTTCTTTGACAGTAGAATGAATGAGCATCCCTGTAAGGATATAGGGGTAAAAACAGTTTCTTCTGCTACACTTTTACACAACAGCACTTTGTAGCTCTGGATGTATCTGGAGTTTTTCCCTGACAAAACAAACAATTCTACTGATGACCATGTGCTGGACATTGGCTCCTCTAATATGATTCTATCCTGATGTAGTCTATTGAAAACACTGTTGGACAGATCCCCAGTTAAGGGCTCATTTCCATGGGAAACTTCTCCCAAGTTCATATGCCAGTCACAAACACAAGTTGCAACCTGTGTCCTGACCAAGAACCTTAAAACTGGCTTTTCATAATATCCATTTTAGTTTGGATTAATTTGCTGAAGTCACAGAAGTCAGGTTAAAAAACTGAAATTGGCTAAAGCATAAACACATTCAGATAATATAATTCAAAGACTAAAAATGCATAACGTATCTTTTAAGAAAAGCCTCTAGAGTTCAACCAAAAACCGTTTAAGACTGAGTTTTCAAAATGGGCACACCCAGAAGCCAGTCTGTCAAATCAGCGACCTTGGACATCATGAGCTAAAAATCCTCTATGCTGAATATGACAACTACCTGAAAGAAACACACAGCCTATAAAGTGGTAGAATAAACGTCTGTACCTGTAAACCAAGCCCTTCAACTGCCTCTTCTCCTAATCCAATAATAAGCCACTGCTTTCCAGCCCAAGAAATTCCTCCATATTCCATCAATTTGACATCATTGAACTCATCCAGCTTCTTTCCTTTTTGTTGGTTAACTGCACAATACAATCTTTACTTTGTGAATCCCAAAGGCCATAGTATTCTACATGTGTTGGTAGTGAGATGTTGCTTGGTGTAAGTTTTAATTACCTGTCTTCATTTTTTATAGAAAGTACCACAAAGGCTATAGATAACATACAGAGATAAGAAATGTGCAGGTGTGGTGGGAAGGATGGTCCACATTCTCCATGTTGTCTCCTCACCCATCACC
>NW_004524579.1:16705234-16707221 GCF_000260255.1 Octodon degus | reverse complement strand
CTCCTAAGCTACTCTCCTGTGCATCACATAATTGCGCCAGTGCTGGAGGCATTCAGTATGCAACAAAATGAGAGGTATCATCATATTTAAATATAGATGGACATAGAAAGGATAGAGTGAAGTACGGAACAAAAGAAAATGAATCACCTCTGTGGGTGACTGGTCATGAATGGAACAGGCAGGATTGCATGTTGCTCTTTGTACGTCAGCGCGAGGTGCTGAGGAAATCCAGATGCCTGGTACATGACTGTGCAACATTGAATGCTTTTAGAACTCTAGATCCCTAGGATGCAGAAAATCAATGCAAATATGAATGCTTTCTCCATGATAAATTAATCTTAGTTAATCTTAACATTTTTATGTCAATTACATTGCAAACTTTTGGCATTAGATTAAAGCACATTATAAGTTAGAATAAAATGTACATTATTTTACTCTGACTTTGAAATCATGCATTTAAGGGGTATAAATATTTTTGTAGCCTTATTCTGTATGCTTCTTTCTCTAAAATATTATATATGTTATATAATTATATAGTCTATACTTTCACAAAATTAGAGTAAATGTATTTTTACACCATCAGAAAGGTGACAAATGGGCAGGAGAGGGGTAGCTCAGCAGTCTGGTGTCTGCCTGGCAAGCAAAAGTACCCGGATATGATCCTTGGTACTAAATGCAGTGCTGACCCTCAACAATCTGGCCACTGAAACAAAGTGTTGTGGTACACGCCTGTAATTCCACCACTGGGTAGGTTGAGACAGGAGGATCACTATGAGTCCAAGCTGCTTAGCAAGACCCTGTACCAAATAAATAAAAGATTAACACAAAAAAAGAAAGAAAAGAAAAAACAAAAAGAAAAAGAAATCTGACAAATGAATTTGTCTAGAACTCTCAACAACCTCTATTTTACAAACCAAGATGAATCTATTAAATCCACTATAATTATGTCACTGTTAATATATATGCTGTGTTCATTGATAAAAATCTTATAAGACCCAGTAGGTCTGTATTTCAAAAGGGAATCATCATGTAGAGTGCCGCACTCCACCTCTCTCTCAGAAAAACTACAGGTTACCATGGATAACTGGGCTGCTGATTTCTTATGGCCTATTGAAAGGAGCAGTTAAGGCTGAAATTATTTTTATTCTCTTTGTTTCATTTTCAATATCTTTTTTCCCATAATTTTACTGATAAACAAATAGCAATGAGACACTTTCAAATCAAATTGGTAGGACAGTTTCAATAATTAACACATACCATACATTCTTCCCACTGGTTAATTGCTGTACAAGATGCGGACATGATATTCTATCTACAAACACCATTAGAACAAATCATTCTATTCTTTAAGAGAATGTAGCTATATATCTATCCTAACTACTTTGAATACACAGATACAAAATGGACATTCATCTGTATACCCTTTTTTGTTAAGTTCCATTATTTGATTATTATAGGTGTGTTAACTTAGCAAAATAATCTAAAAGAGTTCAGTAGTCCATAATAGTACTGGATCTTCCGCTTGACTGGCAATGTCAGAAAATGTTGACCTGAGTTCCCTAAAGCTCAACATAAAACCATGGCTTTACTTCTTATATTTTGTTTTTATACTTTTCTGCTGGATGGTTAAGACCAAGATAAACCAGGACCTATGCACAAGAGTTCTAGCTTTTGGGTATGATAAGGTCAGTGAAATCCTTTCAGGATTTATCCTAAGATCCTGTACCTTAGATTATTTGTCAGTGTCAGCCATGTGAATGAGTCCTGGCCATTGCTTGGCCAATCTGCTCTCTGTGAAAGCCTGAGAGAATGTTTTCTCTCCAGGAGACTCTCCTTAGGCACACTCTACATCATCGATCACTTTCCTCTTTGGCCCCATAATCTCCTTGATCAGAAAATTTGGGACACACTGAGATACATGATGTTACAGTACAAGTTCTCATATATGCTGAGTCTTAATTGACCTTGGAAGGCTAGGGCCAAAAAG
>NW_004524579.1:16695402-16696604 GCF_000260255.1 Octodon degus | reverse complement strand
TAAGGTTATAACTGCACCAAAGATCTACAACAAAGGTCAGAAGACAGTGCTACACAAAATGACAATGAGAAGGAGCAAAATGCAATATCAGAACCCAAGGCCACCCATAACAAGTGCAGAGGACACTAACACAGAATAAACTGGGAATCACACAGCTGAAATCAATGAATCAACAGCTTCTAAAATAAAGAACTGCAAAAAGATATAGAGGAACTTAGATTGGAAATGAAAAAAGGTATACCTAAATTATTAACATCTGCAGTAAAAAATCAAATGCACAAACATATGGAGGAAACCCAAAGCCCACGCAGAAAAAGTACAGAGGACACTAACTCAGCTCAAATGCATGAATTAATAGCATCAATAGTAAATAAACAACAGCAGAATGTTATATAGGAACACAGAGCGGAATGCTTTTCTCCTAGCTCAGCTCAAATGTACGAATTAATATCATTGATAGTAAATAAGCAACAGGAGAGAGTTATAGAGGAACTCAGAGCAGAACTTTCTGAAATAAGAAGAAAATTCTCTGAACTGTTAGGATCTGAAGTAAAGAATCAACTACAGAAAAATAAGGAGGATATCCAATTGGAAAAAAACACTGCAGTGGAGGAATTTAAAACTGCTTCTAAAGAAGTTATTAATAAAAACGAAAAACAAAAAAAAGGAGATTATAAAAATGACGGATTCCTTGAACGAGCAATACAGGAAAAAATAAATCACATGAAGCCGAGTCAGAGATATAGAGGAAAGTAAAATCTCAATCACAAGCTTGCAAAACCGTTTAAATGAAAGTGTAGACAGTTTCAGATCGTGAAGTAGCTGGTGCAACTAGTGAAAAGATAAGAAAGGATCTCTTAAAAACAACGAGGATGCAGGAAAGAATAGTTCATCACCTGAAAGATGATGCAAAGATGAACAATGTGAGACTAATAGGCATCAATGAGAAAGGAGGCAATACAAATGTCATTAATAAATATGGACAGAAGTAATAGCAGAAATCTCCCCAAATATGAGGAAACAATCTGACATTCAGGTAGCCGAAGCATACAGAATGCCAAGTAACCTCAACCCAAATAAAAATACACCAAGACATACAATAGTCAAGATCCCCAGAAACTTAGCACAAGGATAATATACTGAAAGCCGCTACAGAAAAGAATAAGATCACATTCAAAGGAAAACCCATCAGAATTATGGCC
>NW_004524579.1:16691729-16694236 GCF_000260255.1 Octodon degus | reverse complement strand
GTCACAGATGAAATTAAACAGGAAATTCAACAATATCTACAATTCAATGAAAATTCAAGCAGAACTTATCAGAATTTATGGGCTATGATAAAACAGTTCTCAGAGGGAAATTCATAGTTGTGAACTCACACATTAGGAAAACAGAATGGGAACAAATAAATACCCTGAAGCTGTCCCTTCAACAACTATAAAAGGAAGAGCAAACCAAACCCAGAGTTCAAAGTTGGGAAGAAATCATAAAGATTAGAGCAGAAATTAATTCAATTGAGATGGAGAAAACAATTAAAAGAATTAAAAAAGCAAAAAGCTGGTTCTTCAAAAGATTAAATAAAATCAATTATCCCCTAGCTAACCTCATCAAAAAGAGGAAAGAAAAATTCAAATACAGGCAATAAGGAATGAAATGGGTGTAATTACCACAGACTCAGTGGAATTTCAGAAGATTATCAATAGCTACTTTGAGATACTTTACTCTTACAGAATACATGACACAGAAGGAATGGACAGATTCCTAGAAAGGTACAAATTACCACAACTGAATCAACAAGTTATTACCACTCTCAATAGGCCAATAACAGACAATGAAATATGAGATGTAATTAAAAACCTGCCAACAAAGAAAAGTTCAGGTCTGGATGGATTCACAGCTGAATTCTACAAGACATTTATAGAAGATGTAGTCTCTATACTTCTCAAACTCTTGCATGAAATTGACAAGGAAGCAATCCTCCCAAAATCATTCCTGGAGGCAAGTATGATACTGACACCAAAACCAGGAAAGACTCAACTAACAAAGAGAACTACAGGCCAATCTCCCTCATGAACATTGATGCCAAAATCCTCAATAAAATCCTTGCAAATGGAATACATCAAGTCATCAAGAAGGTCATACACCATGACCAGTTATGATTCTTCCCAGGGATGTAAGAATTGTTCAATATTCGAAAATCTATAAATGTAACATACGATATCAATAGAGTGAAAAGTAAAAATCACAGAATCATCTCCATTGAAGTAGAAAAGGCTTTTGTCAAAGTCCAACTTTCATTCATGTTCAAAGTCCTACAGAAAATTGGAATAGATGGCCTCTACATCAGTCTGGTAAAAGCCAATTATAAAAACCCAATGGCTAACATAATTCTAAATGAGGAAAAACTGAAATCTTTTACACTGAGATCTGGTACAAACGAGGATGTCCTCTATCACCACTCCTATTCAACATAGTTCTGGAATCATTAGCTATAGCTGTTAGACAAGAGAAAGAAATAAAATGAATGAGAATAGTTAAAGAAGAAGTTAAATTATCATTATTTGCAGATGACATGATACTTTTACTGGAAGACTCAAAAAACTCTACCGAGAAGCTACTACAATTAATACAGAAATTCATTAGCATAGCAGGTTTAAAGTCAATACCCAAAAGTCAATAGCATTCCTCTACACAGACAACAAACACACTGAGAGGGAAATTATAGAAACAATACCTTTTACAATAGCACCAAGGAAAATGAAATACCTTGGAATTAATCTAACTAAAGAAGTCAAAGATCTTTTCAAGGAAAATTATAGTACTCTTAAAAAAGAGATCATAGAGGATTTCAGAAAATGGAAAGATATTCCATGCCCTTGGATAGGAAGAACTAACATTTTGAAGTTGGTCATACTCCCAAAATTGCTGAACAGATTTAATGCAATCCCTATCATACTACCATCAAGATAACTCACAGAGCTAGCAAAATCATTCTTAAAATTTATTTGGAACCAGAAAATACCTAGAATAGCAAAGGCAATCCTGGGCAATAAAGACAATGCGGGAGGCTTCACAGTTCCTGACTTGAAATTATACTACAAGGCTACTGTGATAAAATAAGCATGTTACTGGCAACAAAACTGACCTGAGTATCAATGGAATAGACTAGAAGACGATGAAACCCATAGGAACACAGTGAGCCACTTTACCTTTAACAAAGTGGCCTAACATACTCACTGGAAGAAAGATAGACTCTTTAACAAATGGTGCTGGAAAAACTGGATCTCTACATGGTGAAAATTAAAACTTGATCCAGGTCTATCACCATGCATGAAGCTAAAGTCAAAATGGATTAAAGATCTAAATATTAAAGCAGAGACACTGGAGGAGAAAGTATGAGGAACCTTTGTAGACATAGGGGTAGGCAAAGAGTTCATGATCAAAAATCAAATCACATGGTAAACAGTTGAAAGAATTAACAACTGGGACCTGCTCTTACTGAGAAGTTTTTTCATGTCAAAAGAAATTACCAACAAAGTGAAAAGACAACCAACAGATTTGGAAAAAATCATGACAAATAAGTACTCAGACAAAGGTCTGCTTTCTAGAATTTATAAAGAACTAAAAACACTAGTGCCCCAAAATTTAAAGACCCAGTCCAGAAATGTGCATCTGAGATGAACACATACTTCTCAGAGGATGAAATTAAAGAAGCAAATAAATATATGAAAAGATACTCCACATCACTAGCCATCCG
>NW_004524579.1:16689345-16690534 GCF_000260255.1 Octodon degus | reverse complement strand
ATATGAGAACTTGTGCTGTCACAGCATGTAACTCAGTTGTGTCCAAAATTTTCTGATCAAGGAGATTATGGGGCCAAAGAAGAAAATGATGGATGATTTGGAGTGTGCTTTAGGAGAGTCACATGGAGAGAAAACATTCTCTCAGGCTTTCACATAGAGCACATTGGCCAAGCAATTGCCGTGACTCATCCACATGGCTGACATTGAAAAAGGTTCTACAATCTGAGTTACAGGATTTCATGATAAATCCTAAAGGGATTTCACTGGCCTTATCAGACCCAAAAGCTAAAACTCTTGTTGCATATGTCCTGCTTTAACTTGGTCTTAACCATCCAGCAGAAATTTATAAAATGAAGTATAAGCAGTAAAGCCATTCTGTTATGTTGAGCTGTAGGGGAATCAGGTGAACAATTTCTGACATTGCCAGTGAAGTGAAAGACCCAATACTGTTATGGACTACTGGACTCTTTTAGGATATTATGCTGAGTTAACATACCTATAATATTCAAATAACGGAACTTAACAAAAAAAGGGGATAGAGATGAATGTTCTTTTTGTATCTTTGTATTCAAGTTGGTTAGGATAGATATATATTTGCATTCTCCTAATGAATAGAGGGATTTGTTCTAATAGTGTTTGTAAATAGGATATCATGTCAGCATCTTGTACAGCAATTAACCACTAGGAAGAATGTATGGTATGTGTTAATTATTGATACTGTCCTACCAATTTGGTTTGAAACTGTCTCATTGCTATCTATTTCTCAACAAAATTATGAAAAAAAAATGAAAAAATGCTATTTTACATCAGCCCAGACACAGCTCTTAGGAAATTCATGATAAAGTCCTTTCTAGTCTTTCCACATACAGGTCTTTAAATGTTTTTCTTCTTTTTGCATCTCTCATTAGCTCCTAGCATTTCTTTGATAAATGATCATTTTAATTCAAAATTCATGCTGATATTTACCCAACACTCAGAAAAAAAAATCTTCCTATTCCAGTGGCTCTGAAATCTCAAGATGGCCTTGTACCTAGTTTGCCACCTACCACCCAGGAGCAATATCATGACAATGTAAGAACTGAGTTGCAAAAGTATATCATCTCTGTTGCAATTCAAAAGGTGATTTTTTTAACTTTTCTCTTTCTCTCTCTCTCTCTCTCTCTCTCTCTCTCTCTCTCTCTCTCTCTCT
>NW_004524579.1:16681597-16689245 GCF_000260255.1 Octodon degus | reverse complement strand
CTCTCTCTCTCTCTCTCTCTCTCTTTCTTTTTTTCTTTCTTTCTTTTCTTGTGCAGGGTCTCACTACACAGCCCACACTCATAGTGATCCTCCTGATTTCTGCCTGCCAAGGTCTGCAAATGCCACCACACCCGGACTCCATAGCCAGCTCAGCCCACCAAGGGGCCAGGCTGGCACAGCATGTGGAGCCAGGGATTGAACCAGTCCCCTGCCCTTACCTAAGAAAGCGCTTAGTCTGCCAAACAGTGATTTTTATGTAGGAACATTCATTATCAAATGGTACTAGATGACTACGTGAAAGAATGAAGATTTAGATAAGTGCAATCACCACAGTCATATTCCTCATAAGCAAAGTTTTCTGCAACCAAGACTTTTGAGCTACACACTCCAAAACCTTGTTTGCTTTTTATTACATTATAGCCTCTGTAGCTCAGACAGGCACTCTTCACACTGCTGATATACTTACTGCTGGCAGGTAAGGCAACTGCAGGAGGTCAAAGGGCAAAAAGATTGATTTTCTGCCACTCAGTGTAGTAAAGCTGTGGTACGCCGACACACCACTCCTTGATATTCTGTAAAATAGAAATCACATGATTTCTAGAAATCTAGAAGAAAAAGAGTCATTAGATAGTGAGTGATCCATAAAGCAAAGTGTTTGGAAAGAAAAGAGGAATGCACAATGATAGAAGGAAAAAGAAATAAGATTTCCTATCCTTAAAATTGGGAAAGGTTGTGTGTGTGTGTATGTGTCTGTGTGTGTGAGCTTGATTGCATTTTTCTAACAAAAGTATTTACCCATATCATCACTAAGTTTTGTGCAATACCTGTTCCCCCATATTATGAAATGTCATTTATACATTGATGCTATCAGGTATAGAATTTATGAATAAACAGATATTTATAAGATCCTTATTCTCAACTCTCAGTGCCAGCATCAGCGGAGAATAGGATCCTCTGGCCATTTCATATAGACAATTCCCAAGGAAAGAAACTCTGAGGTCAATCAAGTTTCTTGTCCCCTTAGCCCCACTTCTTTTGCTGTCCTACTTTTCAGTCTAAACAAAAATGTCCAAGACTTTCTGTTGCATGGAAAGAGCTATCCTGCAGTCAAAGAGCCATCAACACATACAACTTCAAGAACAAGTTTGTTGTATCCCACATGAATAAACTAAAATGGACTTGTAGAATCATTTTCCATATGACACTGTTTCTATGACACTATTTCAATGGCCTAAAAATAAAGCCTTTCTTTTGAATATGACTCATTTGGAACCAATGTTCTAAAGACATATGAATGTGAATGCTGTTGAATAATTTAATGGGACTATGCAAAGTAAATAGAGCAGCTCAAGTCCTTGCCAGTGGAGTAGAGGAAAACTGAGCACACAAGGCGTCATCTGCCCAAGTAAACTGTCCTAATCAAACACATACAGAAAGAATCACACCATTAGCCAGAGGCTGCTTTTTATATATAGCAAACAAACTCAATTACATGGGGAGGAATAGTCAAGCGCAGCATAGAAAGTTATCAGAAGGCCTGCAGAGATTTCCCCTGGAGCTTCCAAGCACAGATTCAGTAGCCAGTAATTTCTATGTTCTTAGATAATGTGCAAGGACCATGGTGCTGATTAGCCCTAAAATCACATTCTTCCTGGAAAAGCAAAGACTTTAATTTCATTAATGGACAAGGATGTGTCTCTGCTTTCCTCTTTTGCAACTTCGACACTTCCTGGCAGTGGAAAGACGCACAGCATGAATACATATTTGTGTCTCTGCGTCTGCCTCCACAAGAAACGAGTAAGCAACCAGGGGGAGGTGATTCTCCTCTTACACCTTCTGACTTAGTACATCCTTTCAATTTCCCCATTAATCTCAAATGGGAATCAGTATTTGAGTGTAAACTATGGGAAAGACCTCATTACATTATTTTGTCTCACTATTGTTTTCTATTCTCAATGAATATCCCCCAAAATCCTAGTAAGTAAGTTCTTTGCTGTGTTGATAGAAGAGCACAGAGAAAGACAGAGGCTAAAGGAAATTAGATGTCGATACATCAGTCTTCATTAAGCTAACTGAGGACACGTGGGAAGAAGCTCCACCATCTATCACCTTAGTGCACTCCTGGATTTCAGCATGGGTAAGGACCACTGGGGGCTGCACAGTGGACTTTTAGCATTCTTAATTCAGTACAAACAGGAGTATCACAACCAGAATAATGAAGGAAAAAATTAAAATTAGTAAAATTAGCAAATTTGACTACTTAAAATTAAAATGCATTGTATATAATAATAATTATTATTATTATAATCAAAGATAAGAGAAAGCTAGAGAATCATATTAAATAAGATCTCATATGTCAATTCACCATATTAATGTATTAATGAATCAAAACAACTTATTAGCACCTCAGTGACAAGAAAAAATGAAGCATAAAAGATAGTCTTTTTGCAAAATTAAAAAACGCAAAAGACACCAGGTTATATGTTAGTGGTACAAGACTTGGTTCACACGCATGTGTCCTGGGGTTTATCCTGGACACTACAAATAATCAGCCTTACTATTAACAAAATGTGATGTTATTTTTCAATTTAGAGTTACACACCAAGTCAACATAAAATGCAATGAGACAGCAAAACCTAATATAGGTACGTTTTGAGAAAAATATGATGTTTATCTACAATTAGGAGAAAAATAACTATAAGCATTATATGTGATGTATTACTTCTAGACAAATGATGAGGACATTGGTGCTTGGACCAACCTACTTGTAAATTCACAAATTAATCATATATTTACTTTCCTGTGACTAAAAGCCTGAGAGTTTTTCTTTTTTCCTCCTTGTTCTCTCCCTCTTGCTACATGAAAGTGTGTATGTGTATGTATATGTGTATGTATATATGTATATGTAGTGTGTGTGCACGTGTGTGTGCATGTGTGTGTTTGTGCGTGTAACAGATATCTCTTTTTCTCCCCTGACACTGAACATGGTTCAGTTACCTGCTGCTCCACAAAGTATTACCAAGTACTTAGCTCAGGGAAATAGTTGGAGTGCAAACATATATCAAGCCAGCCCTCCAGAGCTTTCATGGTCTGCTTCTTTGCTGGAAGCAAAGATGGATAAAAGTATTTACCTCTTAAATGTTTACCTAATACTGTATGAAGCAGTGACCTTAAGTGGTCTTTACAGCTCATAGACCACATACACAAATCTATGAATGAGCAATTTTTATTCCCCTGAAACTAATGGTTCTGGCATACTGTCTTCCTCTTATAGAGGATTGCAAGCAATGTTCTCTGGTGAAATTACTATAATTTGTAGTTGTCATTGGCTAGGTTTCTGAATTTAGGCTAAGGTGGGAGATATAAAGGAATAAATAGCAAAGACAACTGTCAGAGCTTTATTAGAGAAGGATAATTCAATTGACTTGGGACACTACACTTGACCTTGAGTGATCAATCAACTAGCAAATGTTCAACTACCACTTCCTGTGTTAGGGTTTCACCTAAAATGCCTTCGACTGCCAGGCAGGTAGCATCATCAAGCCAACATGTGACAGGAGACTCGAGTTGGTGTGCGTCAGCAAAGCGAGTCTCCTGTCCACAGACAGCCACTCCCTCAGTGTCTGTTGTTGCCCCTCCCTCTGGCATAAAGGTTCAGTGATATTACCCTGACTTCTGTGTGTTGAGAGGACAGAAAATGAAACCCATATCTAAAACTTACAATAAATAAAACTTTGGTATAAGCATTTGAAAAACTACACGATATGCAGCATTAAATGTGTGTGTTGACCTGACTAAGCCATAGGGTTATCAGTTCGTGTGAGGGATTGTGGTAGACATTTGGAGAAGTATATTGACATGTGAAATTGGGTTGTTCCTCTCAAGGAAGTACTTAGTGTAGATGAGCAGTGGTATATGCTGTAAAAATGTCATAAAATATAGAGTTATCTTTCTCGCTTTCTTCTTTCCTTCCAGCCCTCCCATCCTTTTTTCCTCCTCTCCTCTCTCCCCCTTCCTCCCTTCCAATCCCCCTTCCTGGCAAACTGTTCTCATGGGTCCCACACTAGGAAAGCAGGAGCCAACAGAACAGAGAAAGACTTTAGTATAATTAAGGTTTACTCCGGTAAGAGTTGGAAGATGTGGATGATAGAAACTCAGCTTCTCATCAATGAAATGGGGAGCTAGAAATATGAAAAAAGAAACACTAAAACACACCTGTAATATTGATTTAGGATTTGGTGTGTTGATTATATAACCATGTATTTTACTATATATTCCTATCAATCTAAGTATAACTATGTGTAGATAAGTACATACACAGATATAAATGTTTGCATGTGATTGTAAACACTTTCTAGCTCTCTTCAAGGAAAAGAAGGAAACTTTTTTATAACTGAATGATAACCAGTATGTATAGAGAAAATCATGGAATTGTAAAAATTACAATTTTTCAAAAATCATAGCAATAATCACTGTAGAAAATATTTATAGGTATTTTAACATAATAATACAAGTGAAATTAATTTTAAAATATATTAATACACTTACCATGCATACTTAGGACAGTTAATTCACATTAGATTGTACCACTTAATCATACAATATTGGTAGGTTTTAAATATCCAAAAATACATTGCAAAATTGATCCGTTTTTATATGTATGATATGACATCATACATATCATATTAATGTCAAATAAAATAATAATATATCAAATAGTGAGTAACTATGCCAATGTTTTGATAAAATGCAATGTGACTGACTGTCTTTTTCTATACTTTTTATTTGGCTTTTGTTACTCCAAATTCCACTGCTTCCTTCTCTCATTCATAACTGCTTTTCCTTAACATTATTTTCTCAGGCATGCCCCATATGTCCCATATTTTTGTCATTTATTTCCATGAATGTGATTTTTAAATCTGATTCTGTAGCTCAGAGATTCAGGCCGTCACATGTAACTCATGACTAGGCAATGTTTGCTAGACAAGTAGGAGACATTACTTTCTCTATAAGGTTGTGTGTACTCCTTCCTTCTCCACTGTAATGTATGTTGTCATTCCACCTGTTGCCTATGACAAAAACATCTAGACTTTTCATAAGTCTTGCTTATTTTTAACTATATGAAATGAATCACCTTTATAACTTTTTCTTTATACTTCTTATAAATTGATATACTTGTCAATTATGCTGGATCCTTTAAATACCTCATAGTTACTTTTATTGCTTACAGCATGGCCACACTCAGACTCTTTCTCATTCTCTACCTGAATGTGTTTGCAAAAGGCAAAGCCCTCCACAGTCAGTTCCGGGAGACATTGCTCTTCAAAGCACAATGTTAATGGTTACTGATATTATGTTTTCCTGACACCCACTTCTTGGCTGAACTGGTTTCCAAGATGGACCTCTTGTCCCTGCGATCTTGAGCAGTCTGATTTTGCCACTTCTTACTTCCTTCAGTATAAAATTTCCAATTCCTGTATCATCTACATGATGTCTTTCCCTATTCCCCTCACTATAAATCAAGTTTATTTGGTACATACACAAACAGCACTTCTTTCCACGTTTTATTATGTTCATTTTTCTACTTCTCTCATTAAACTGCTTTTTTTTAAAATGTTCACTAATTCTTCTGTCTATAACAGGGATAAAGTTTCTGTCCAATATTAATATAGCTTGCTTTTTAAAGATTGAGTGTATTTTTAAAGACTGGCTAAGAGCAAGTTATCTGAAGAATAGCAATCAGGAGGGCCAGGTGTGTGCTGCACAGTTTCCTCTGGGTTGGAAGCTGATCTACTAAGGTAAGTGCCATTCACCCTGTTTCAGTGTCCACATAATATCTGGCCTAGTGTTTAAAGAGAAATTTGGGCAAAATCTTCATTTCTTTTTTATGCATCTTTAAAGTCAGAGAATTCCCTGAACAGTATAATAAAAATGAAAAATTTTACCATTTTGAGTAAACAGAAAGTACATAAAGAGATGATGCAATTTTAAAGTTTCCATAAAATTCTACCTTCTCAAAGGGACTGATCCAGCCTCGAGACAGCACCCCTTTGGTCTCTCATGCCACTGTGTCAGTTATAGCACAGAGACTTTGGTCACAGTGCACTCAATACTGTGTGCTGTACTGACTCTATACTCTTCACTGGGAGTGTTGCCACCACATCACTGTCATCTTTGGATCCCGATAAACATCAGCATTTACGTCCAAGATTTAAAGATTATCTTCTTTCTGTCCTTATTTGCAAACATCAATTACTAAATGAGTGTGTTTGCCATTATACTGGGTCTAGTGATTGGTACAACAAAGTCAGTAATGTCAAATTCATCTTTGTGTCCATTGGGTACCAGTATTTTCTTAACATACAGACAGAAGTTTTTGCAACTTTAAAAATTTGTATCGTAGTGTCCAGAGAGATATCTCAGCTGTCTAAAGCACCTGCTTAAGAAGCACAGGCAAGTGCAGGGCAGGGATCATGGTTCAATTCCTGGTACCATATGATGTACCAGCTCTGCCCCCATGCTTGGCTGAGCCAGTCACACACACACACACACACACACACACACACACACACACAAAAATTGTATTGTAGATTTTTATTTAGTTACATTTTGCTAGACTTCTACATGCATGCAACATACTCTGGTTATTTTCACTTCCCTAGCAACTGCATATCACCATGTAGAAGAAGATCTTTTCTTTTAAAGAAGGGATCTCCAACCTTTGGAGCACTGATTGTACTGTTCTGTAGCCTATTAGGAACTGAGCTTCAGAGCAGTAGGTAAGCATCAGGCAAACAGGCAGGGCATCGTCTAGTTATTGTCATTCCCATTGCTTGCATTTCTCACTGAGGTCCATGTCCTGCTAGATCGCCAGTGACATCAGATTCTCACAGAACCCAGAACCCTTCTGTCAACTTCACACATGAGGGACGAAGGTCGCACACTCATCAGAGAAGGTGATAACCTGAGGTGGAGCTGAGACAGTGATGCTAGCTAGCATGAGGAGCAGCTACACATCTGCTTAATATTATCCCAGAGGCTGTATTTCCTACAGATTATACTCAATTGTCTGCACATTTCAAATCCCTGTCAGTGACTGGCAAGTGAAAATTAAACTATATCTCATGGCAAACTTTATAGTGACACGTAGGTTGAAGCGCTGCACTTGAAGAGCTGTATCTGTACAAGCTTTAAGTCAGAATCCAACCATGTTTTAGTCTGGATAAAATGTCCTGCCCTTTATTTTATTCATTGCTTCCAGTTTCTGTTCCTTACTACCCAGTCATCTCAGTCACAGTTTCAGTAAGTCTACAGCCTAATTCCATCCAAAATGAGTAAAAACACAAATGTCAGTGGAGTTCTGTGAAAAGGAGGAAAGAACCAATAATGAGACAACGGAAGCCTCAAGCAAGGGAGGGCTTCACTTAAAAGGAAATACCTTTGGTCTGCAAACTTAGGTTGTTAACCCTACCTCAGATTGTAGAACCTTTGTCAGTGTCAGCCATGTGGATGAGGCATGGCCATTGCTTGGACAATGTGCTCTTTGTGAATGTTTTCTCTCCATGTGACCCTCTTTTGGCACACTCTAAATCATCAATCACTTTCCTTTTTGGCCCCATAATCTCCTTGATCAGAAAATTTGGGACAC
>NW_004524579.1:16676432-16681452 GCF_000260255.1 Octodon degus | reverse complement strand
CAGAAGACAAGCTTATTGTTATTACCATACAACCTAGGCTGTTAAGCTTAACCTCACTATCTGTCTGAATATCACACATCTTAGGCATAACATGGAACAGGTATTTTTCATCAAGTATTGACATGTTGAACTTTAAGTCCCTACAGAATAAGATGAAAAAATTTAAAAATTAGAATATACTTTTAAAAATAGGCATAAAGAATTATAAAATTCTTATGTTTACACATAAGCCCAAAAATCTAACCACATATAACCACGAAGCAGGACAGTCCCACAACATTCCTTTTTCTGTCTCTTGCCTTGATTCAACACCACCTTTTTTTTTTTTTTTTGAACAATCATCTACCCAAGAGACAGCAGAGCAGCAACTGGCATATCATGACAAGCAGCCTCTATTCTGAAGACCAGAATGCCAGGCACTCCAGGCATGAAAGTACTATTACAGATCACAATCTTCAGTGCAGTTGCTTAGTTCACAGGTATCAGTATATATAGTTAGTCAGTATGAGAATCTTTCCAATTAACCGCTAGATTCAAAAATCTTCTGGAGATTCTCAAGATCATTGCCTGCCCGTCTTCTACATATAACTGTATGGCTTGTCACTGGCATGTTTCTTAGCTCATCTCCTTTCCCTCTCCTAAATAGTTAGTCCTCGAGTTCCTGCTTTCCTTTTACTTGTATTATTCCTTTCTATTGGTATTTCTTCTTTTGGGTAATTATACTATGGAAAGTATATCATATTTACACATGTGTGTCTAGTTTATTTCACTTAGGAGTATATCTTCACGCGGCATCCACTTCACAATAAAGGTTTAGAGCTTATCATTCTTTATAGCAGAGTAATATACCACTGTGTAAAAATACCACATCATTTTCAACCATTCCTCAGTTGATGGGCATCTTGGTTGTTTCCAAGATTTGGCTATCACAAATTGTGCTGCTATAAACATAGGCCCACATATATGGCTGTGATATCATGCTTTCAGATCCTTTAGGAAAACTCCCAGTAGAGGAATAGCTGGTTTAAGTAGGATTTCCAGTCCAACATTTCTAAGGAGTCTCCACACTGATTTCCATAATGGTTTAACCAGTCTACATTCCCACCAGCAGTGGAGAAGGGTTCCTTTTTCCCCACAGCCTCTCCAACATTTGTGGTTGGGTGATTACTTTATGATAGCCATATTTTCTGGGGTGAGATGATATCTCAATGTTCTTTTAATTTGCATTTTGTGGATGGCTATCTATGTGGAACATTTTTTATGTATTTATTTGCTTCTTTAATTTCATCCTCTCAGAAGGGTGTGTTCATCTCCCATGCCCATTTCTAGACTGGGTCTTTAAATTTTGGGGCCCCACTGTTTTTTAGTTCTTTATAAATTCTAGAGAGCAGACATTTGTCTGAGTACTTATTTGTCATGAATTTTTCCAAATTTGTGAATTGTCCTTTCACTTTGTTGGTAATTTCTTTAGACATGAAAAAACTTCTCAGTAAGAGCAGGTCCCAGTTGTTAATTCTTTCAACTGATTCCTGTGCGATTTAATTTTGTTCATGGACTCTGTGCCTTCCCCTATATCTTCAAGAGTTCCTCCTAATTTTTCTTTCAGAAGATTTAGTGTTTCTGTTTTAATGTTTAGACCTTTAATCCATTTTGACTTTAGCTTAGTGCATGGGGATAGGCCTGGGTCAAATTTTAGTTTTTGCCATGTAGAAAGCCAGTTTTACCAGCACCATTTGTTAAAGAGGCTATCATTTTTCCAGTGAGTATGTTTGGCCCCTTTGTTAAAGATAAGACAGCTGAGTGTATTTGTAGGGGCTTTAGCATCTTAGATAGTTGAGTGTGTTCTTAGGGGCGTCAGCATCTTCTAATGTATTCCATTGATCCTCAGGTTTATTTTGTTGCCAGTACCATGCTGATTTTATAACAGTAACCTTGTAGTATAATTTCAAGCCAGGTATTGTGATGCCTCCTGCCTTGTGTTTATTGCTCACGATTGCTTTTGCTATTCTAGGTCTTTTCTGGTTCCAAATAAATTTTAGGAATGATTTCGCTAGCTCTATGAGGTATGTTGGTGGTAGTATGATAGGGATTGCATTAAATCTGTACAGTAATTTTGGGAGTATGGCCATCTTCACAATGTTGGTTCTTCCTATCCAGGAGCATGGACTATCTTTCCATTTTCTGAAATCCTCTACGATCTCTTTTTTAAGAGTACTGTAATTTTCCTTGAAAATATCTTTGACATTTTAGTTACATTAATTCCAAGGTATTTCATTTTCCTTGGTGCTATTGTAAAAGGTATTGTTTCTATAATTTCCCTCTGTGTGTTTGTTGTCTGTGTAAAGGAATGCTATTGACTTTTGGGTGTTGACTTTATAACCTGCTGTGCTACTCAATTTCTGTATTAATTCTAGTAGCTTCTTGATGGAGTTTTTTGGGTCTTCCAAGTAACATACCATGTTGTCTGCAAAAAATGATAATTTAACTTATTCTTTACCTATTCCATTCCCTTTCTTTCTTTCTTTTTTCTAATGGCTCTAGCATATGATTCCAGAACTATATTGAATAGGAGGGGTGATAGAGGTCATCCTTGTCTTGTACCAGATCTAAGAGTGAAAGATTTCAGTTTTTCCCCATTTAGGATTATGTTAACCGCTGGGTTTTCGTGAATGGCTTTTACTAGATTGAAGTAGAGACCATCTATTCCAATTTTCTGTAAGACGTTGAACATGAATGAGTGTTGGACTTTGTCAAAAGCCTTTTCTGCATCAATTGGGATGATAATGTGGTTTTTAATTTTCACCCTATTGTTATAGTGTATTACCTTTACAGATTTCGAATATTGAACCATCCTTGCATCCCTGGGATGAATCCTACCTGGTCATGGTGCATGATCTTCTTGATGATTTTCTGTATTCTGTTTGCTAGTATTTTATTGAGGATTTTGGCATCTATGTTCCTGAGGGAGATAGGCCTGTAGTTCTCTTTCTTAGTTGAGATTTTCCCTGGTTTTTTGTCGGTATAATACTTGCCTCCAAGAATGATTTTTGGAGGATTGCTTCCTTTTCAATTTCATGTTAGAGTTTGAGGAGTATAGGGATTATAACTTCCATAAATTTCTTGTAGAATTCAGCTGTGAATCCATCAGGGCCTGGACTTTTCTTTTTCGGTAGTTTTTTAGTTACATCTCATATTTCAGAGGCTGCTGTTGGGCTATTGAGAGTGGTGATATCTTGTCGATTAAGTTGTGGTAATTTGTACCTTTCTAGGAATCTGTCCATTTCTTCTGTGTCTTCTATTCTGTGAGAGTAAAAATTATCAAAGTAGCTATTGATAATCTCCTGAATTTCCACTGGGTCTGTGGTAATTACACTCTTTTCATTCCTTATAGCTTGTATTTGAGTTTTTTCTTTCCTCTTTTTAATGAGGTTAGCTAGGAGCTTATCAATTTTATTTAATCTTTCAAAGAACCAGCTTTTTGCGTTTTTAATTTTTTGAATTATTTTCTTCATCTCAATTGAATTAATTTCTGCTCTAATCTTTATGATTTCTTCCTGTCTTCGGGCTCTGGGTTTGGTTTGCTCTTCCTTTTTTAGTTGTTGAAGGGGCAGCTTTAGGGTGTTCATTTGTTCCTGTTCTGTTTTCCTAATGTGTGAGTTCACAGCTATGAATTTCCCTCTGATAACTGTTTTTATCATATCCCATAAATTCCTATAAGTTGTGCTTGAATTTTCATTGAATTGTAGATATTGTTGAATTTCTTGTTTAATTTCATCTGTGACCCATTGGCTGCTGAGTAGGGTGTCATTTGATTTCCATGCATTTAGGGTTATTTTCTGGTTTCTTCTGTCATTTATTAGCAATTTCACTGCATTATGGTGAGATAATGTGCATGGGATAATTTCTGTTTTCTTACATGTACTTCAGCATGACCTATGGTCCAGTATGTGGTCTATTTTAGAAAATAACCCATGTGCAGCTGAAAAAAAGTGTGTGTTCAGCTCAGTTTTGGTGGAACACCCTTTATATGATATGTCCACCAAGTCCATTTGTTTCAAGCTCTGGTTCAGTTCTGTTATTTTCTTGTTAAATTTTTGTCTGGTTGACCTATCTTTTTGGGATAAGGTGTTAAGGTCTCCTGTTTAGATTTTGGCATTAGATATTAGATTTTTCATGTCTCTTAAGATTTTCCTTATAAAGTTGGTTGTTCCCATGTTTGGTGCATACATATTTATGAATGATGCCTCTTCCTCTTGTATTTTTCCACTTAACAGTATATAGTGGCCTTCTTTATTTCACTTGATCATTTTTCTGTTGAAGTTGAGTCTGCTTGAGAATAGGATTGCTACCCCTGCTTTTTTTCTGAGGTGCTGGGGCATGTTATATTGTGTTCCTTCCTTTGACTTTCAGCCTATGAATCTGTTATACAGCATATTGTTGGATTTTGTTTTCTAATCCACTGTGCCAGTCTATTTCTCTTAATTGGTGAATTGAGTCCATTTATATTGATGGTTATAACTGAGATGTATTGACCTACGATTGACATGTTATTTACCTGTTGTCGTTTACTTGTTTTTGTCCTGTGTTTAATTGCTAGCCCTTTTGGTTGGTTGCTTCTGATCTCATTCGTGGAGTTCTGATCATTTTGGTCCCTCTCTAGAACATCTTTCACCAGTCTGTTTAGGGTTAGCTTTGTCATCATGAAATTCTTTAGTTGTTCTTTATCATGGAAGTATTTCACTTCTCCTTCAAACTTGAAAGAGAGTTTTGCAATGTATAGTAGTCAGGGCTGGAATTTATTTTCATAGAGGACTGGAAGTACTCTGCAACATATTCTTCTTGCCTTCATAGTTTGTGAAATGAATTCCGCCATAATTCTGATGGGTTTTCCTTTGAATGTGATCTGCTTCTTTTCTCTAGAAGCTTTCAGTATATTATTCTTATGCTGAATTTCTGGGATCTTGACTATAATATTTCTTGGTGTGTTTTTAATTGGGTTGAGGTTACTTGGCATTCTGTA
>NW_004524579.1:16673297-16674712 GCF_000260255.1 Octodon degus | reverse complement strand
TTGCTGAATTCATGAACCTACAATATATGAATGACAATGGAATACTCATCTCTGAGAAAAGTAAACAAAAAGAGGGATAAATGAAGGACCATTATGTAGTGAAAAAAGTATATATTTGTATATACAAAATAGCATAAATATACAGCTACTTTCTCTTAGTTTAATGAAAAGAAAGTTTTGAACTAATTGTGTTTAGACACGATATCACGTCTACATCTTGTATTATGAATAACTACTACAAAGACAACAATAGTCAATGTATTAATTATTGTAACTGTCCTACTAACCTGTTCTGAAAGTGTCTCATTGCCACTTCTTTCTCATTAAAATTAATATTAAAAATAAGTAAATAAATGCCTGCCTTACAAGCGCAAGGATCCAGTTTGATCCTGGTACTGCATGTCCTGCTGGCCCTGCCCTGACACGATGTACCGGCCACCAAAACAAGACATGGTGGTACATGCCTGCAATTCTAGTCCTGAGGAGGCTGAAATAGAAGGATCACTACAGGAGGAACACTATGAGTCTGAGCTGTGCAGCCAGACCAAGTACCTAAACAAAATAAATAAACATTAAACAATAACTGTTACACTGAAAAAAAAAAAAAAATAGAACACGAAGAATAGGAACAATTATAGAAGGCCACTGCCTGATCAAATGTCTCTGTGCTTATAGTATCATTCTCAGTAGCTAATGGCATTGTTAATACTAAAATGCCACTAAGTGTTGGCAAAGGGTTTGTCCTTCCAGTTGCTAAGGTCATTTGTTATGAACTTTTAGGAGAGGCCACAGTTCAATAGATTGTTGGTGTTTCTGTTTTATCTAGCACCATAACTGCCCAAACTGATAAAAATAGCCAGGGTTATGAAGGCACAATTGTTAGAGAGGTTTAGTGACTCATCATGGTATGCAACCAGGTTGACTACCTTTTAGACGAGGTAATAATGCTGTTTCTTTTCTTTTTTTTTTTTTTTTTTTCTTGCAGAACTGGGCATTGAACTCAGGCCCTTGTGCTTGCCAGACAGGCACTTATCTACTGAGTTATCTCTCAGGTCCCTAATAATGCTTCTTTTGGTGTAATATATTTTTCAAAGGGTGTATGTACTGATATGTAATGTATACTTTTGTTGCCAGTTGACCCCACAAATGCAATTATTCAAGTCTTTGAAGGATTACAAAAAAACATGAATGGATAAATTTATGTCAGTGTATGCAATGACAGAGCAGCTGCCATGACCAGACATCTTTCTGGCTTCACTGTTCAAGTCTAAGAGGGCTCTCCTGCATGCAAGTGTACACAGTGTCTTACTTACAGAGAAATGCTCGCTATCAAAAATATTCCCTAAACAAAATGATATTTTGAAGAATATGATTAAAATGATCAACCACATTTAAACACAATGATGTTATATATA
>NW_004524579.1:16644896-16673197 GCF_000260255.1 Octodon degus | reverse complement strand
TATATATCTGTTCACAGAGCTCTGTAAGGAGATTAACTGGTTACTTTCTCATTCCTGAGACAAAATAGCAGACACTTACAGGTTGAAGAAGGGTACGTTTATTTTTGCTTCCAATTTGCAGTGACTTCAGTTCACACTTGACTGTTTTGTAGGTATATGGCATGCCAGAGAAGAATGGAAGAAGAATACTAATTTATAGGAGAGCATGTAGGAAGCTGTGACTGCTCAAGAGAGGTGCGACATATTTCTAGGCTAAATCCACCAGGACGGCCCTACCCTTCCCACCAGGATTCACCTTGAGGCATCATACCCAGCTATCCAGTACCACATACCCTTGATGTAGTACCAGAGGCCCATGATCCAGCCACCCCTCTGAAGCACCACCTATGAGCACAAGAGGCCTCAGGAGTATCAAGATCTGAGCCATAATGCAGATCTCACTCATCTCTTATACACAAAACTTAAGTGGCTTTATAAGATATCACTGGCTATGGTTTTTAACTTATGAGAGATATTCCATAGATTTCTATTTTTTTAAATGTAGTTATCACTAGCAGTACATTTTTAGTAGAAAAGAATGGATCTCAAAATGTATTTACTCAAAATGTATGATGTAGTCAACCTGGTCCATGACCTCAGTCTGTCATTTCAGGAAAAAATGACAACTGTGCTCAAGCCAGCACATAAAGTGGATACATTCAGTGACAAATTTGAGTTATAAGGGCAATGAATGAATAAAGGGATTTTGATATGTTTCAAATATGGATAGAGATTTTTTTAAGGACACTGAGCCAGAACCTTCTTGTTCCCAGCTTGTGCACCATCACCTCACTTTGTGTTGGAAGAAGATCAATTGTTTGAGATTACCAGTGCCAGTGGCCTTAAAAGAATATTTGAGAGATATTCAAATCCCCGACATTTTGGATTAAAATCAAATCAAAAATGATCTCTGGTCCAGCCTGCCTCAACAGCCGCGTCCTTGGGAAGTGCTGAGCTTTCAATCGAGTGTGGATGTGGTGGTGCACACCTAAAATCCCAGCCCTGGGGAGGCTGAAAACCCAGGATTACCATGAGTCTGAACTGTGTAGTGGGACCCTGTACCAAATATATATATTTTTTAAAAAGCAAAAATATCCTAAAATTTCCACAAATCCTCTGGAAAGACTGCTTTTGTTTCTAATATCATATAATCACGACGCAGTGTTTCCTGCAGTGATTATCTTATGAAATGAGATTACAGAGTAGACGGAAAAATCAATGCACTGTATTTGTCACTCTCTTATCATGCCTGAAAGGTGTGACCCAGTTACAAGAAACAAGTTGAGGGTTCCCATTGGTTCCATAGCATGGTAAATTGCACAATTAGCTCTTTATTTATTACTATGTAATAATAATAGAATGAAACATAGCACATGTTTATCACCTTGATGCCATCCCATTACCCCAAAATGTTGTCTTGTGCAACTGGTCCAAAGTTTGGGGCCCAGGTTTTTGAGGTAATCACATTTAAAAAACATTAAGTTCAATTGAGCTGAAGTATTATTTACATGTATCAATGATATATAATTCACTTGGGGTATTAATTGTATAAGCTTGTAAAAGCTTTATTAATATTTCATTGACATATCACTAAATGTACCATTTAAAAATGCATATTTCATTAGTTTTCAGTATATTTGCAGAGTTCTGCAGTCACCACAATGATCTCATTTTAGCACAATTTTAGCACAGCAGAAGCCAATGAAGAATTTCTGTGTTGCAGCTATTTTTCATTTCCACTGCATTCAGTACCTGAAAATCAATTTTTGCTCTTATCTGTCTTTTTTTATTGTAGCCTTTTCATGAAAGTGGAATCATATAATATGTGGTAGTTTTTAATCTCTTTTCTCACTAGATATAATATTTGCAGGTCTTTCATAAAAAAGTTTGTAGTACTATTTCTTTTCTTATATGGCCAAATACTATGTCATTGTATAAATACATCACATTTTATTTATACAGTCAATTAATCACTTTTTTTCCTATATGTGATATTGCTATAAGCATCCATGTGCAAAGACTTATGTAGACATATGTTTCTTTCCTGAGTCTTATGATAATCCCATCTTGAATATTTTGAGGAACTGGGTTGGCAGATAGCTCAGGGATTTAAGCACCTGCTTAGGCAGAGACCAGGAATTCGATCCTGGGGCCTGCCATGCTGACCCCGCCCCCAGGGCGCATAGAGATAGTGATTGAGACTGGGCGTGGCGGCGCTCGCCTGTAATTCCAGCACTTGGGAGGCTCTAAGCAGAAGGATCACTACGAGTCCGATCTACGCAGTGAGACCCTGTAGATCCTGTACACCCTGTCCTAAAATAAAAAATTAAAAAAAATTGTTTTTCTTTTTTGAGGAACTGACAAATTATTTTATAAAGTGTCTATTTTATTTGGAATTAACAACAGCAGAGTTAATAGAACTAACTGCTCCATATCATTAAAAATATACGTGCTATATTCAACTTCTTTTCTACCGTACATTAAAATTTTAACTCCTGGTAGATAATCCAATGCATGCTTTTCTTCAAATCTTGCCCTGGGCACTTATAAACCTTTTACACAATAGATCTGGAGGGGAAAACTTGCTTTGTGAACACCAGACTGAGCGCCTAGCCCAAGCATTGTAGTCACTGAAAGGAAACGCGACTGCGCAGCCGCCCCTGCCTGGCCCTGCGCCTTCCCTATTCACATCCCTGGCCCCAGGACCCCATTTCCAGGTCACCTAATGCAAGGCCTTGAAGAGAGCATTTTCAGGCGACTCTTCTGAAGCCATAAACAAGAACCCTTGAAGACTTTTCCCCACTGTGACTCAGCACTCCACTCTCTCCTACTGCTAGCTCTATTTTGTGTCAGATTCCATAAATCTGTTGGTTCTCTCAGCTGTGAGTGGCTTCTAGGTATGAGGTAACCCACTTATCTTTATGCAGTGCAGTATTCCCTGAGAGATTAGAAGGCACAGGTAGTCTGGATTTCCTCTCATCTCAGCCCTTTGTGTATACCGTCCTGTCATAGTAACCAATTAAAAATTTACCTTTTCCATTTTGAGCTTGTTATAATCAATTACTTACACCCCTGCAAGTCAGCTCTCACTGTAGCTCAGCTGAGCTTCTTCACAATAGATGCCAACTGATCAAGTCCCAGGTCATTTGGGCTTTTTCTGTTTTCCATAACAGAAAAAGTTATTGATTTTGTGTGCTTATTGGACACATAATAATATTCTTTGGAGGAATAATTAGCCTATTTTACCATTTGTATTTCAGCAGGGTTGATTTTTTACTGTAGATTTTTGTTTTTGCTTTTCTTTTTTGTTTTGTTTTTTTCCTTTTTTTGTACTGGGGATCAAACTCAGGACCGCGCTCTTACCAGGCAGGTGCTTATGCTGCTGGGCTAGCTCCCCGAATTGCTATTGCTTTGTGTGGGTCTTTCATATGCTCTAAGTGACATACCCTTATCAAATCCAGGACTGAGAAATACTTTCTTCCATTTAGTGTACTAGCTTTTCATTTTTGTGGTAGCATTCTTTTGAGGCATATATAAAGTTGGGTTTTGTTGTTGTTGTTTGTTTGTTTGTTTGCTTGTTTGTTTTGTGTGTGTGTGTGTGTGTGTATGTATTGGGGATTGAATTCAGGACCATAGTGCTTGCCAGGCAAATGCTTATTCTACTGAGCTGTCTGAGCTGTCTTCCTGGCCCAACAAAGTTAAATTTAAGTGTGATAAAAAAACAGTTTCCTGTCTTCTCCCTATGCTTATGTAGTTATTGTTCCAACTAAAAGATCATTGTCTGATCTATATGAAGTCATGAAGATTTACTTGTATGTTTTCTTCTAAGTGCTTCCCAACATGAAGCCTGCACTCCACTTTGAATGAATTACTCTGTACATTCATTGTGGTTTAGGACTCCATTGTCATTCCAAGGCCTCCTATGTTAGGAAGGTGCCAGGATCACACCTAGTGATACTAGTTTGGGGGATTAGTCCCCTTTGGGTTCATGGCTGAATTCCTGCAGGAGGTTGGGGCTAGGGAGAGGCCTGTCTCTGGGAACAACCTTTGCAGGCTTTCCCCATTTCTCTGCTTCCTGCTGGCCATTACATGGGCAGATTTTCCTGAGGCAGGACTTTGTACTGGGTGGGTCTCCCTTGGAGCTGGGCACAGAGCATGGACCACTGAGTCTGAGCAGAAATAATCCCTTCCTTCTTTAAGTTAAGTGTGTCTGTCATTCTGGTCCTAGAATGGAGAAAAGTGATTATGACAATATACCATTAGGTAAAGATTCTATTTTATTTCTTAAATAATATTCATATTCATTCCAGCAACATTTGTGAAAGACTTCCTTTCTCCAGTTACATTGCTCTGAAATAGTGGTCAAAAATCAGCTGACAACGACTGTAAAGGCTTATTACCTGAATCATAAATTCTTCCACTGACCTATATTTCTACCTTTGTGCAGTGTCAAACTTTCTTTTTTACCTTTATTTTACTAAGTACTAAAGTCAAGAGCTGTGCATCCTTTAACTCTGATCATTTGTTTTGGCTTTTATTGGTCAATATTCATTTTCCTCCTTTTGGTCTCTTGCATTTCCATGTTAATTTTAAGAATGCTTTTTTGAATTCTGCAAAAAATATTACACTTAATAAAGATCATATGGATTCTGTACAATAATTTTATAAGTATTGCTATTTTAAAATATTAAATCTTCCAGTAGATGAATGGGAAATGCCTTTTGTTTTTCAATATGTAACTCTAAGTTTTTTTAATGATGCTTCAAAGTTTTTAATATACAATTTTTTCATTCTTATTATAAGTAGATTATTAAAAAGAATTGTATACCAATGAATGATCCATCTTAAATGAAATGGACATGTGAATTATCTGAGTGTATCTGAATTTCTATCAACCATTAAAGAAACTACATTTTGTGTATTATCATATCTTCTCATCCCACTTTGTTTCCATAGAATATTAGATTACCTGAGATAGAATTGTCTGAGACTATAGCAGGACATTTCAGCACTAAAGTTAGAGCTAGATGCTGGCACACCCTATTCTCAGAGTAGTTTGGTATTGTCTGGTCATGTGTGCTTGACCGTGTTTAATTTTGTATGAAAAATCCAGAATAGCTATGAGCTTTCTGTTTCTTATTATCATTCACCAATACATTCAGACCTACATTTTCCACAAATAATTTAGTGTTATGTGAGTATCTTGGCATATACATATAGTCAGAGTCAGAAAAATCAAAATCACATAAAAGGGGAAAAATATTTTTCAAGTAAAATCATTACCTGCCAGCCTTCTGTATGGACCATTAAAATTATGCAAAGTATATTTACTCAATATAAAATTATTTCTCCTCTTTTGGAAAGTATCTTTTAGATCCATCAGAAGTATAAAGATATTTTCATTACAGTGTTGTATACCAATAAAAGCTCTTTGTCTTACTTAGGATTATATTCATAATCAATTGCCTTTATCTTATTTTTTATAAAATAAAAAATGAATAAATATTAAAAAAGAGTAGGTGAGATTTTACACTGACATAAAAAGATGTCATAGAAATAAGATTATCCTTATTTTTGAAGTCTCATTCTTCTGAATTTGGTTTAAATATTAATCACAAGAAAATCAATCATTGGCAGTTGAAGTTTCCTTCATTTTGTTATATTTTGTATCTTTTGTCTTTTTTTTCCCTTTATTATTTTGTCTCCTATATCCCTAAGTTTTAAATTTTTAATGTTTTAGATTCTTTTTTAGATGATCCCTTAATTTTTGTTTTGACTTGTTTTGAGGCAGGATCTTGCTTCTTTGCTTAGGCTGGCCTTGAACTGAACATATAGCCTAGGCTAGCCTTCAGCCTGTGGCAATCTTCTTACCTTAGTCTCCCAAGTGCTGAGATTATAGGCATGTGCCACCATACCCAGAAAGAAAAGGTACTTTACAAGAATTTAGTACGTATTATTTGGAAACATTTTTTCATTATTATTATTATTATTATTATTATTATTATTATTATTATTTTACCGGGGATTAAACTCAGGACCTTGTGCAGGCATTTATGCTGCTGAGCTCTCTCCCCAGCCTTGTTATTAGTTTAACCATTAGATTTTTGTAATTAATATTATTGTTGGGCTGAGGAGAGAGCTCAGTGGTCTAAGTGCCTGCCTGGCAAGTGCAGGACCCAGGTTCCACTCCCCGTACCACATGCTGTGCCAGCCCCAGAAGCCAGGACATGTTGTATCAGCCACAGAAACCAGTGTGGTGACTCATGTCTGTGATCCCAGCCTAAGGGAGGCTGGGATAGGAGGATCACTATGAGTCCAAGCTGTGTAGTGAGACCCTATAACAAATAAATAAATAAGTAAAAGATATATTCAAAAATATATTGCTGTTGTTGTTAAAATTTTAGGGAGGGATCTACTTTAAAAGCATGTCCAGGAAACAAGTCTGACGAAAGCTGCCCTCTGAGGATGCAGTGGTGGAAGTTTCTAGAAACACTTAAATCCTAACTGTGAGATTTTGCTCAGGTTTGCTTTTGCATATATAATTCTCTGATCCAGTTAAATATTGTTTTTTAATTTTTTAAGCTTGGCATCTTTCTAGGAATATTTTATCAAAACCCTCCATAAAGGATGTGGCAAGCATATGGCCCTAATTAAACTCACCAACAAGCCATGCATATTTTCCTGTAGCATTTTTATTTGAGGGCTGTGCCAGAAATCTTTTAATGAAAGAAAATCTACAGTCAAGAAAAGACTCTTTTAATCTTCCCTCTCTTCCTCTTTCAACTCTTGTTTGATCTTTGCTTCTCATATTTGCACAAAACTTTCCTCCTTTCAACCTATGAAGAGGTTACACATCCTTATGCAAGGGAGCTCGGCCTTGCCTGGGCTAGCTCAGGACTTGATCCCTGGAAACTGGTGAAGAAGACAACTGGTCATGAGCTCTCTCATGACCCAGACGTGTGTGAGGAACTCATGAAGCATGATCACCATTGAATGTTATTCTCTAAAATGTGGTGTGTGTGGGTTGAGAGACCTGTGTAGTGATTTGGCCTAATTGGTTGTACTTCTCTAGCTATACATTTATCAAAAAAGTGAAAAGCCTTTGCTGCTTGTGTAACAGTCAATGGGATAATGTGTTCCATTTAAAATAAGCAAATAAATGAAAATATTTGCTAGAGAGGAAATCATCAATTAAGCATATGCATGGAAGTCAGGCATGTATAGTGAATGACAATTCAATATAGCTCATGAGTAAGACTTGTATATGCTAATTATTTTAGAATCTACAAACATATATCATAGTTATCAATATCAGACTTGCTATATCATACATTTATAGCTCATATTTCATCAACATTTAATTTATGACAGATATTCTAAGCAATACATAAATTTAATATTCAGTCCTTTGAGCTAAATATTGTTATGTTTGCTCTATATAACCAAGGAAACATAGCCTCCTTGATTTAGTGATTTGCTGAGCATCACACATTTAGGACTCAAGAAATCAGAATTCACAATAATTTAACACTACTTAGACTATTAAGGATATGAAGGATTTATTTTAATCAGATGTATTAAGACATCACATAGAAACATGACTCTCTTGTTGTATCTCTAGCAACAGAAGCCATACGGCCTCTTGTAGAATACTGTGTAGTGGGAAGTCATGAGGGTCCACAGGAAGACATAGGCCAGGGGCTGTGATTTCTGAGAGAAGGAACAGGAAAAGTAGAGCATGCTGATTTAGAAATTGATGGCTTGTATATGGTCAGGTGGAGGTGTTTGGCTTACCTGTCTTGTTGGAGGTCCTGGAGTGATTAGGAAAGTAGGTGCTCATCCAAAGCAAAAGAATTCTATTGTGGTGGTAGTGGAATGTGAGTGCTTGGCTGGAACTGGTTGCTTTTCATCTGGCAGGCATGCTCCAGGACATATTTCTTACAATCTGAGAAAAATCATCTAACCCATGGAAACATAATCCTTCCATACCCCATTAGGACCCAGATAGTCAAGCACTGAAACACAGAAAATAAAAGACATGCTTGATATGGTTCCCATATCCAGCTTCCACTGTGCTGTAGTCTAGTGACATCAAAATAGCAAAACCAATTATCTTTTTCATTTTTATCCGAGTTTCCACAACCAAATTTTGAATAAACATCTTTATTTCAATTGAAAACTTTTGACGGATCATTTAAGTTTGCTTAACTGTGACTTTATAGGAGAAAACATCAAATACATAAAAATCTATCAAGGGCATACAAAATGATGACAATGTGTGATGAAGACATAGGCACATTTTACATGCACATGTTATAATAAATTTTTATAACAATTATTTTATTTTCATGAACAAATGAAAAAGTAATAGGAGGCATAATAATTCCAACTCAAATCAGCTAGTATAAATACAATGCCCAGTTAAAATACTCAGTCTCTTTAGTTGTCTATGGTTGGCAACTAAAACTGTAATCTTATTTCTTTATACTACTCATAGGTACATGGGACATTCCTCTACTAGTTTTAGTGTTGAACTAGCTCACTAGTTTTCCAAATAATTTTAGAAATTATTTTCTTTCAAATATCTTAGTCACATATCACCTAAAACAAGCACAAAATTGTTCTTACTTATTTTTGAAAACGAAGGTAAACTTTGTCTGCCATCTCTCATTTTTAATTGTTCCTACCTGAGAATTGGAAAAGATTGCACAATGGGAGAAAGGACAGCTGCTATGTACTAAGGTTGTAAGCAATCACACTAGATCTCTAATACCCAAATATAAATTCTGCAATGCCCATGATTCTAACCTGTTGATATCAATGGTATGTGGTCACCAGGAATATTATGGTACAGTATGTAATATAGTTAGAAAAGTTTAGAAGTTGCATAAACTATTAGGTTGAGTCTAAGTTAAGCCCAATTCTAGCTTATTTTTATCTTCTTTGATCTTCTTAGATCTCCTTTTATCTTCTTAGACCTTTCTAGTTCATATGTTGGGGCACTAAACCTTGAAGAAAACTAAATTTTAATTATACTAGCTTCTTAAGATAACTTAACAAATGAAATGCAATTTATTTTTATCTTTTATTTTCCCTGGTGCTTGTTGATATAATAGGTAATGAATGTATTATATAAATACTTAAAATTAAAAATTATACATATAACCAAAACATCTAATTTAAATGTTTGTCAATTGTTAACATCACATGTTGATAATGTACAGCATTTTATTATAATGTAATTACCCAGGGAGAGTTACATTCTAAAAATCTAATTTGGACAACTCTTAGTAAATTTGAAGTAGATTCAGTCTACATCCACTACATTAATATGTACATATGAAACCCCATTTCTGTGTTGTAGTTTGTGCCTAGCTATCCCCCCAAATCCTCATGCAGTCATAGGTGGGCCTTTCCAGAGGTGGCTGGATCTAGCTTGTATGATGCTGGAACTGGCTCTTTGTGCGATACTAGGCTTAGGGGTGCCTCACTGTGGGGATAACTGTTACCATTATTGAGGGCAGGTGGCCTAGATAAAGTGTAAGGGAAAGAAGGAGAGCTGCTGCAGTCACTGCTTGTCACTTGCTCCTTGCTACTTCTGCTGTTCTTTGCTTGGTATTTTGCTGCGTGTCTACCTTATGCCTGGCCTGCTTTGCCAAGGACAGTTGCTCCTAAGCCATGCCCCTCTGTCTGGAACCAACTGACTAGAACTGAAACCTCTATACACTATAAGCCAAAAAGTGCCTTTCTGCCTTTATTTTGGAGCATTGGGTATTTTGTCTCAGCAGTGAAGAAAGTAATCAAAATACAGTGGATATTTTTCTTTCAATATTTTACCCTGATAGCAATGATAGTCAATATCAGTATCCTTAATATAGAGTAAGATCTCTAAAATGAAGATTATGAGGTTTAGATTTGGAAGAGATACTACAGATCTAGTCTAGTGCTTTACAACCTGTGTTTCTCAGCTGCATTTCTTTTGCTCAGTGTGCTTTTTAGAGCAGTCTTCCTTTTCTCACTCAGATACTGCCAGCAAAATGAGAATTTGCTACCAAGTTCCCAAGTCTGGGGTACTCAGACCCCACCTTGGGCATCAGCACTCCAGGCTCTCTGCCCTCACACTCCAAGATGGTACCTGCATTTCTCCAGGTGCTCAGGGTTTCAGCCACAAGTTGAGAGTTAACACCACTGGCTTCTATTGTTCTTAGGCCTTGGAATCCATACTTATCCACTGTACCACTATCAGAGGGCAGTTCATTTGTGCATAGCCTGTGTGGGACATCTCAGCCTCCACAGAGTGTGAATCAGTCCTTTTAGTGAAAACCTTTTCATGTGTCTGTATGTGTATAATGGTTGGTTTTGTACCTCTGAAGAATCTTGACTAATACGACACTGAACATTCAAATGTTTATACTGTATGCAAACTTTAGCTGGCACATCAACAGGACCCATCATTTCTAGTAGTATTTCATCAGAGAAAAAGGGAATCTAGATAATCCTGGGAGGAAGAGCATGTGTTTGGAAGGCATAAGACAGAAAGAGAATAAGAAGTCTTTATATTACGGATGAGGGAAGAGATTGGCAAGAGGCACAGAGGGAAAAACTGAGAAGTTCCATCTTGGTGAATTAATGAGAGCAAGCTTGCTAAGCTCAGGCTGTCTCGGTGGGGTGCTCACGGCTGAAGGTGATTCTTCTCCTGTTGGACAGAGGCAGAGCTCTGAAAGCAGCAATGAGGATTACTGAATCCACGTGATTTGGAAGGAATTTGAGCAAAGAGATATTGAAAAAAACATTTTGGAGACCACACAGAGGCTTGGGAAGTCAGTGATTGGCTGTCGTTTAAGCATTATCTGAAACTGACCCACTTTGTCTTATTGCAATCATTAGATATTATTACTTTTATACTACTAATAATTATATTAATATTATTTATTATTATAATGATGATGATGACGATGATGAAGACGATAATATTTTTGTTATATTCACACTATTTTAAAAATGCACAGACACATTTTGAGCAGCGGAGTAGGTCTCTCCTGCTATGAAGTCCGGTGAGCCACTGGTCTGCCCCATTTATTGCAGTTTTTAATGGCAGTACTTAAGTTTATCAGGGAGCACTAGCTGCTTGCTAGTGTGGGCAGTGGAGTGCTTCTTCACTAAACATTGTGTTTTATACCCTCAGCTACCATGTGTTATTGCCTAGTAGCATCTTTTAATTCATTAAGACATTTAAAATGTCTTATGTATCATCTTATGACAAGTTTACAAGGTTTTCTAGGTGACCAAAGTCATCCCCTGAAGATATAACTAATGATATTACTTTCTAATCCTCAAATTTCTTCAGAATCACATTATAATGAAACCTATAAAACTCATAAGATTTGTAATGAAAGTAACCCTGGTGTTGTAGAGAAAAAATTAAAAATCCAAATGTCAAGATAGAGTTGGAGAGACATTGCAAGGCAGCTGTATTAAAGTTCTCTGTTACCTTTGCAGGATACTGGCTAAATCGAATTCATAAAATTATGAATTATAATTAGGTGGGGAAGGGAAAGCACATGGTCAGAAAGCCTACACTGTCTCCTCAGAGGTGAGAAGTGGGTCAAATCTCAATCCTTGTGCCTATAATGGAAGAAGAAAGACAGCGGAGCATGAAGTGCTTTGAGATTTCACTTAGATATCCAGCTGCTAATCATTGTTCTCATGAAAGCTCCATATGACAACACAGAAATTTACAGTTTCTACATCTCTAGCTTAGACATTGTGAAGGATGCAAAGCACATTGCAGTTAGAAATACAAAAGCTCACTGGATTATTTAAGATTCAGTCTTTGAAAAGAGGGATTAAAAGGAAGAAAATATTGTCACATTAAACATGTGACAGGAAATGGTAAAGTGTTGAACAAAGCAAGCAGGAATCCTAGTTTCAGATGAACTATTTTTTTATTTAACATATCAATTCATTGTTTTAATTCTTTTATCTATTAGAATAAAAATTAAAAATGGAAGCATTTGTATAAAAATCTTAATCATTATTTGTCAAATCTAATGTTTGTTTTTAATCCTTTCTGCATAAATTTATTAATACAATAACAGGAGCTCATAATCACTTATTAACAACTTAAAACTAAGATGCTAGTAAACATGCTTCACTAGGCTGGCAGTAGTGCAGTAGCTCTGACATTCCTTGTTTAATGGCCAAATTCCAGTCCTGTGACTAGATCGTTACTGAATTGGTTAGCATCTTGGTTACTTGTCTCATTGCTAGGACAAAATGCACAACACGCAAAATTAAGGAAGGAAACATTTATTTAGCTCATAGTTTCTGGAGGTTTCAGTCCATACTGAGCTGGCTACAAGGCAGGGTGGCACGTGGAAGAGGGCAGCAGGTCAAGGCAGCAGAAGACAGCAAAGCAGCAAGAGCAAAAAGGCAGGAGCAGAGGCAACCACAGCAGCAGCAGCAGCAGCAGCAGCAGAGGCAAAGAGCAAGCCTCTCCCCCTTCCTTATAGCATCCAGGCTATGTGCCCCAGGGCATGTGTAGCACTGACACCTGTAATCCCAGCACTGGATAATAAATTAACCACAAGCTCTAGAAATCTGCCCCATGACAGCATGAGGCTCTAGGAGAACACCTAGATATAAACCATAGCAGTTAGGAAATGTGCAATTACATATAGTATGTACATTACAATATTTATAACAAAGAAACAGTCAAGGTAACTCTAATTTGATGTGTTGCTTACTTTGCTTAATTAACTTGTATGAGCAGTACTCTATAACAGAATAAAAGTACAATGCAATAAAAACAATGAGTAAAATCACAGCAATGTATGACCAAGGTATACTCTACATGAAGCACACTGAGGCTGTATGAAAAAGATACAAGTACCAGTGGCTCGTCGTAAGGCTCAACAACACTCTTCGGGTTTGTATCTGGACAGACATTAAAGAGACAGTTAAATGAGGAGTATCAGTGTATAAAATACCTCAGTTAATAATAAATGAATATTTCATGTGATGCCATGTAGTTAATTCTATTACACATGAAAAAATCAACTTTTTTTTTTCATTTATGCATTTGAAACAGGGTATCACTACACAGCTTGGACTTGTAGTGATCCTCCTGTTTTCAGCCTTCCCAGCACTGGGATTATAGGTGTGTAGCACCGTGCCTGGACTCTCAACTTCTCTAAAATATATTCACACAATTTAGTGACAAATGATTGTTACTAATGTGTATTTGTTGAATTTCTTTCTTTTTCTCCCAATTTAACAGTCTTCAGTGGTTTAAGAGGACCAAGATTAGTGCTGGGAATCTGTTAACTAATTTGAAAGTAACTGATAGGCCATGTAAAGGGCTATATCAAAGGGTGAATTGCAAGGAAGATTCAAACGCTTTTCAACAGTACTATAACTAAATAAGCTACCAATATATTTCACTTCTCCTAAATATGTTAGTAACGTATTACAGCTAAAAAACATATACAGCCAGACATCTCTGAAAGAGGACAGCAGGTGTCCTGGCCATAATGTTTTGTTTTTTAATATAAGACACCAAATTATTCACACATTGTCTCTAAAGCAATCAGTTACGGTTTACTGTAGGAAATTTCTAAGAGCTTCTCTGTCGATTCAGGTAGGAAGAATTGCGATGACACTTTAAAATACCTTTTAGGTTTCAAATTCAAAAGGATATTTTTTCTCAATCATAGTGTAAATATGGAAGCATAACCTGATCCACAATATCTATGAATAAGGAATTCCTCCAGTAACTTATAATCATCAAAATATGGAGACATCTGAAAAAGAATCACAACAATCTTTAATCAGGATCCCTAAACGTCTGCCTTTAGTGAGTAATTTTTTGAGTTATGAATTTCTAGTAAGAATTATTAATTAGACTTCACATTCCTAGAGGGTTCTAACCCACATTTTATCAGCCATGAAAATTTAATAATATTAGAGTGAGTAAAACTTACCAAATTATCATATCTATTTCTCACTCTGAGACCAAGCGTATTACAAGATCCTGAAACAGTCAGGCCAATTCTCTCATGGCCGAGATTAAGGAAAAAAGAAGAGAAAGAGATTTCAGGCAGGGCTCCATATGGAGTCTAACCTGCATCTGGGTATCATATTATCCAGATATATGTTCTCTTGCTCCAACATAATTCTTTCCATTCTGGGCTGGACCACCATGCCCATATGCCAGCTCTTGAGAGATTGAGACAGAAGAATCTGCAGTGTTTGAAACCATCTTGAATTAGTGTATATACTGAATTCCAAGGCCAAGTTGGACTAAATATGGAGATTTTGTCTCAAAAATAGATAAATAAAATCTTGTGAGGGTCTTATCCTCCAAATAAAACTTTTTTTTTTAAACTTGGAAAGTCTGTGTTTCAGCATGGGGAACATTGTTAGAGACCCTTTCCACAATGCCAGTTATTGAGGACACCCAAGTCCCAGGCTCCCATCTGCATTACGGTGCCCAACTGGAAAGGAGCAAGAGACAGAATTGAGGCATGCAGCAAGGTTCAGGGTGCTCCACATTCTCTGGGGACAAAGACCCAGAGTCCCCTCCATCCACCATTTTATTAGTCTGTGCAGGGTGAAGTGTAGTGTCCTTTTCCTGGGATAGCATAGCAGCAGAAGAAGCTTGGGCAAGTTTGACACCATGAAGGCCTGTAGTATAATCATGCTCAGTGAGTTTCATAGCCGCATTGATTCGCAAGGTCTCAGCAGTGATGCAGAGCAAGTGGGATTACTGCATTGCAAAACAGGCGCACAAGGCAGGCAGTGTTGGGACAGATACTGTGTCAGTTCTGTGGTTCCCAACCTGAGACAGCTTCTAGTTCTCACATAGCATTAAGTTGCCTTAGGAAAGGTAGGATGCTTGAGCACAGTATGTAAACCTGCTTGTGCGTGTCCCGTGCTGTGCCGTGCCCTGTTCATCCCATAGCAATGTGCATTTAAATACAAGTCAGTCATTAGGAATATAATTCCTCAAGTTTCCCATCACTAGAAAGAAATACCTGATACCTACAACTCAAAGAAAATTTTTTCACATTTGCAGAGTTTAGCCTGCAATTGGATGGATTCAAGGCAGAAATATCATGACAGAGAGCTTGGCTTAGCAATATTTCTCACTTATGGCATCAGAGAAGCCCACTCCAGAGGAATAGCACCAGCAATAAATATTCCACCAAAGCACCCTGTCCCTGAGACCCACTTCCAACTGGGCCCCCCAGCCTGCTCTTCTTTAGACTCGTCTGGGTTTCTCCAGAACAATTATGACACCTCCATGACCCAATCTCTTCTCCAGGATTCCCTTGGTTTAATCAAATTGACAGTTAAACTCAACCATCATATCAAAATTTAAAAGATCAGTATTAATTACTGCAGTGATGTGTTAGAGAAGTAAAAGACATTTGAGTAATTTGAGAACAATTCAATAATATTCAATATGGTGGCACATTTGTGGTCACAGTATTCTAGTCAAAGGGAGAGTGGGAAGTGTGCCTTTGTTCCACTCATTTCCAAAGCCACTCTTTGCTGCCTTCAACGATTGTATTTCCTCATAAGTTAGTAATCTGCTCAAACTGATGGCTTGTTGATTTACAACAGTGCAGCCTTTTGCATTTGAGCTGCTGAACAGTGAGGCATGAGGCCACGCCTTGCTGTACTTCGGGCTTTAGGGTCACAAAATAAGAACCTGTTACTTAAAATAAACTTTCCTTTTTCTGTGATATAACCTAAACATGAAAAGTCTGAATATTTTAATACTATATTGTGAATTATTTAAAATACATTTGCTACTATCCTCAAGGAACTGTGTATGTTCATAGGTTATTAGTACAAACATCTAACCCTCTTACCATGGGATAACACAGAACAGCATTTCTTCATTACACATACAAATTACAGATGAACTCATCATACCTCATCTCAATTTTCTGTTAATTAAATGTAGTGGATGAACATAATGTATCCAGAAATCCCTTCTTATTCTATTTTTAGGTATAGATGAAAATTTTAATGTGAATTACAGATGAATCAGAAATTTGTCTTGTGAGATTAGAAACTTCCTTACATCAGATGAAAAAGGAAACAAGCAACATTTGATTTTATTCCAGAAGCATATTGAATCGTAGTAGAACTGCACCACAGGGACCCTGAGCCAAGTTGGACATGCTGAATAGAAAAGCATCTTGTTTAGAACCCTTGGACTCATTGTTTGGGTGAAGCCTGTTGGGACTAGGTGGATGTAATTGAAAAGGAGGGTCTGAGACCATTTGCCAGGAAGAAGCAACGAAACCAGTGTCTTTGGGAATGAAATTACCTGGTCGTCAGGGGCTAAGGAGTGTTGCTGTGGAGGGTGAACTACAATTGTCAGTTAACTCTAGGAGAGCCAAAAAATCATGCAGATGGAAGTTCACATTTTGCTATTGCTTAACACAAACAACACTAGCTTTTCATTGTATGTGTGTCTGTCTGTCTGTGTGTCTGGATTGCACTAGCAATGCTTTTAGGCCTGTAGACCTTCCACGTCTTAATCCAAGTCATAATTATTTCCCTTCTCCCTTTGGAAAGTTAGAGATAAAACACAGGAACTCACACATCTCAGGCAAGCACTTTTCAGTTGAACAATTCTGCTAGCTCTTAAATACATAGTGAATTTCAGTCTTTGTTTCTGTGTGTGTGTGTGTGTGTGTGTGTGTGTGTGTGTGTGTGTGACTGCGGACTGAACTCAAGAAATGTTGATCTAAACTGCTGAACTGTACTAGGATTGTATTTTTCTTTTCTTTTTTTTTCTTTGTTCTCTCTGTCTCTTTCTCTGTCTCTGTCTCTCTCTGTCTCTCTGTCTGGCTGTCTCTATCTCTCTGTATGTCTGTTTGTCTGCCTCTATCTCCCTTCCTCCCTCTGCCTGTTTCTCTTTTTTCTCTTTCTATTGGGTCTTGTTATATAGGGTCTTACTATATATTTCAGGCTAGCTTCAAACTCTTGGTGATCCTCCTGCCTCAACCTTCCCAGTGCTGGGACTACAGGAGTTCACTACCCTACTTAGCTTCTAAATTGCTTTTTATCACCTTGTTTTGAATCAAAATCTCAGTAAGTTTTACAAATTGACCTTTCTTCCTCAGAATTCTAATAGAGGCTATGTGTTTCTTTACTTGCTTTAATGTTAACTTTTGCTTTTATTGATAAAGTTAGAATGTTAACTAGTTATTAAAAAGTGCATTATATCAGGACACCGCTTAACCTGAAAGTGTAACAATTAAAGCTAGGCCATTTATCTCTACAAAAAATACCAATAAATAATCAGTTACAGAAAAGTGCTCAGTCTAATGTTGAGGCCAATAGGTTAGTATGAGACACATGAACAGCTTCTCTCCAAGTGATCATTTGAGTATATGAATATAAATAAGTAAAATTACTTTTTACTTGTTTCATTGTTACATTATTGAAGAACTAGATATTGACCTATGTATTCACCCCACTCTCTCTATTTCATTGGCAAATTTCAGAAATAACTGAGAGCTAAATATTCAGTGTGAATCACATTTCCAGGGCCATTTGTTCAACACAGTTATCTGACTTTGTTTTGAAAGCAGCAGACCTTCCTTACACTTCCTGACGGGTCCAGATCCTAAAAAGAGGAGGAGAAAAAGGAAAGGCAAATTGTAGTTAACAAAAGATTGATACTAAAGTTGGGTATGATTAAGAAACCAGTTAAGCCCTTCCTCAGAGCAAAATGAAGAGATCTAAACTACTTCATCACTAAAATGTAATGAAAATAATTTGAATAAGTTATAGAGTCAGAAAGCTATGCAAGACTGTATCAAAGATAAACTGAAAAAAAGAAATAAGTAAAAGCAGAAATCAATGAATTAGAAGAAAACACGTTAATCGTACAAATTTTAATGTTTTATCAATTTTCATAAAATATAAAAACCAAGATGAGTTTTTAAATAAGTAGAACTGAATGCACACATCAGACACTCCTGTATAGAGAATGGCCAAAGTTGCACAAGGCAGTTTATCTTCAACATAGAGAATATTGTAATTAATTTTAGGCAAAAATGTTAAAATTCAAGTTAAAATAGATAATTGTGTGATAAAATATAAAATATCAAAATTAGTACAATAAATGAATCTAAACAATTATATAGGATTCAATAAACAGTCATATAAAATTATGAAATATGAGTTTGGTAAATAAACAATTTCTAAAATTATTTTGAAAGACAAAAGAATTCTTTAAAAACTATGTTGTCTTTGTATTAAAAGTTAATATTTTCAGGACCATTTTCTCCTTGAATGATATCTTATGCATTAATTTTAATAATTAAGAGATAGATAAAGTGAAACAAAGACCTCTATAGATTCTCATTAAGACCATGAGGGAAGGACATGTCCATGGGTACACCTCCTACCATAAGCAGAAAGGGAACAGGATAAGCAACTGTTTTCAGATATTAGTTAATGACCAATGTAAGTTTGACTGTTAAGGAAATGGAAACTAGGTACATCTAAAATTTGTTCAGTACTCTGAGAAATAATTTCCATACAAGCATAGAGTTTTTTTCAATCTTTCTCAGGTATAAGATTGATATTGAGAAATTAACTTTACTTCATTATTAAAGAACTACTGGAAGTTAAATTACCTTAAAAACATAAGGATGAATTTAACAAAATATACTATGCACAGATAATTACAGGACATGAATAGAGAATGCAGAGATATATATTAGAGAGAGAGAGAGAGAAATAACAACTTCTTGGATTACTAGGAAAGTTTGAATATTTTTGCTTAGAAATTCATAGAATAAGTATAAGTGCAAATGAAACATAGGAAGCTTTTGTTTGAAAATTGATGTACTGGGGGGCCTGCCCCTTAGCTCAGCTCTTTAAGTGGCTCTTCAACAAAGCAGTCAGGCTCAGGTTGCTGTGGTTCGATCCCCACAACTCAAGCCAGCCAAACCTGCCCTGAAGGCATTCAGAGAAAAAAAAAAAAGAAAATTGATATACTGATTTTGAATTTATATGGAAATAAAAATAATTTAGAGTAACAAAAGCTATATTAAAAAAGTAGATTTGTCTTCTTCTAAAAGCAAAATAAATAAGACTATGTATTGGTGAAGTGTGAATAGATATATAGCTCAATTAGAAAAACTAGAGCAAGACAACAGCTCTGACATACATGGCCAAGTGATTTTCAATCAAGTAATTCCACTAGGTAAAGTATCTACACAGCACATGGGGATGTCTGAATAGCCTTATTAAAAATAAGAAAGCTTAATCCTTACCTCCCAGCATGAATGAATATTAAAACATTATAGTTCTAAATGTAAAAAATGATAGAATAAAGTCTTTAAATGAAAATAGACATTTCTGTATTTTTGAAAGACATTTTTTATATAAAGTATCCCAAAGAGTAAAATATAAATGAAAAAATATGATAAATTGCTCTTCAGTAGCACCATTTAGAAAATGAAATACAAATTCTACAAAGCACAGACTGGGAGAAAATGTTATATCTTGTCTCTATCTCTACAATTATATTTATATCTATATCTATGCCATCTATATCTATATATCTATATCAAAACACTTATTTCCAGGGATGGCTTGAAACAGTCTTGACAATGTCCACTCACAAATAAATGAATAAACAACTAGTCATTACCACGTGATTAAAAACCACTTAGAAATAAAGAGAAACAAGCTATTAATAGGCATAAGCACACAACCTAAAAACACTGTAATGAGAAAGAGGATCTAGATGCAGAGGAGCACTGATTGTCATTCAATCAATGTAAAACACTAATAAAGACAGGTTTTATCTAAAATGATAGAGAGCAGAACAGCAGCTGCCTGTGTCTTAAGGTGGGTGGTGATTGAGAAAGGCATTGAAGAGTCTTTCAGGTGGTGAAAATGCCTTCCTGCTGTAAGTGCGGTGGTCATTACGCGGGTAAAACTCACTGAACTATAACTTTTATGTAAATTATAACCCAATAAATTAAAATTTAAAATCAATCTTGGGATATCAAGGAAGTGAACACACAGACATTAAAGATGCTCTGAATATAAAGTGAAGATATAAAGACAACTGAAAAAGGAAAACAATGCAAAAGTAAGTCATAGCTGATAGTTTACTATGACAGCCGAGGTAACAGTCACAGTCTAGGGCAATGTGTGAATACGCGAAACACAGAGAGTTCTCCCCAGTGCTTTTATAAATCATTAAATGAGCATGCAGTTTTACAAATAATAAAGTCTAGTGAGAAATTCAAAGTTAGGCTTTTAGTTGCCACAGTTTGTTCAGGATAAAGAAAATTCCAACACATATTTAACACCTCAAAGTTTTTTTTTCATTAGGTCATACATATTCAGGTATGTTTGTGCTCACCAAAAGGCAAATCTATATAAATCAAGGATGGTTTGAACGAACAACCTATAGTAGAGTCAAGAATCAGTTTTTAAAGAAAGATCTATTTGTCTGATGTGCTAAAACTAAATTGAAACAGTTTGAAATGGTATACTATTTAAAGAGTTTCCTTAGGCTGACTTGTGAATTATTAATGAATACTTAATAAAAGAAGTATAACACAGGTGCACCAGACTTCCTTCATGCAGGTAGATAGCTTTCTGGAGACACATATAGTTCTTTTTAAAATAAACAAGTACCATATGCTGTGTTTAGGAGGTCAAAAATATTTTGAACTATACACAATTTAAGAAGGACTTATGGTATAAAATACAGGTTGAGGAAGACTGAGGAGTGGTCAGTCACAAATACACTGAGCGTGCAGGAGGAAGGAAATAAAATAAAGTCTAAAGGTTCAAAATATATTCAAATGCAGAATGTCCTAGAAATCCTGCTTCATTCATCTCAAGAGGCACAAGACATCAGAGGCCATGGACAAGATGTTAACGACAAGAAGGGCCTCTCGGCTCCAGAGGTGCAGGCAAGCATCTGTAGATATCACACGGGCCTTCTCACTGGTTCGTGAGCCCACCAGGCACATGCCAGCATTGGCTTCGCTTGCTGATCCCCTACCTGAAAGCTCCTATGCACAGCTACAGGTAGCGTTCTCACTTGTTATGCCTTCACTCAACTACGCACTTATTCAGAAAAAGCTTCCTGGTCACTCTCTCTTAACTGCCAACTGGACTGAGGACGAAGCTCAGAGCCTGCTTTATGGACTATCCATGTTCAGTTTGATTCCTGGAAACAAAACAACCAAATAAACAAAACTGCAAATTGACTTCTAGCACCTTTCACCTCCAGCACACACATGCGCGCCCACATCAGCCAATTGCTTACTGCCCTTGTTTTTTCTCCATAGCACCTTAGAAAGTCTGGGGAATTAGTTAAATAGACAATGTGTGTGTGCACATGCCCCACCCATGCACACACACATTCACATGCACAAAATCAGTTATCATCACAGATGGTAAAATTTTAAATTTAACAATGTATTACAGTAAAAGGTACATCACCTTTGATCGCCATCAAAATACTCCACCACACTTCAAGTACACTCATCCCATCATTCTTACCACTTCTTGCAGATTCTGAACTTCAGAATTTGACTTTAGTTGTCGCTGTGTCCTCCACAGAATGAGGAGCTATGTGCATTGATGAGCATCTGTGAAAAAGGAAATACAAACAAGGACTAAAGCTGGAATCAATTAACTGTCAATTATAAATCATGAGGTGGGGGCCGACCAGCTAGCTCAGTGGATTGAAGTGCCTTCTTAGGCAGAGCACACTGGTAGGGGCTCATTCCTTGATGTGCCATGCCAGCTGTGCCCCTAGGGCATGCTGACAGGGCAATTGAGCGTGGGTGTGATGGCGCACGCCTGTAATCTCAGCCCTTGGCAGGTTGAAAACAGGAGAATCACTGTGAGTCCAATCTGTGTAGTGAGACCCTGTAGATCCTGTACTAAATACAAAAATAATAAAAAATAAAAATAAATAAAACATTAGGTGAATCTTTATCCTTTTTTCATCATCTTGCTGTGTCCTCATTCTTTTACACCCATTTTACAGATTACCCCAAATTGTGCAGTAGTTTGTGTTTGACACATTATAGACCAATGGCTTTTACACTACTTGCTGCTGCTTCTGCCATTGTGTCACCATCCAACGTTCAATAAACATTTCTCAAAAAGATATAGACATGACATACAGGCACATGAAAATGCTTAATATCACAATTATTCAAAACACAAATATTCAAATATTCAGTATCATTTCATACTTATAAGAATCACTGTTATTAAAAAGACAAAGGATTCAAAATTTTGGCAAGGAGTTAGAACTTTTTTTATTTACAGTTTCCTTTAGTGCAAGTTGGTAAAAATCATTATGGAAATTAGTGTGAAATTTCTTCAGCACTCAAACTATTCTTCAAGAATCTTACTTTTAGGTACGTATTTAAAGGAAATGAAATCAGCATTTTGAAGTGACATCCACACTTCCATGTTCTTTGCAGCTTTAATGAGGATAGCCAAGATGTGGAATTAGCTAGTGAATTCTCTTGATCAATGTATGGATTAAAAATATGGTATGCATGTGAACATACAGGTACACACAGGGACACACATGCACAAACATGCAAATGGGCACATTAGAACATTACTCAGCTTTTAATCTTTTCTTTTTGAAACAAAGTCATACAGTGTTGCCCAGATTGGCTTTAGGCTCATTAGCTCAAATCATTCCCCTGCCTTTTTTCCAAGTGCTGGGACCTAATTCCACATTTAAAAAAGGAAATCTTGCCATGTGATGCAATGTGAGTTAACCTGGAGGATATTATGCTAAGTAAAATAAATCAGGCGCAGAAAGAGAAATTTTGCATGACCTCACTTACATGTGGTGTCTAAAATTTGAACTCATAGATGCGAACAATAGAATTATGGTTACCAAGGGATGGAGGGGGGAAAAGGGAATTAGCAGTCCTTCAAGGATTTAATTTCTGTTATGAGGGGCTGGGGAGATAGCTCAGCAGCATATGTGCCTGCCTGGTAAGAGCAAGATACTGAGTTCAATCCCTGTTACTGGAAAAAAAATAAATAAAATAAAATTTTTGTTATGAGATGGATAAATACTAGATGCAAAGTACATCATGGTCTCTATATTTGATAATATTCTATTGTACATTTTAAATTTTCTAAAGAGTGGATCTTAAATTTTATCATTACACACAAAAATGCATGGACTTTCATAATGAGCTTTGTAGTAACTGTATAAACATAAAATCAAAACATCACACTATGGGCCAGTTATGGTTTCTAGCTAGGTGTCCTTCCAAATTCTCTTGCATTCATAGGTCAGACTTTTAGAAGGTGATTCTATTATGACAGAGTTATAGCTGATTTGGCATTAGGAAACTGCACGTGTTATGAAATGTGGGTCAATTTAGGAAGCAACATGGAGAGTTGTATCTCCTGTTCTCACTCTTTGTTTGCACTGCTTTCTATCTGCCCATCCATGAGCATCTCTCCAACTGTCCTCCACCGTGCTCCTCAGGTATATTGACTTTACTTGGTATCAAATAAGGATTCACATTTGTGGCAAAAATCAAATTCTAACAGTACCCATGAAGCCCAGCACTGTGGCTATAGAGGTCTGGTGGTTGTAAGTGTGTAATGTGTATAATATAAGAAAGAAAGTAACCAAGACAAATGTTGGCACTGGCCAGGTGAGTCCACTGCTGAGATGCTGTTTGACCACGTGCTTCAAAAGCCTTTGGAAATGATTTGTGGGAAGACTGAAAAGTTTTGGAGATACCATGTAGACAAATTCTAGCTAGAATGCCCTAAATAGAGCTTGATACAAGCTTCTGGCCATAGTTAGAAGACCAGAATAATGATAGAAATGTATGTGACAGGGACCATGCACAGGAGGTCTCAGTTGGGAACAGAGAATTGGGCTCCACTGGGAATTTGATTCATGCTATGTTCTGGCAGAAAATTTGCTTGCATTTTGTTCATGTCCCAGTACTATGCAAGGCACTTGAGTTTAAAGGTGGCAGACTAGTTAATCTGGTGGAGGAAGCTGTAAGACACCCTATAGCAAGAAAACTTCTTGCTGTTTTTAGACAGCTTAAAACTCAAAAGCAAGAAGCTCAATTTAAAAGTTCACATTTTTTTTGCCTGAAAAAAAAGTCTTATAAAAGTAGAGCAGAAGAGAACTTGGTGCTTGAAAATGTGAGCCTTAAAGAAAAGCCAAGAACTTTGAATCAGGACAGTAGGGAAAATAGCTTGAAAGCCTGCCAGAAATCGGCAGACCCCATCACTCCCAAACTCCAAATTGCAAAAGTGAAAGACTTTGCTTTCAGTAGATAACCCGAGGGTGATAGGGTAAAAACTGCAGCCTGGGGAATGTGCTTCCTGAGACTCTGGAAAGGGCTCTGTGAGGCCTGCAGACCTTTGTAGCAGGATTCTTTGACTCAGGTCCTGGGCATTCTTGGACCTGCCAGCAGATCTCAGCATCATCTACATGGTGCTAGCTTTCCAGGCTTGCAGAATGCAAGGGTTGTAGCAGTGTGGAAACTTACACCCAGATTTCAAAAGAAGGTCTGAGAGGCCAGGCGGTGCCCATGACAGCAGACGCTGTGGCCTATATTCAAAAGTGCCTTGGAGATTCCAGAAAGTTAAGAAATCAAAAGCCATAGCATTTCTAAGGAACGGCCAAAGACTGATCAAAGCTTGCCCAGAAGAGAAGCTACGGGAGTGGCTGGCAGCAGCAGTGCTGTTGGGGAGGGGCTGCCCAAGGCCTTTAGAGTTCACATAGCACCCACCTTGCGCTGAAGGCTGGACATGGGACTCCACGATTTAATATAGTCCCTGGAGGATTTATTTCTATGCTCTCTATCTCTCTTTGGATTGGGAATGTTTCTCCTGTGTTACTTTATGTTGGTTACATTTTTCTTTATTTTTATAGGGGCTCCCACCTGTAAAAAGCACAATGAGAGTTTTTCTGGAGTCCCCAAGGAGATTTGGACTTAGGCTTTTTGGAAATGCTGGAAATGTTAGGTCTTTAGCAACTATTACAGTTAGACTAACTACATTTGCATGAAGAGATGTGCATGATTGCACTGGGGGCCAGAGGCAAACTGTTAGGCTTTCTGTAGAGACCTTTCCTCAAAGCCTTCTATGTTCATAGGCAGGGCTGTGGAGGGCTGATTGTGTTATGAGGGTTTTAGGGCTGACTTGCTATTAGGAGTGGAGTCTGCTTTGAAAATGTAAATGGGGAGTGACACAGATAGTTACATCCCCCCGCCTGGCTCGTCTTCTTGCTTACTGTCTGCTACCTTCCTGCCATTCTGTGAGCAGTTTTCATGCACTGGGCCCCTCCCCTGCATCTACTGCCTAGGATCCAGTTGACTGTGGACTGAAACATGAACTAAAATAGACCTCTCAGTTCTTAAACTGGTACATATATAATTTTATTGCCAAATATACCTCAAACTGGGAGAAAACCTAAACAATAGCAAAACTAAACCCCAAAGCTGTAAGTATGAACTAAGAATTTACAACAGATGAAATATAATCATGAAAATGATGAGAAAAATGACTGTAAATAACTTGTCCTTCTTTAATTTGTGGCAAAATGTGGGTGCAGCACTTATTTGTAACCTGTAGAAAAATCTTTTTACCTTGTTAGGTTTGGAAGATTATAGAAAGCAACTTTATTATGGTATATGGGGATCTGCCCTCCTTACAGGGCAGTTGTTTGATCCGTGTTGCTTTCATGGGTAATCTCCTCCTACATTCCAGGTATTTAAGTGTTTCTCATGTAAAATACACATATATCATTTTAGAAGATAAGAAAGATGAATTATGTGTTATTTTAGCCATCAATTAATGTGAATTTCATAAAGTTCAGGATATATAAGTGAACTGTGATACCATTTGTCTGAAAACTACATATTACACATACAAGATAAGAGACTTATGATAAGTAGAACCTTTCTCTCCTGTTATAAACCCAGTTTCATGCATCAAAACAGATGGTCTCTTGTTATCTAAAATAATATAGTTAAAATAACTTCATTTAATTAAAGAAAATAATATTTAAGTTTTCAAAGTTGCTAATTTAAGAACATAAATGATATGATGTATCCACTTGGAATGTTTTTCTTAAGAAGAAATACAACTGAGTCTCCCTCCTAGATCAAGAAGCTGTTGCAACTATGTGTGTTCTATTGTTTGCTAGAAATATATGTATGCTTATCAAGGTAAAATGTTGACTTCCTATTTTTAAAATGTATATAATTGATATCCTATTCTAGTTCTACGTTTCAAAAATCTATTTTATGCTTTTGGAATTGACCTTTTCTGATATATGCAGCTTTAATTCATTTGTATGCTTATGTGTCACATCTTTCATTATAAAATATATGTCCATATTTATCCTTTATTTTCATAGACATTTTGGTGGTTCCAATATTTCTCTGCAACACAGTAATCCCTCACCTACTTTCATCCCCTGTCATAAACTAGGGATCTTTTGAGGCACATGTGTGAGTAGAACTGTTTGGTCTCAGAGAATGACACACTTACATTTATTATAAATTAGCATTTTGCCCCATAAGGTACGCAGATTCATAGCACAGTCAGAGCTCTTAAACCACCTGCCTTCCTCTACTTCAGTGATTGCCACAAAGCAGGAGTATCATTTTCTGAAGGGAATTAGGACATTTCCCACAAGGTTTTCATGCAGCACAGTGGCTGAAGAGTGCTACTGGCATTTACTTGGTGAGGTCAGTAATACAAGAAAACTAACAATGTGGTAATTCCCTGGTGGGAAGAATCATTCTCTTCTTCAATGAACTTCGGGATATAGTTATAAAAATAGAATATTCAGGAATTTTTCAATGCTGTATGCAATTGACACAGGTATAGTGAGAATTCATTTTTATTTATTTATTTTCATTTCAGTGATCGAATGCCCTCTCATATTTTAATTGTTATATTTCAAGACATTATCGTGTTATATTGTTAGTGCTTTTTTTTTTTCAAAAAAAGTTAGGTGGTTAAGATAGTGAGATTGCTTGTGAATTTTGTATTTTTTAAGTAAATGAAACATTATTATGGTATTGATAGACATTTTACATTTTGTAGTGAAACAGAGATGAAATATTTTGTTTTAATCTTGATTTTCTTCATGATATTTAAGTTACACATCTTTTCATATTTTAGTGACTTTTCCCCTATTGTATCATGTGATAATACATTTACATGGTTTGCCTTTCGCTCAACGATTGGCTACCTTGGGCATAGATCCCGGATAACAGCCATTTGTCACTTACATAAATTTAAGTACATTTTCATTATTTATTATCCATTAATTTTATTACATCTGTAGACAAGTTCAAAATGTATTGTATTCTAATTCAGTATGTTCAAATTGCTTAAGTCTCTTATACACAATTTTAACTAGGTGAGGTTTCTTTTTACGTATACAAAAATATATATTATTACAATTATTTGTAATGTTATATGTATCGTGTGTGTTTCTTTTGTTTTAAATTATTTTTTGTGATTTTGTTTTCAATTCTAATTTCGAATTAGAAATTAAAATTAGAGCAAAATTAAATTTTCACTCTTTAATTTAGAGTGAAAAGTTGAGTATCGTTCTTGTGTTCTTTTCTCTTTTTTCACTTTGCTCCCCGTTTTTACCCAAATTTGCCTCAGTGCCTTAGTTTTGTCCATTCTCTTCCCTAGAGTTCTGCTCTTACTTTGTGCGTCTGTCCTCTTTGGCTTTAATTATCAGAAATTGTGTAACTTCCTTATCCAGCCAGCTGTGATTTGTTATATCTCTGTTCACTTAGGATGTATCTCTTTTACAAACTACCACCATTCTTAAATTCCTGAGTTTTCAAGCCAGTTTCAAAGCAGAATATTCCGCCTACTGCCAGTGGCTGTAAAAAGTGATTCAATACTTAATATCGTTGCCTTTGACTGTTCCATCCTGCAGACCAGCAGGCTGGAGAAAGTGGGTGTTCTCTGCTGGGTTCAGCTCCTGGGCCCATGAAAGCGATCATCTGGTGTTTGAACCTGCATAAAGCGCTTTTGTTCTTGTGTGTGGTATCATTTTCTCTTAAGTTTATGTTTTCATTGCTATATATTTGAAGCATGGCTTTGCTGAAATCTCAAACTTAACAACACGCTTCATGAAATCTGAAAGCATATTTTATGAAGAAGGAGGTGGATTACAGGTTTATGAAATGCAGCATAGTAAA
>NW_004524579.1:16633566-16644796 GCF_000260255.1 Octodon degus | reverse complement strand
TATTTTCCACCTAGGAATGGAAATGCCTATTGTCAAGATTCCAAGCTTCTGTATAAGCATAACTCTGCTTTCTTGTGTAAGCAAGGCTGTAATTTCTTAATAACAACCCAAGGTTTCAAGTTAATGGGACTGCCACAGAGGCTGGGTGCATAACGGAGACCTCCTAAGTGTTTATGTGTTCGTGTTTTACCTGTTTATTTTCCTTTGTGTGTCTAGGTTGAAATTGGTAATTGTTTAAGTGTGCATATTGGCTGTTTCGTTTTTTCAATGGAATGTTTCACAATGTTTTTTAATCTAAAAGAATACCTCACGCAGTGATAATCAACACGATAAAACGTAAAAATAAACAAATAGCCCACTTTTAAATGATTCTTCTTATCTACCAACAAGTCCTATCTGTGGAATGTAAACTTAATTGCAATGTATGTCCTTAATAGTCTCCTTTAATTGGTTCCTCTGATATGATATCTTCGGAATGTTGAAGCCACATAATAAAGCTTTTGTGTTTAATTCTTCAAAGAAGCCTGTAATGATAAGAACACATACAAATAACAGTTTTTCAGTATTTAGCTATTAAATTAAAACACATATTCTTTGATTTTCTTTGAGTTGAAATCCTTTTTCCAAAGTAGGACATTTTCAGCAGAGAATTTGTTATTGACAGACTAAAGCAAACTGTCATTAGAAATAGGAAAATTTACTTAAATTTCTTTTAATTCTTTTTTATTTGTATATATTTGTGATACATTATAATTATATTCAGATTGAGGATTAGTCTATCTCCATATTACATTTTAATCTATATATATGCATATATATGCTTTTTTTTTTTTTTTTTTTGGTGGAACCGGGGATTGAACTCAGTTGTGATTGCCAGGGAAGCGCTTATTCCATTGAGCCATCTCCCCTGCCCCTATATTTTTTTAATCAGAGTGAGTTTTCAAATTGCAAACCCTTTCTAAACAGAAATGCATTAACCTGACCTTGATTTCGATGTAACCTAGTTTTCTAGTCAAATAGGTCAGTAAGCACTTGCATTAACATATGAAGGAATTACCATAGAATTTCTATTTTAATCTGAGAGAAAATTCTACAATGCTATTTTCCCTCAACTTTTTAAATTATAAAATATTTCAAAAATTAATAAATTTATAGAAACTTTAAAGCATATAAAAGAATTCAAAATAATAACTTGAATATTTAATTTAAACTCTGTTAAATCAAACCTGAGCCCCGCCCTTTTTTCTCTCAGCATGGCCCCTCATTTGAGTTTGACATTCACCAAGCATACACATGCCCTAAGCATCACATTGTGCCTTTCGCTTCAGCATCCTTTTGCACGTACCATTTCATAATTCTCTTTTTTCATTCCACATGAAGCCATCTATGTCTATCACATCTATGCACGTAGTACCTTTCCATTCCTTAATCAAATTACATTCTCTTCCCTTCATTTATATGTGAATTTTTCTCCCATTGGTCATTTTCATATTTTTGGCATTAAAACATGATTTAATATTCCAAATTGTGGAAATGGATGTACTACACTAAGTATATGTAACTCTTGATTCCAGTATCCCAATTTTTTACATAGCAGCACTTCTACAGACCAGTGACCAAATATGTGCCCAAAGGTGGATCCATATGGACTAACCATTTCAGCTTTTTTTTTTCTTTTGTATTTTAGGGAAGGGTCTACAGGGTTCAGGGTCTCACTACTAGATTGGACTCGTAGTGATCTGCCTGTTTTAATTTTTAGTTTTTAATATTTATTGTTTATAAAAAAGGATTACATTTTTCAACATAGACATGTTTTTAGTGCACAAAGTCTGAAAAAATAAGAGATAAATTCCAACACTAACAACAATAAAAATAGCAATAGAATGCTACAAAAAAAAAAAAAAAAAACAGCCTTACCTCAACAATCAGGCTGAAGGCAGACTGTGTAAATCATGTGTGTGGAACATGCTGGGATCCGCCTGTGTACATCCTCCCAAGAACTGGGATTGCAGGTGTGTGCCACCATGTGCAGTCTCAATTGCTGTCTCAGTGCACCCTGGGGACAGGGCTGGCACTGCAGGCCTGGGGATCTAGCCCCATTTCAGCTTTTATTTAACTTTCATTTTCTTTTCAAATTGTTAAATAACATGTTCAATAGTTTGCTTTGCAGTAAACATCATTCCATAGTCTATATTTATTCATTCATTCCTTGTATAAGATTAGATATTTTTGTCATTAAAAAAGTTTTAAAGAGAACAAAAATAGTAAATAGAAACATTAGAAATTACACAGAATTTCACTAAAGGAAATGGTAGGAATTGAACAATGGTTTTTATGCTGCATATTGTTGTCTTAAAATTATTTATTCCGATTACCAGACATAAGCAAGCAAAACTGGTCAGAAACTTTAAAAGAAGAGGTAATTTTTTAAATCTAAGTAGTTATGAAACGATTAAAACAAGTGATTTTATATTAAGATTGTATGATTTTTCTCATCTTAAAACATTTTGCCTCAGATCACTAAATTGTGATCTTATTCTGTCTCCAGAAGCATCTTACTATCCATGTCTGCAGCATCATCTGCAAACTCCAAGGTAATGATTAATAGTATTTGAAGCATCCTTATCAATAAGAAAGTGTTCTGTATGCATACTAGCCAAATGCTTCTTAATGTATTTTATATTGTTTTGCTGCTTTTTATTTAGCCAACTGGTGAACTGAGCATGTGGTCCAGATCTCACGTGTCTCACTAAGTTAACAAATGCAAGATCTGTTTAAGGTACTGATAGAATATGCACACTTTGTGACAGAATTCAAGACTTTAGAAATCTTCCAAAATGTGCTAAATGCGCATCTTTTATAAATAGGTGCACATGACAACTGAGCTCCTTGCTATCAGTTCTCTAAAATAGTTTAGTAAACACAAACCCTTCTAAAAACATCCTAAGAGGGCATACATTCCCTCTTGGAGTGAGAAGAGTATTTTCAAGATTATATCTATGTCAACTTTTTCCACTGATTGTATCAGTTTCTTTGCTAAACACTTGATTCCTAAAATCTTTTCTTTTTTCTCTCCTAGTAAAAGAAAAGGTAAGGTTATTCTTCTATAAAATATATGTCCCTAAATAATGATTTGCTTATCATTTAAGACCTACAATCATAAATTATGTAAAAATCACCCAAACTCAATTAAACTACCACAGAGAAGCTTCTGTATTTTCACTCATATTTTACTTCTACTATATCAGAACATATGTATAAAAATATGAGGAAAGACATGCTTTTTCTTTCATCAGTGAGCTATTTTATTCTGTATTAGTTGCTCATGGCAGATTCATAATTTTATGTCTTGAAGTATTAAAAGTTTACAGATATAAAATGTAGAAGAACCAAAAAAAAAAAAAAAATCCTGCAGGGCTAGTATCAACTGATGTTTGCTTAGTTTTGTGTTAACTGGTGCCCAGCCAAGAAAAACAAAACAAAACAAAACAAAACAAGTCAATAGAAAATCTGTTTGTTCCAAGTTGTCACACTGGATGAATTAACTATTCCAACCAAAACGCATCTAGTCAGTAAGGTCCTGTTTTCAATTTCTGGCATCAAATTTTTCTTAGACCAAATGTACTAGTGAATTCAGTCAAAACACACTTCCATTTATTTTCTCACTTCTCAAATGTTTGATGTAAGCTACACTATGTTAAATTCTGAGCACTCAGTAAGGACCTAGACAGAGTACTCCTTTCATTCTAGAAGCAGGACACAGATTATTCAGTATCTCTTGGTAGGATCTGAAACTACAGGTTTTATAAAGGCTACCTTTCAAGGAAGAATCATTCTTAGGGTAAGAAGTGATACACAGAGTATTAATATATGTAAAACATGAGTGAACAGATTATCTGGTTGCTGTAATCAGTAGCATCCAAAGTCTGGGCCATAAGCCCCCCATAGCAATGTCTCAGCCCCAGGGCTCATGGCCCTGGGATACCGGGGCATATGCTCAGCTTTTCAATGGATCTGATGACTTACATCTCTTATGAAGCTTCATATTATATTTCATATCGTGTTGTCTAGCAATATCTAGGTCAAAACAATATATTAAAAGCTTAGGTATTTTGTAGAATCCAACTTAATAAGCAGCTCTCAACTATATTGAAGCTATTTCCACCTGGGACACATATAAATAAATTCTTAATAGAGTTGGATAAGATACTCTAACTTGGATATCACATTTGAAGAGCCACTGGTTCATTTTGTGTTCATCATAGACAAACATGGAATTAAATTCAACTGGAAGTGTCTGAAAACATCAGCGTTTGAGATCCAGTCTCAGATCAGTTAAACAGAAGTGATGGAAGGGTGACTCAGATGTTGAATTTAAAAATACGAATATGTGATTCTGATGGATATCCAGGGTTAAGAAGCATGCTTTAAGAAAATCACTCCAACTCCCTAAGCTACCCTTTAGCAAATTCATACGCTATTCTTATTAAAAACTATCAGAAATTTGAGGCAGAACTCATTTGAAGCTGTTTCTACATAATACTGCCCCCAAAGCAATAGAACAATGAAAAAAAAATCAATGAATCATATTATCTAGCATTATCTAGGTCAAAATAATATATTAAAAGCTTAGGTATTCTGTAGAATCCAACTTAATAAGCAACTCTCAACTATATAGAAACTGTTCCATCTGGGACATGTAAGTAAACAGAACTCTTTATAGTTTTCACTTTTTAGGAAGTCATGAATATGAGGTATAGCATAAACCTTAATCACAGACTTACATCTTGAATTTTAGAAATCCAGAATTATCCACTTTGTTGGTGCTTTGAAATAAATGCTACACCTTGCCTGGCAACAGCATGCTATACCCACTAGCCAAGATGAAGTCTGCAGCCTGATTGGGAATGAGGAGCAAATGGCAGCTATCAGGAGGAACTAATATGCTCGCCATGTCTGGAGGGCTATGGGCTCTCTTATCTGTCTTCCATTCTGCTGGGAGCCTGTGGGCTTTGGGGCTCTCTTTGTTTATGATCTTTAGTACTTTTTCATTCGAATGAGTTCCAGGTCTTTAAGTTGCTCTGTTTCCCAGACTAGTCCCCTGCGGGTTTAAAGCTCTCCAAATGCCACAAGTTCTCAAAGCCCACATCCCAATTCCCCTGCAGAATTTGTAAGTGACAAGAAGCTGGAAAAATACAGATGGCATAATTATATATTTTGCAGTTGATTAATCACCACAAAACATTAATCACATTTTGTAAAACAATACATAATCAAATTCTTTATAGTAGAAATTAAGTTTCCTTCTGATAGGGAATGGATTCCTTTAGGACACTGACAGGGTTTTCAGCATCTGTTTGGCTCCCATTCCACATCTGCATTTGATTTTCCTCTGCTGTAGGGCTTAGTAAAATGTGGCTTAAAGGTTGTTTTATGACTATGAATGTACGTGTTAATAGAAGAATTTGTTGAGAGAGAAATATTTGCACAAGTTAGGCACAATAAATACATACTTTTCAGGCCATAACTTGTTTCTTTAGTGAAAATCATTGAGCTTTTATTTTCTTAGGAGTAAACCCACTAAAATAAAAATCACTTGCATTTTTTCTTTATAACTTTAAATGCTTAATCTTGCAATCAGCTTTATATTATTGTGAGGAAAAAAATCAATGTGAAATAAGTATGAATATTTTATAATATAGTTGCTTAATTTCTCAATTATTATAAAAGGACTGTATTGAATATATTAGTTAGAATATAAATTTAAATATCCATAATGATTAAAAAACTAATATTTATGTATATGTATTAAAGTACACACAAACTTCATCTTGCCATACTCTTGTACTATTTTCTTTAATAGAACAAAATTATTATTAACTCTTTTTTTTCTTTGGTATTTTAGGATGGGTCTACAGGGTGATCAAGGTCTCACTACTAGATCCAATTCATAGTGATCCACCTGTTTACAGTCTCCCATAAACGAATATTACAGGAGTGTGCCACCATGCCCAGTCTCAATTGACTTCTCAGCATGCCCCAGGGGCAGGGCCAGCACAGCAGGTCCCTATAACTCTTACTTGTTGAATTCACTTAAAATTGGTAAGTTATGCATGTTTTACTTTATATGCAGTGTTTATTATATAACTGGAAAGATTTCAGGAATGAAGATGCACTTGTACTGCAAGCCTTTAATAGTTATTTAATGTTGCATGCATATAGAAATATGAATGGGCCAATTTTCCAAAGCAACAAGTAAATAATAATATAAAAATTTTACACATGCATTTGTGTATGTTGTGCATGGATATGCACATGTGTAACACTAGATACACCACATCCTGGTAACATAACTTGTCCATCCAACTTCAAAGTCACATAGTTCCAGCCCAAGACATGTACATAGGTGGCATGATCAAAATTACGGCCAACATTTAAAATTTTTAAATTAATTTTTTACAATGAAAGATCCTTGGCCATTATTCTCCCTCAAAATACTCTGTCTTGCTCGGAGCACACTTACCCCATCTGGCATGCCACTTTCTGAAGCAGTTCTCGCAGTCTGTTTTTGTGTTTTTTGTTCCCTTGTCGTGGCTGTCATGATGGTCGGCATTGATTCCACACAGTTCTTTGGGAAGAACTATAAGCTGCATTGTGCTGCGTCAGATGAATGCGCTGACTGAGGATGCACTGTAACGTTTTTATTTGCCAAATATTGCTTTACCAGAAGGGATGTGCAAAACGGCTTGTTGTGAGGGATGGCGAAATCATGTATCCACAGGAAAGAAAACTACAATTGCGTGCTAGGGACAAGAATGATGGCATAAGTGCATCCAAAGCCAGTGTTTTTAGGAGGATTAATGGCGGTGGATCTCTTACTGTAATCATTCTTTAAAAATATAAATATTTATTATATTGTTTGATCACACCTACATATTGCAAACAGCATGTATTATATATTTTACCTATATATATGTATCTTCCATAAAGTTAGACTGCATTATTCAGGTGAGAATGAAGGTGAATTGTGCTGGTGTCATACACTTATTAAAATGACAAGGGAAGTGTATTATTGACAACCTGCGAGAAAGGTGATAGTCAAGGAAGAACAAGGAAAAAAAGATGAAGTGTCCACAGAGGAAGAGAGAAGATAGATCCAACTGAAGCAAAGCACTTATGTTTAGGCATAATTCAAATTATGCACACTTTGCCAATATGGCATTAATATCTACTGTTATTTAAAAGAACTTTATATATCTGAGCCTTGGATGCCAACCACAGCCTGTGTATAGCTTCTCAAATTGTCTCTATTACAATTTTAAGCCTAGACTTGAATCTTTTGGCAGTAACTATGCAAGAGACTTCCACACACCTTCTTACCTGTCAGTCTGCATTGCCTCTTGGCTTCCTAGGAGCCCGCAACTTGCATTTCCAAGAAGCTAAGCCACCGAATTCCACAGAGCTTCTGCTTGTCTAATGACATGGCCCCAGATTCTACCCTTATTTCACATTCAGCCAATACAGCTCTGCTCACAAAAGGGTAAGCCGTGCAGGCTTGATCAGCTTGCCTTCTGAACAAATAATTTGTCAGTCTATGTTCGAAACGGGGCTGTTAGTAGTTCAGTGAAGCACTCTTAGTACTGTGAAGAGTGGTATACAAATAAAACGATTGATGTTCTGTCAATAGGAACCTCAGGAAAAGGATCAGACAAAGTAGTTTCTTTTGAACTAGGATGGAAGCAGGGGTAAAGGTGTTAAATTTTACTTTTCTATCTATCATAAACCCCAAAGCATCATTCCAACAAGAATAGGACCTGGCATCTGAACAAGACAGGACACAATTTCTGAGCAGTAGACGCATTCCAGTGAAAAACACAAAAGCTGGATTTGTAAAAATCCATTCATGATGATTTTATTGTAAATATTTTTCCATCACTAGAATGATGTTGGCCAGAAGGCTTATAGATCTTCAAGCTTTTTCTTTTACTTTCATTTTTCAAAGGATTTAAACTTTCCTTTTAAATAGTCAGATTACCCTTCCTAAAGATATATTTGGCTGAGCAAACAAACTATTAATTACATAATTTAATAAACTGCAAGATTTATGCAATAAACTGCATTTCTGTAAAATAGATGTAATTGGAAAATGTAGATATTTACTTAATTGAAAATGCTGTTTAAAAATAAAGCAAAACTCCACAAATTGGAAGAAGATATTTCATCACATATGGAACTAACATGGATTAAACTTGGAAAGTTTAATGGATTCTTACTATTTAAATAAAAAGGTCTGAAACACACATACATTCTCTTAAGCAATTGATCAGCATTTCACAGAAAAGAGACATGTCACATAGGGTCCCTTAAAAGGCCCTACTTGTCTCAATATTCAGAACAGAGAAATAAGAAGTGTCTGACAATATTTCATGTTCTCGCAGATTACACAGAAGTGAAACAACTATTGGTACTGTCTGAGAGCAACTAAGTTTTGAAAACTGGGAATAGCAGTGAACAATGATACAATCTCTTCAGCTAATCATTGGCTATTTTCTCTTAAGTGATGATTTTCACACCTTGAGAAACAGATGTGGCGTTATTGTACATCTTAAAGAAATGCTTAAGCATGTACACTTGGGGACATGGGCAAAAATAGCCATAGCATGACCATCTGTACTAACAACATCAACAAAACTAATTTAAATACTACATTTTTCCTTCCACAAAGAAAAAATGACAAATGCATTGTGCTTGATGTATAGAATGTAATGATTTAAGATAGTGGAAATCAATGAAGCAAGTAATGAGGCAGTTTCACAATTAGAAAATTTGCATCCATGTCAGCAAACAGTCATTTGCATGCATGTCCTGGACCAAACTGAGTCCCTTTCTTGTCCCAGTTCTGATACAAAATCAAAGCAGGACAAACCAGTGGATGCCAATTGTGTCAGTGCAGGCATCTCTTCCACAGCAGCTTGGGCTCCTCTTCACTTTCTCTTCCAGTTGTCTATGCTTTCAGAATTTACTTTTCTAATTGGTAATCAGTTTTATTGCCCAAGATCAACAGGTCTATGGCGTATATGTCCAATATAATTTCAACTTATTGCTAACTTCATTTGCTCTTTAAATCCTTCATACATGTAGGGTTAGTTGTTTGGCTCCCCCAAAACCATATCATGTTTATTCTATTTTGGATATTCTCTTACTGTCTTCCTTTACAAAGGATGTCAGAATTTAAATTTCATAAGTTCAAGAAAGCAAAACAGCTCAAAGAACAATAGAAAGATTTGACACATCTTATTTATTTATTTATGCTTGCAAAATAAGCTAAATCTAGAAGCCTGGCACATACTAAGCAAGTGGGGCTGGGGAGACAGATTGGCAGTCTAAGTGCTTGCCTGCCAGTGTAAGGTCCTAAGTTTAATCCCTGGTACCATATGCTGTGCTGGCCCCAGCACCTCGGCACACACTGCTGCCTAGAAACTGGGCTTGGTGGTGCATGCCTCTAATCCCTGCACTAGGGAGGCTGAGACAGGAGGATCACTATGAGTCCAAACTGTGTAGCAGGATGCTCTATCAACAAAAACAACAACAATAGCATACTAGGCAAGTGTTCAAACACTGGGCCATATCACCAGCCTGTGACAGGGGCTTTCAACAGATCCTTTTTTTTTTTTTTTTTTTTTTGGTATTTTTAGGAAAGGGTCTCCAGGGTGTCCAAGGTCTCACTACTAGACTGGAGTTGTAGGATCCGCCTGTTTATAGCCTCCCTGTAGCTAGTACTACACGTGCATTCCACTATGTCCAGTCTCAATTGCTGTCTCAGCATAGCCCAGGGGGTGGGGCCAACTTGGCAGCTCAGGGATTGATCCTCAGGCCCCTGTGCTTACTTGTAGGTACTTTAATCTGCTGAGCGATTTGGGCAGCCCAACAGATCCTTTAGGTTGTTTTCTTCTACCAGACATTATTGATTCATGTATCCATCTATTCATTCATCCATTCATCCATTCATCCATTCATCCCTTCATTCAGTAATGAGAGCTAGAGAGTCCAAATACAAACCCCTTTTACATTGACAAAAAACAAAAAAACACGATCAAAATGAAGGGTATATGTAAGATTGTCAGTACTTGGGAATGAATGATATTTGTACTGATGTAGGCCAAAAATCAGATAATACTTTAACAAAGAAATCATTTTTATTTTTAATTGATGAGTCTACATTTCCATTTCCATTGCAATCTACTTTCAAAACATAAATGATGCTGTCTGTCATGGAAAATTCACCAGAAAATAGACACTGAACCAAAAATTCACTTGGAAGAGGTTGACTGGTTAGTATGTTTAGGTAGAACACCTGAAAATAATAAAGAAAACTGAATATTATTTTTGAAAATTTTAAACGACTCAATTTCAACAGAGACTTCAGTCAACCTTCTGGAGAATTCTAGTGCTGAGGTAGATCAGAGATATTTTTACACAAGTTACGAAGACTGGTATTTGTACCCTACCACTGATGGTCAGTAGATATATGCTAATTCTGGAAGAGCTGCTGAATGTCAGGGTTTGATTTGTTTCATCAGAGGGTAATGGCTAGAGGAAAGAAGGCTCCAGATCCCTGGGAAAATCAAATTTCTGGTCCTAGAAGGAGATCTGAACACAGTAGAACAATAACTCACTACAGATTAAAAAAATATGTATGTAAAGTAAGTCACAAAGTCTGAATGCAGTATTAAAGTAAATTTCTCTAAATCTCTTCAGGTTCTCTTTGTAACCAGGTATGCCACTGAATTTGATTAACATATTTCTTGGGTGAATATTTTGGGTTCTTGTATGTAATGTATCATTCCATCTACAAATAATGACTTAGCTTCTTTCTTTCCTAACCTTATTCAATTTATTTCTTTCTTGTGTTCTTATTGTTTGACTGTTTCCAGAACTATATTGAATAAGAATGGTGACAGTGGGCATTCCTATATTTTTCCTGATTTTAGAGTTGGTTAAATTATAAAATTCAATTTTATATTCACTTTATTTTGGATTATTTGAAATAAAAAGATAACTCTCAAATGAATTTGCATGAATGTCTCATGGAAAGGGGAATATGTGCGAAGGACTGGTGTTAGTCTCAAAAGAAAAGAATAGATGGACAGAAAGAGAACAAAAACAAGTAGGAAAGAAAGAGAGAGAGAAAGAGAGAGAGAGAGAGAGAGAGAGAGAGAGAGAGAGAGAG
>NW_004524579.1:16629277-16633466 GCF_000260255.1 Octodon degus | reverse complement strand
AAGGAAGGAAGGAAGGAAGAAAGAAAGAAAGAAAGAAAGAAAGAAAGAAAGAAAGAAAGAAAGAAAGAAAGAAAGAAAGAAAGAAAGAAAGAAAGGTTACCAGGATATATAAGTACATGCTTATTAGAAAGTTATCCCTAAGCATCCAACTTTCTAGTAATTCCCCTATGAAGATCAAAACTGTGTAGATGCTCAAGTTTCTCATATAAAATTATTTATTTTTATATATAACTTGTACGTGTTTTCCCATATTCAGTATTTCCAGCCATCTCTAGATGATAGTACCTCAAATAAACACAATATAAGTAGGTGCTCTATTGTATTATTTAGAGAATAATAGCCGAATGAAGAGTCTTACATATTTAGTCGAATCATAATTTTTCTGCAAAGTATTTTCAATCTATAATTAGTCAAATTAATAAATGCATGGATGCAGGAGCAAACTGAATTTAGTGGTGGGACAAAAGATATGGAACACATCACACATCGTGCTGAAAATCTGAAGTTCATTGTTCATAAATTATCTCTTTTAGTCCCAGAAACAAAGTTATTTCAGCTATATTTTTAAAATAATCAAGGAATATTTCAAAATTTGCTCTTGAATTAGCTAGGTTTTACTCTTCATTCAGGTCAGAATAAGGACAATTATACCTCAAGAATTTTTTCTTAGCCTCACTCAAATGATAATCCTTCCTACCATAACTATAGGTCAATTGTCTCTGTAGTAATCATGAAAAGCTTTATTTCACTAATGTAATGCAGAAAACATTACTCCAAAACATGGTGCCACAGTATACTTCAGGCTAAACAAGTGTGAGAAAATCACAGAACCAACGCTCTGTGAACTTCTCCCTACCCCCTCTCTTCTGAGCTTCCACAGAAATGGAAGTCCCTTTCACTTCTCCATTCCTCATATAGATCATGAAATCTACTCAGACCATTCTGATTTTCTCTCCCGCAGGCCCTTGTGGCGTACTATTTGTCTGCCCTACAACCAGAAACAACAAGAATCACACAAGAAGTGAGAAAGAATCCTAATAGCCAGCCTTGGTAAGTTCTTCTCTACCACTTTATTGCTATTAGATCATAACCGTTTGCATTCTAAACACACTTCTGCATGTCTGCCAACAAAAACACACAGATTGACCTATTTCTTGGGGGCTTTGCTTGCTTATGAATATTCCTAGGTGATATAAAATCTATATATTTTTTTCTTTTCTCTTGCTAATCTGTCTTTTGTTATAGGATCTCAACATGACCGGTGATGGATAAAAAAAACAAGGATAATATTTTTTTTCTCTCCTATAATATTTACTGGATAATGTTGGCCATTTTTATTTTTCCATTTAATGTGAAAATTCCTAAAGGATAGATTTGTATATTTTGATATTTTTAGTTACAGCACATAACATATTTTCCACAGTAATGCAGGTAATCAGTAAATATTTATTAAGATGGATGGATGAATTTCAAATTCTATATCCAAAGTCATATTTGACATTTCTGTCTGGATGTTTTACAGCCATTTTAAATTTAATATGTGCAAACTGAATTCCTCATTTTCCTCTTTGCCTCTCCCCACCCTCCAAAAAAGCTGCTTTTCCCAAAGCCCTTCATTTCCATTTCCAGCAATTCCATTTGGTGGGATCAGAGAAAAGAGCTAGGAGGTATCCTCAGCTTCTTTTTCTCTCCTGCTGTCCTCCTCCTCTCATTTTCTTCCCTCAGGTCTCCTCCTTGTGCACATACATTTTATATTTATTCCTAGAGCATACTTTACATGTTGTAGTAACTTAAAAACACAGCTAGAGGCTGACCACACTTCCTAACTTATGTATCATATCCTGGTCCCAAGCAATGTAAACTAGGCAGCTATTACCTGCTCTGTTTGTACCTCAGTCTCCTTGCTTACACCGGTTCCTTCCTTCTCACAAAATATACTCAATCTAGAGCTATCATGGTACTACTAAACTGAAAAGCAGAGCGTGTCATTTTGCTTAAAACCTCCAATTCATCTCCATAAGTACTATCTCCTTTCTTCCAGGGCTCTACTCAAACACCACGTTCTCCTTGATAACAACCTTTCTTTAACCTGCATAACATAACAACCGCTTTGCAAATGGGATGCCGTCTCTCTCCTGCGCATTATTCTCGACAGCACTTATCAGTATCTCCGTTGTGTGTTTGTTGTCTCTGCCTCTAGGCTGCAATATTAATGAAAGCAGAGATATTGCTTCTTTGTTTACTGATATTCTCTATTTAAAAAAAAACTATCATGATGTACAATAAATATTTATTGAATGACTCAATAGATGTAAACATGGACAAATAAATATATGCAAAAGTTAACTGCAAAATTAAGTATTAAATGCACATATGAGCTAATATTTCAGTCTGCAATAGATGAAAACATACTACAACAGAGGAATATATCCCTTTCTAATGAAGTTTATATTCTAGTAGGGAAGGGCAAGTTCTAGACAAGTAGACAAATGAACTGAACATGGCATTAATAGGGCAATAGGTTAAGCATCCTTATTCTTAAAATTTAAAATCTGGAATGTTCCACAAGCTGCAACTCCTCTGAATGTCAGCATGATGCTGAAAATGTGATGTTCCCCACCTCACTTCAAGGGCTAGGTCATCAGCAGTGCACAGTAACACTAAAATCACCCTAGCAAATTACCTTCAGTTCATGTATACAAGGGGTGTATGAAACACAAATGAATTTCATGTTTAGACTTGAACAATTTCTGTGATAGCTCATTCAGCATATATAAATACATTTTAATTAAAATTCAAAATCTGAAACACTTCTAGTCCCTGTATTTTAGATAAGAAATGCCCAACCTGTATCAGTGTTAGTAAGTAAATAACTGCAATGATAGGATTGAGGTGACTTGGTGGGAGATGATGGCCATATTATATATATATGGTTTAGTACAGGGTCTCAACACACAGATCGGACTTGTAGTTATCCTCTTGTTTTGCAGACTTCCAAGCACTGGGATTACAGGCACATGTCACCACCCCTTGTCTCATTTGCAGCCTCAGCACACCCCAGGGGCAGGGCTGGCAAGGCACCTCAGGGATCAAACCCTAGCCGCTGCATCCTCCTAAGTGTGCGCTTTAATCCACTGAGCTATCTGGCTGACCCTATGCTGATTAATTTAGATGGATTCAGTATAGAAGTATTTTTTAGAGTGGCAATGTTTAATCTCAGACCAGAAGGGCATCCCACAAGAGAAAAGAAACAGAGAAAACTGCAAAGATGCTGAAAAATAAAAGAATAGTGGAAGTAAATGGCTGACACACCCAACATCCCTGGGGTCAAGGAGAAGTTGTCCTGAAAGAGCAGTGAACACTGATGGTGTGCAGAGTTGATGAACCATAGGAACAATATTCACACCTTCCCCGTCAAAATTGTAGTGCATCATAAACAATCTTAGTTAAAGCAAAAGATAACTAACATAGTAGTTTTGTTTGTTTGTTTGTTATGTTGCCTTTTTGACACATGCTCCTTGTACCAGGTTCCTTCTGTTCTCACTCAATGGGAACATACATACCTGATGGAGAGTGTCTATACCAATATCAGTTGAACAAGTATTATGAGCAACATATTTGGACCAGGTGGGATGGTTGGAACATATGGCAATTTATTTTAGATATGGCAGAAGTTTGTATGCAACTGAACTGGAGAAAATCAAAGTGATTCAAAAGTGTTTAATTACATATAGTAAAGGGACTAAATTTAATGAGTTCATTTTTTGTTTGTTTGTTTGTTTGTTTGTTTTATAAACAAAACTGAAAATAGCCTTAGTTTATTTTACTGTTGTTTCAATAGTGCCTTTCTTTTTTGTTTAATAGTTGGTGGCTTGATGATAAATTTGGTGTTAACAGCTGTTGAAGACTAAGAAATTACCAAATAAATAATTTAGCTCAGAATTCATAAAACAGAAGTACAGTGTGCATATATTGATAGATATCTTCAAAAATTATACAGCCAATTCAATTCAGAATAATGATGATCAAGTCTACTCTTATGAACATTAAACAAATTTGGATTGAAGTATTTATAAAATGTATAATTGAGAGGCCGGGGAGATGGCTCAGTGGAGTAAGTGATTCCCTGGCAAGTGCAAGGGCCTGAGTTCAATCCACAGTTCCAAAAGAAAAATGTACAATTGAAAGA
>NW_004524579.1:16607611-16629177 GCF_000260255.1 Octodon degus | reverse complement strand
TGAGTTCAATCCACAGTTCCGATATAAAAATGTACAATTGATATAACACAAAGGCACATAAAGTTTTAAGTAGATTAGTATAAGGTTAAAAATAAATAAAATCTTTTTCTTAAATTCAATTTAATAAAATCTTATTTTAGTAAAGTTTTTGATAGTTCAATTGGAGTATCTCAGGTAATTCTTGTTTTTAGAAATTTTGAAACTTTTAAAAGGTAGAATTCTTAGATTTTATTCAAGGATTATTAAAATACTGTATTAGGGGTTGGCAAGATAACTCAGGAGTCTAAGGCGCCTGCGTAGGCAAGTTTAGATTAAGCCATGCCATGCCAAACCTGCCTGCAAAAATAAATAAATAAATAAATAAATAAATAAATAAATAAATAAATAAAAAATGCTATGGCAGCCTAAGTGTTACATTTCTAATTATTGAAGTCCAAAATACATTATATTTTACAGGTGAATTAAAATTAGTATAATATATACAATTGTGTTTAAAACTTCCGTAAGTTTAAGAGCATTGGAAAAATTAAAATTTAAATTATGGAAATACAAAATTTTAAATTTTAATTTAATCTTCTTGAATAAATTAAAAGTTAATTACTTTTCAAATGAAAGTATAAGCTTTAATTGCTTGAACAATTTCTCTCACATTAAAAATGATTATATTTTGGATGTCAGCGAAGACAGAATAATTCTACTTGGTAATAATGTATATAAAACTCTCACATAAAATATTTTCATCACTCCAAAATAACTTCTCTATCACCTGATATGATTATGCATAAAATTTTGACATACATTAAATATAAATTTTAAAAATTGAAAAGAAGTTTAGACTGAAAACATCCACAATTTTCACAATTAAAATACAGAATGACAAAACTGAAAATGAACTAAAAGATTAGGCAAATGCCAGTGCAAGCCAAGAAAGTATGAAATTGATAAGAAATATAGAAATGAGAAAATATATTTTGTTGCAAAATATATTTTATGTCTGTATTTACTTCTGAATATTCCTAGTAAAATTCTTACAGATTAGTTTAAAACTACTAAAGATTCAGTCATTAGGTGTATTGCTTAATTAATCATTTGGTGAATCAACTTCAAGCTAATTGCTCTAGTGAATAAGCTAAAAACTAAGTAATCAGTGCCTAAATGAAGATTATAGTATTGAAATCTCATGGAGAGGAACAAAAATATTTTAAGGTATGAATGACAATACAAAGGGTTAAAAATTGTCAACAAGTTTGTCAGAATCTCTAACTCAGTATCTCTTCACACCAGAGGCAAGAGTTCATGTGGACAGACATCTTAACGTAATTTCTTTATTGTCATTGTCATAGCCCTTGTTATATTAATCAAAAAGCGGTAGGTCAACTACCACCACTAATGTTAGTTTTGTTGTACATTTTTGTAAAATCTCTCTAAATAATACCAAGATAGGAAAATGCACTCTTTTTATATTCCTCTTTGTTCTTTTTGGTATCCCATGATTATTTTCAATTTACATGCATTATTCTTACATTAAGAAAAATTAGCAGAATATATTATTTTTGACACAGAAGCATACTTTGAATAATATCCTGTAGCAATATATACTTAGTTCATTGACTTAGAATTCTATATTATAGGAATGAACTTATTTGCCTGATGGGGATGTTTGTTTCCAAACTTACTTTAAGTAGTAGTATATCATCAGTTCATTATACCCCTGAACCAAGAGAGATGTAGTGAGAATCATACTAACACACATCCAACCCCAAATCTCAGAGACTCCTATTTCTCCCTCAAATAGATAACATGCACGCATGTGTGAGTGTGTGTGTGCTTGTGCGTGTGCGCATGCACGTGTCTCTCTCTCTGTGTGTGCATGTTTGTTGTCAGGGCTGGGATGCTTCTGCTGTGGAGAACCAACTGATAGGAACAGAGACACTATAGGACTAAGGATGGAAGTGGATGGACTGAGTTCATTCAGGACATGAATTTACGAAGCAGATTCAAACCATTTTAGGATCATGATTTTTGTGCTTGTAACAAAAGAAAGATTAGCCAAAGGAAATCATCACATACTTATTGTATTAAAATTTTATTTGATTCAGGAGTCTCCAGAATTGAACATTTGATGACCTGAGGGTATATGTCTGTTTTAGGCTTAGGTTCAATGAAGAATGCACAGCCACTGGTGAGCAATAGGGTGATGGTTTATAATGGTGATGACCAAATGGAAAACTCTAGTGAGACCTCTAAACTGTTATGTCTGGCTTTATTTGTTCTGCATTCTTTTCATCTGGGTGTAGGGCAAGCCCCTGTGGCACAAACGTCCTAAGACCTAGTCAGACTGAAGGCCACTTGTCTCAGACACTTGCTTCATAAACAGCTTCCATGTAAGGGAGAGAGAAACTTAGAGTCCTCTGGTAACTTCATTGAAATTAAATACATCTTACTAGTGTTTTTTTGGAGAAAATAATATTTCTATTCCTATGTAGATTCAGTACATATACGTATATAAAACATATCTTAATTGCTCTTTTCACCCCCTTTCCCTCCCCTCTTTCATTCTATATTCCTTGTCTGGAGCCCCTTCTCATTGAGAAAGATCCAGCTCTCTACTTTCTGTTTTGTACATGTTTTGCTCATTTTCTATAATTTATGTTTCTCATATAAAAGAAACTATTCTTATCTAGCTTCTATTGCATTCCTTTAATAAAAGGTAATTCTAGTGTCTGTGACCACTCTTGAAAGATAAAGAGCGGCAGGAGAAAGAAGGATATTAGCTAAAAAGATATTTTACTTCTGAGGCTTTGTCTCATTGCTAAAAAAAAAAATACAAAAACCCCAGATATAAAGAGAGAAAGATGTCTTCTTTGGCTCCTGGCTTTGGTGCATGCATGGCCAGTGCGGTGGCAGACATGGTGTGGTAGGAGGGAATGGAGGACAAAAGCTGCTCCAGCCAAAGCAGCCAAGAAGTAGAGAGAAGAGAGGCACTGGGGTCAAGAAAGCACCCTCGCAGGCACTACTCCTGATGACTCCACCCTGGATAGCCTGCTCGGACCCTGAACTTACAAATGGGTTTTATTTTGTGTTGCTGGAGATCAAAACCTGGATCATACAGATGCTAGCAAGCTCGCTACCACTGGGCTGTATTCCTATCCCACCTAATTCAGCAATAGATTACGCACTCTACTAATAACTATACTGGCCCCATGATGTGATCCAAATCAACTTCCAAAAACATGTGACTTGTGGGGGTCATCTGAGATCTAAATCATAGCAGGCCCTTGTAATGTACTGCAGTTTAAAATGCTCATTCATAATGCCATAATTATGAGAGTTGTTTTTTTTTGAGATCAAGCAGAAATCTCTTCACACATTATTCACTAGCCAGAGTACTATATATTTTTTTTTAACATGGAAGACAAGAAGTATAAATTTTCTGGGTATAGGACAGTGGGCAACTGCTAAATGATAAATAGTACTAATGCATATTACACACCCCCAACCTCCCTTTTTCTCTTTCTCCTTCCTTCCATTCCTCTTTTTCCTCCCTTCCTGCCTTTGTAAATTACAAGAAAATTCCAAAAGTAGATGCCATTTTGGAAAATTAATGTTTTTCTGTAGTTTCAGTCAAGAAGCCCTGATTTCCCCTTCAGGTTAAATCCAAATAAAAAAAGCTGAAAGGACACTCCTTTGACACCTATCAAACTCTGAGGATTAGGAGAGGACAGTAAGAGATAATGTATGTAAAGCACTTCGACTAGCTCAGCAGGAAGGAGCCGTTTGTAGCCAAGGCACTTTTTAAAAATATGCTGATAAAACAACCCCTAGAAAGATGGAGCAAAAGAGAAAAGGAACCATTGTCACCCCTCCTCCCTACCCTCACAACTTTCCAAGGACCAAAAAGAACAAGACTATCTTATGTTGTCCTCTAATGGTAATTCATTTCCAGTGATTGAATTCCATGGCTTTAGCCTCTGTGGCCAATCCTAAGCAATAAATAGTATGACAGTGGCCAATTCAGAGATTTTCACATTAGCAAATTTGACTCTCTTTCTAGAATACCTAGGATACTAATAAGGGTATTTTCAGCCTCTATAACTTTAAAAGTCACTGTGATTAGTATTTTCTGTGTTTAATCACTGTGGACTCTACCCTTGACTGGCTAGATGGAATACATTATACAAATAGGTAGATCCTGTCCATGTGTTTATGGAAAATGAGATATTAAATGAGAAAAACTAATCCCCGATCTGATGAGGTGAGATTATGCATATAAATGGGACATGAAAATTTGGCAGTTGATAATAACAGCAAGTCTCTTTGCAGACAATTTCTGTAACAACAGAGGGTAAAAACAATGCCAACAACATGACTTACACATGGGGAGGGCTTTAACAAGCTGCACATGTGATCTTTTGTAGGGCTCTTTCTTATAGATTGTGTTCTTTCTTTCTTTGTTTCTTTCTTTGCTTTTTTCTTTCCTCTCTCTTTCTCTCTTTCTTTCTTTCTTTCTTTCTTTCTTTCTTTCTTTCTTTCTTTCTTTCTTTCTTTCTTTCTTTCTTTCTTTCTTTCTAGAAATTACCTGTACCTTTTGCTCTTGCTGTTTTCTCTACCAGGAAAGGATGTTGTCTGTCCTGTGCCACTCTGCCTTGGAGTTAGCCAAGCATGGATTGAAAACTCCAGCAACTGTGAGATAACTTTCCTTCCTTCATTTTAGGTGTCAGGTGTTTGACCCAGCAATGAGAGAAGAGTAATGGAGACAATTATAACACTGCATGCTCCGATTTTTTGTCACACCACCAAAACCTTATTCTGTCACAGCGACTACCAGATACAACAATAAACAAACTCTTGCTAACAAGCAGATTTCTTGGGACTGTGCAAGTGATATCTAGCTGTCCAGTTGAATGTGAATATAACTTAGAATGGGAAACCTCCATCCATACTTTAATGAAACAAACCTTTCTAAGCCAGGTTTAGGTAAAATCAAAAGTTCAGCACTCACAGCATGATACTCCAAAATGTGGCATGTTGGCAATTGAAAAACTACAAAAATGAGAGGGTTTTCCTCACCTTACCATATTAAGCTTGGCTGTAAGGAAATTCTCTGCCTGTCCTCTCCTGGAAATAGATTACAAACTCATCATTCCACAAGAGTCCTATGTTGTAGCCACAGGAAAAGAATGCTACACAGAAAAATCAAAGGAATCTAAATAAACAGACATGGCTTTGTCCCCCAAGTTATCACCATTTGATGAATTCTGTTTGTCTAAATGTACATTTATATGACTGTCCAGATTTCAACAAATCTACCTATAAAAATATCTTCCATGTGTGTTTTAGTCTCCTTCATTTCTGCAGCCTCCCTTCTTATGTACAACTTTGACAAATAAATGTGATATGCTTTCTCTCTTTAATTTATTTTTTGCTATAGAAGTATCAGTCATGGCCCTTTCTCCATAATAGAAAGAAAGCAAAACAAGATAGAGATTTACTCTTTAATGACCAATTTCTACCTTCAGAATCCATCTGAGGGATGGAAAATACGTTACTAAAATCAGACTACTCATTTGATATCTATGATGTATTTTGTCATATTGATACAATTTGAGTAGCTGTGACTATGTCCAGGTCGGCATCAATCATGGGATTCATGATTATGAGAGGAGATTCTGTTTCACAGAAAATCTTCTGGCTTTCTAGTGAATAATGGAAAACAAAGAGTATGCAGATCATGACATCTTGCTGAAGATCGTATAGTGCTCCATAGCTCTGAACAAATCTGTCTTGGATGACTTATATAAATTTGTAATAATTAATAGATTTGATTAGATATAGCACTCTCTTATTTACTTTCTCTCAAACGTGCCACTCAGTTATGATTACTTTGCCTTTCTTTGCTTTTTATAGTGTAAGAAGAAAGGCATTACATCACCTAAGTATTTAGCACTTAGATTGTTCTTTCTCTGTAAGTTAATTATAAGGCTTTCATTCTCTTCTATTTTTTTCCAGAATATATTTATTGAGGAGAAAAAAAGCTCCTGTCTGAGAGAGGGACAGGAGGGGCCCAAAGCGGGTTGTCCCTCATTCTCTTCTAAGGCATGAAGTCTACAGGAAAGTGGAACATGGGACGTCAGAGTGGTGGCACTGTCTTATGACATACAGTACTTCCACTCATATTCTCTTTCTTTCCCTACCAAGAGAAAGAATGAGTTATAAGATTTAGCTCAAAATGAATGGGAAAAGAAAGGCTACATGGTAAGAAAAATAAATATTAAACTGATGTCCTAGATAAAATTCAGGAGAATTTAAACTACAAACCTCATCAATGCACCTCCATCATTTTGAACTCAAAATACATAACTAATGCTTTCAGTCCCCTTTTTGTGACATTTTTATAAAATAAATCATTTTATCATTAGCATTTTTCTTTTTTTTTTTTTTTCATTTTATATATTTTGCTACAGTGTCTTACCATGCATCTCAGACTCTTAGTGATCCTCCTGTTTTCAGCCTCCCCAGCACTGGGATTACAGCAGTGTTACCTTTCACAAGCACAAATGTGAAGAATGAAAGGAAAAGTCTAGCACAACCCCTGTGCCTGTCCTGGGCAGTGGACACTGGTGCTTCCGCCTGTGCTCTGCCTGCCAGTGGAGCAGCACATGGACATGCTTTGGTTGCTTTCTGTTTGGTAGGAAGTTCCTATAGCGCTGCAAGTTGGTCTTACACTGTCTGCATTAGGTAATCACTTAGAACTGCTTTTATGTGTAGTTGGGAAGAATTACCCTACTTTTCGCAGATATCTTAGTGTTACATATAGCCTCGGTTTTAGGATTCTCCCTGTTGGGTTGAAAAGAGTACTGATGCTAGTAGAAATAAAATTTAGGATATTAATAGTTAGAATGAAATATTTTATGCAAGACAGTTTTTATAACCTGAAAGATGTGGTGAAACTGTGCTAACCCTTAGCTTTTAGCACTAGACTCTGCAGAGCACTCGGGAAGCATATCTGGGGTGAAAGGAAACTAAAACCACAAGCTGCTCACCCCTGACCCTCCAAGTGGGCTGCACTGCACCTACTTGGTACTTGGAGGTATCTTTGAAAGAGGTTCTTTTTGAAAAATAAAATCCCACCACTGAAAGCAAAAGGTATGTATCCCATGCATTCATGTCAAGGTTGAAGAAGCAAAGTTTCCAAGTTATCTCAACAAGTCAAAGCCAAACCTGGAAATCTGCCTTCCTGATACCCAATTTTATTTTCTTTTGATCCTTTGGATTGTGCCACGGTTATCCAGCAGAAAAGCAGGTGCTGCTGAGCAGGTGGGCATGCGATGCTGAGAAGTGAGGGGAATGACATGGCCTTGTGAGGTCCTGAGAAGCCCAGCACCTCTGGGATCAGAAAGACCATGAAGGGCGGTAGAATGGGCATGTGTCAGCAATAAGTAGATTTTCATTCCATCAAGGTGTGGAGTAGCCATAAGTGAAGCAGAGGGGGCACAGGTGTGCAGAATTTTATACCACCATGCAATGAACAGCAGCTGCAGGCTGTACCTGAGGCACCACTGGCTCAGACCTCTGAGAAGTAGCTTCTCACCCTGTTGCCTTACATCAGTCCAGCTCAGTTTACCTCAAGGCCTTTCCACTGGTGACCCCTAGTGTACTTTAAGGCTTGCTTAAACTCCTTGAGATAGGATTCACATTTTTCTAGCTTACTATTTTACAATGGAAAAGTAACACTCTTTTAGGCATGATCTAATGAAACAATTAAGTAGTAAGTTGGACTCTCGTAAGTCTGGGTTAGAAATTAGTTAGCTAAAAAGTACATTAAAAAAGATGGTCCTAGCATAAAATCTGTGAGAGAGATTATTCCTTGTATGCCTCTAATGAAATGATTTGAGTGGAGACAAAAAAAAAAATAACATTCTGGTAGTATGTAGCATGGTTGATAATATTTTTAACACAGATAGAAAATATTTTTGGCCTTGAACATTATATGGTTCAGTTTACAATATCTGAACCCTTCTATGAGCTTCAAAGTAGCAGTAGACAATGGAGAAAAATGGGGAAAACTTTAGTTCTAGAGATGCATCATGAGTCTGGTTGGCAAGTAGGCCAGAGAAGGCAATGTCCAGTCTAAAGAAAGGGAATTTTTGCACAGATTTGATATGTATAAGATGGGCTGCAATTTGGAAGTCTGTGTAAAGCACTAGTAGGCATGGAAAACAAAAAAAGCAAAATAAATATTAGGAATCAGAAATTTGAATGTAAGAAGAAATTTGTGTCAAAGGTTAATAATAGACACGGGAAGACTAACAGTTGGTTTTTATGGGGTGTCTTTAAGGCCAAGTAAAGAATTTGACCTTTGATCCATAGGCAATAGGAACTGTTAAGGATTTTTAATCACTGAAGAAAGACACAATGCAGAAAGCTTAATAAGGTCCAATGAAGAGGAGCCAGCGGAGCCTGAAAAGAAAAGTAGCAGAGGGATTGCTGCGTCCTTTGAGTCCCTCATATCCTTTTTCTCAGTCTTCTCTCAGCAACTGGTCACATGTAGGGTGAAAGCTATGATTCAAGGGTTCTGGATAATGAGATACCTCTTGGAGCTCACCCGTCTGGCCTGGCATCAGAGAATTAGGCCCCATAGTACAACCACAACGCCTGTGCTTATAAAACTATGATGAAAAGGAGGAAGATGCAGGGCTGGGAAAAGGAAAGTTTAGAGGAAAGACGTGGATATAATGAGAATAGTTAGGAGATGATGCGAGTGGCACCTTCGGTCTTCTCTGTATTAGATCACCCACTGTCTTTATGGACATGTGAATGAAAGGCATGGACACTTAAATGAAAATATGGAGGAATTAAATATTTAGCCTGGGTTGTCCAACAGGCAGAAGGTCCTGTCCCTTAGTCTTAATAATTTTCTTGTTCCTGGAACAAAATATATGACACCCACAATTTAAAGGATGTAAGGTATATTTTCATTTAGGATTATAGTCTGCTGGGCATAGTAGAGAAAACACTATTCATCTCAAGGCAGCCAGAAAGTGTGAAGGAAGGAACCTGGGAAGGAGCTACAGCTCTCCAGAACAGGCTCACATGGCGACCCACCACTACTGACCAGGTCTGACAGCCCCAGAGCCAGGCAAACATAAGGCCTGCGAGTCCAACCATGATTGAATGCACGAGGCTTTGAAGACCATTTGAGGTATAATCTCTAGCTTCCTTGGATGCTTTTTCCTGATCTTTTTTTTTTTTTCCCCCATAATTTTATTGAGAAACAAATAGCAATGCGACAAGCTGAAGCATCCTGTGGAATGCCCTCAAGGTCTTCTATTGTTCCATTTGCAATCTTTTGATGCATCCACAGGAGAACAAGGGTGTTGGTCACTTTTTATTTTCAGTGCTAAAACCTGAGAAGAATAATTAAAGGAGGAAAGATTTATTTGGCTTATGAATTCAGACCATGTTCAGCTGGCTGTGTTTGGTGGTAAGACAAAAACTTCATGTGGAAATGGGCCAGGGCACTGTGGAGCAAAGCCACTCACCTCATGGAGAGCAGGCAGCAGAGAGGAGGCAGAGCTTATGATGGTGGCTCCCTTCCTGTCTGGTTCTTTCTGGGACCCCAGCCTATTGGCTGCTGCTACCCACCTCCAGGAGGGGTTTCTGCATCACTTAGCTAGTCCCATGCCACATCTCTGGAAACGTTTCCAGGCACTCCCAAAGTGTGATTTATTCATTTCCTGCCTTTCCATAAAATCAAATAGGCAATCCAGATTAATCATCTGAGTGGGGTTCCTGAATTTTAGTCCAGGTTTTCTTTCTTTGTTTGTTTATTTCACTATGTCCTTTTCCCTGCTCTGTATCAATAACCATTTCTCATTTTTGACACTTCTTTCTCCTTTATTTTGACTAATTTATTTATACAATTCATCCAAATGTGTTGGTATGTTTATGCATTTTAGGTAAGGTGGTCAGGTTACTTCATAGCTTCCAGGGCATTTTCATTGTTCTAATAACTGTGTGCTTGTTTAAAAACGATGTGCAAGCATTTTGTGAAATTAATTTTATTGCTTAAAAAATAAAGGGTGCTCAATTAAACTAATAATGTGTATAAGTTCCAAGCATAGAAAGAGAAGGGCAGCATTGTCAGAGATATCACGATGTGTGGCTTTGATGACAAAGCCAGTTAGAGCTCAGGGAGAGTGGAGCTCTGCTGTCGTCAAAGCTGAGGGTGGAGGCCTGTACCTGCCCGAATGCCTAGCAGGCTGCTCCCTGTTTGCCATCCCTGCTCTGGCGCGTGCCTCCTTCTGCAGCAGGCCCTGTAACATTACCAGGCATAACAATCTGTCACTATTATTCATGGCTTTTCTCCAGTCTCCATACTTTTGACATTGCCATTAAAGAGATTCAGTGTGCTTAGTGGCTCTTTTAAAAATAAATAATTGAAAGCTAAATTATATTAAACCAGGCCAATGCTGACCCCTTCACCTCAGTCCATTGCTATCTCCTTAAATGTATTCCTTCTTAAATCATATTGTAATTTGAAGATGCTGAAGTCTAAGTTTTTTGACTCAAATGCAGTTCCCTCTGATGCATAATTCATTTTCACTTTGTTACTGGTGCTGCCCACGCAATCGCTTTTTTGGCAGCTAAATGCAGGGTGAAATCAACAACTCTGTAAAGGGTGAGGAATCAGAGTGGACATCTTGGCGGAAGAAATATTAAGCATGTCACAGAGTTTTGTACTCTGTCTGGCGAAATGGAGACAAAATCCTCCAACAACCCTCAAGATAATGGGAGAGAATGGCATTTTATGGCTAGAAATTACCTAGCACTGATGTCATGCAGATGGTGCATTTGATTATTCTACATATAATGAAAGACAATGACTTTTGAATATTTTCAAGCTTTACAGTTATCTGATAAGCAATCTCCTCTGAGTTTTACTGTTTTGAAAAAAGAATTCCACAGAGTGATGAGGTTGTTAATACAAGTGAGAGTTTGGATATTTGAAAATTTAGGCAAATTTAGACCTAAAACTGAAAATTATGTTGGCTTTAAATTATGTAAAAAAGTGATTTTGTATCATAGATAGCCAAACAATTATCATTTTATTGAAACTTAAAAGTATCTTATATTTCTTATTCAAAATAAATTTGAAAAGTTTGCTTCTGAGACCTGAATATTATTCTTTCTCAAAATTCTACAAATGTAACAGTTAATAACAGTGTTGCTAAATAGATACAACTGTTTCTACTTGAAAAGATAAATATTTGCATGAAATACATTTAACCAGGCCCCCCCGCACACACACACACACACACACACACACACACACACACACACTCACACAACTTCCACTACATTTCCAGATTTCTACACCCTAGTTTCTTATCCAGAGGAAGATTCCATCGTTAATTTGGCCCTCAGCTCACACTTTGGCAAAGCCTTTCTTAGGGACTAGCTGACTTGAGACTGAGATAAGAGCCTGCAAATGCATTAGGGCCTATGAGTCGTGTACAATCACGCCTGGCCTAGAGCACTGCACGTGTGTGTGCATGGGTGCCAGTGTGAAGTGTGGCAGAGGAGGGTAGATTGACTGTCTTATTCTTTTTACTAATTAAGACATTACTTTTTCAATATATTGGCTGTACTTTGTTGCTACATAGCCTTGTATTTTTCTGTACACCCTGGTGGAAAGCAGCCTGAGACAAAGTTTTAGAAATAAGGGGAAAAGCACCTGAAAGGTTAACTGGTTACAGAGACTATTTGATCAGAGCTGATTAAAAGAAATAAATCTTTGTAACCTGATACAAGGACAATAAATGGCCAAGACAGGACAAAGAGAGGTACATTGCACATGCCCTTCCTCATGTATTCAGAGGGACACTTTCAAGATGGAAAAGATTTATGAGGTTCAAGGGTGGCTTTGGGATAAAATTTGATCAAGTGGTTAACATGTTTCTTCTGAATCCTCGAATGAGAAAGCCCTGTGCTAGGCACCAAAGGAATATGTGAGAGCTGCAACAGCCTGAAGCACTAGTTAAATTTTTAAAGTGGTAACAAATATCTCAAAGTCCTGAAAGAGACGTTGAAGGTGCAGACATTGCTTGTGAACTCTGTTTAAGTTATCAAGAATCAGCATCTCTTTTGGTCACAGACAACCCCATTATTTCAGCTTGCCCTTTGAGGTTAAGTAATATTTATAATTTTTCTGTTTGGGAATATTGCATCAAGCCAAGGAAATTGAAATTTCTGCTTGAGTGTATAAACATAAGCTTTCCTGGCTTGTTTATTTAGTAAACTAGGAAGAAAAATTGTTCTTAGAAGATTGTGTGTGTGTGTGTGTGTGTGTGTGTGTGTGTGAATGTGGACATTTCCTAGGAAATAGACTGATAGTCAGCTATCTTTCAGCTAACTATTTTAGTAGGTATAAAAACAAAAAGTGTCTTCTGAATGACCTTTTCTCTTCCTCAGCCTCATCACCCTGGATATCAGTGTAGAGTTATGACGTTTAATCACCCCTAATCCTTTTACTGAGAAATTGGGTTTCTTGAGGAAGCTTAATTGAGCCAATTCTTAACAGAATTTTTGTGCTGTTCTTGACTTTTCTTGTCATTTTTTTCTCTTTTTAGTTTGTTAGATTTTTCTCTTGCACTGAAACTCCTTAAAAAGTTCTATCTGCCAATATAACTAAGTCAAAGTAACAGATAGCATGGGTTATGAAGTTAATACCTTTCTTTAAATAAGATAACACAAGTTATGAGGCTAATATCTTTCTTTAAATAAAAACTGGTGAGGATAAAATCCACCAGGATTCAGCATATGAACTTGGTAAGACAAGAGGGTGAAACATACTTTGAAAGTTGATCTTATCACATGCCTTGTTAGGTAAAGCCCTACACTGTCTACTTAATAGGTCAAGTCCAAATTCAAGTGAACTCAAGATGAGTTTATTCTCTAAGGAAGAATGATACTCACAGTCTACTTTATATAAAGGAAAATAATATACACTTGGAGTGGATAACTGAATTATTTTGCAGAAGGTCAGCACTATGTATTAACTCTGCTTGAAGTATAAAAGTCACACTCACAGACAGTAAAGTCAGAAAGTGATGTTTCCTCCTAAAAGTTTAATCTAGTAAAAGAGACTAGTTTCCAGATCAACACTTTAATTCTCTTTACAATTTAGCAGCAAGTGTTTACCATCTCAGTGTTCTTGACCTCTTCGCAGAATTTTAATACATCTTACTTCTATTTTAGATATAGTATTAAATAGGACTTTTTATGATTCATTAACTCATAACATTTTATCATACATTTTCAAAAGTTTTCAAGTACAAGTAACCAGAAAACAAAGAAGAATAAGCAAAGGATAGGCAGAAGGGACTCCATGTAACCTGACAAGTCTAACATATTTATGTTCTGCTCTTCTATAGAAAGTGTGGTCCATCATTATTCTAATAATTTGTACCTTTTCTTTTAAACAGTTTTTTCTCAACTCACAATATCTCTTGAACATTTTAGACCTTATTTACTTATTCAGCTTCTTACATTAAGGAGACATGGTGGTATTTACACAGATGAGCCTGATGTGTATCACTTATGAATATGGTCTCAAGCTGCACCCATTTATCTGCAAGAGACTTGAATGGGGAGAGGGGAAAAGAAAGCATAGAAAAGGAATATACCTATATATCTATATGTCTATGCACACAACTAGTTAAGATAGCGATACAGCTAGTTTCTCTTAATTCATTGAAAGTTCTATGCTAATATTGTTTGGACAACATTTCATACCTCTATCTTACACTCTGAAGAATTACTATGTAGCCAACAATGTGCAATATATCAATTATTGTTACTGTCATAAGAGTTCACTTGAAACTCTGTTTTATTTTGCTTTTTACATTTTTTATCTTAAAAAAGTTATATGGATTATTTTAAGTATTCCTTTCTGAAGAGAAAAGCAATGATCAAAACTGGGAGCTCTTGAGAAATTCACTTACAGAAGGTGGGCATTCGCTCAAATAATACTGAAATTAGAAAAAGAACAGAGGAAGATCCTGAGGCTCCATGAGAGCCAAAGAACATCAGGAAACTGCAGCACATATACCTTGGTTATATTCTTGATGGGCTATATTTGGCCAAAACCAGTGGGGCAAACATTAGAATAGTCAGCCTCATATTGATCCAAGCCTATGCTGCAAGTCCAAGAGGTTGAACTTAGAATAAGGGCAAATTCATTCAAGAAATGAAGTGAGAGACCAAGGAACTCATAAATAAGAGCTGTCAAACCAGATGAGGAAAGAATTGGCAAGTTGGAAACTAAGGCTAAAGTTAAATATGGAACAATGGTTACATTTGAGGGACTAAAATAGAAAGATGAATCTCTTAAGACCATTTAAATTTTTTTAAAATAATGTGTAACTCCCAAGTGAATATGCCATTTGGATTCTTTCCAACTTATGTTCTGCCTATATCTACACCATAGTACTTCAAATTTTAAATGATCATCTTCCTTTAAAAATTAGTTCCTTGTTAGGCCTTTAGTGCTATTGTTGGTTCTGTGCATTGTATGTCATGCACACTGGCATATGACCGACTTCCTTGCGAGGCACCCGGGCCTTACCCTGAGTCCAGTGCCTTGGAGAATCCTAGCCATCTCCTCAGTCCTGCCTCAAATAATTTGTGGACAAAGGTGGCATGCAGCTGTCCATAACATCAGAAAACCAAAGAAAATTGCTCTAAGGAAATAGGCAGAAAATAAACTCTACGCATAATCTGCATAGATCTAGAAAAATGAAGACATCTTGAAGACAAAGCAAATGTGTGAAAGGTAACCTATTTTAAACAACCATTGTATAGCAGACTAAAGTAATGCCCCACACATGCATGCCTGGACCCTTCAAGACAGTGGTGTCACCTTTCATCCCAATTGGAAACACTTTCTCAATGGTGAACAGCAGAGCATGACTCTTCAGAAAAGCTCTGGGCAAGGCATTGGGGTGGGATGCTGTGGACCATGAAGATGCTGTGAGCATCCAGGTCCTCAAAGGGAACTGGAGGAGATGAAGGAAACAAGAAGGTATCAGAGGAATCCACTAAGTAATGATGTGGACCACCCGTGAAGCAGGAAGGAAAGGCATCACAGGCTTAAGGAAGCTTTCCTTTCAGTGTCACCCTTCCTATGATCCTGACACAACTATTCTGCTTCTGCTTCTCAGGCCAGCAAATAAACTTGTTCTTTCACAGATCTCAAAGTGATACTTTTTATAAGTCATCAATATTCAAGCTAGTCATTTTGCCTTCATAATTTGATTTCAAGTCTTTTGGTGTTTAAAAAAGTTAATAATGGAATATATATATATATATATATATATATATATATATATATATTCTCCTTGAACTTGTCACAACTTATAAAAGAGTAATGCATGCTGATGTAACCAATTACAGACACTAGAATCTAACAGTCTTTATTTTACTTTAAAAAAGATGTGATGCTGATGTGGTTGGAAAGGTAACTTATGGTAAGTAGACACACCCTCAGCACTTGAGATGAACTCTTTGTCATCACTTGGACCCTTGAATTTTATTTTTGAAGATTGTTTCCTTTGTATATGCTTTGACTCTTCCACTGACTATTTTTTTCTTTGAAGTTCAGATTCCCTAGGTACCAAGTACAGTAGGCAAGTTTTAGCACAAGTAATGTATGAGCTTGCTTTCTCTCAAGCGAGTAATCAGATTAGCTTGGGAATATCATCTCTCTGTACGTGAAAAAAAAAAAAAGTTGAGAGTTGGAGAAGAGGTAAAAGAGGACACAGAACTTGAATTGTCATGGAAAAATATAGATCAACTTTAATGCTGGCCCCATTTTAGAAAGGCCTGTGCTGAACATCCCATTTTTGAGTTGTTCCTCCCTCACCTCCTCATGGTTAAGTTTGACCAATTTTCTTCTCTTTTTAAAATAGCGTTCAGCAAATTCCGTACATGTGTTGAGTTTGAAAGGAGAAGAATGCTATAAGCTCTCAAAGGGGTGGTAGAAATTATAGGTAGCGAAAATGTAATTATCCACTTGGAGTTTTTCCAGGCCGAATCCACCTGATCAGAGACATTAGAGCAAATGCATTACACTTTTAAAAAGTATCCTGCTGGGCTCACTGAATGAGAGTAATATCATATTGCCTATGGTTCTGGTAAATAAAAAGCATCATTAACAATAACACAATGTGAAGAGCCTGCTGAAATGATATACTGTATTTAGCCTTGATGGTGCATCAGAATCACGGGCCTGGCTTCAGAACTGGGCGACGCACTGGAGAGGCAAATGGTGATGATTAGAAAGTGCAGTCAGAGCAGGAGCAAAATCTTTCTTGCTTCTTTTCACAGAACTTTTCTCTTCAGCAGAAGTCACATTTGGAAATTTATTTCACTTCAGAGTAGCAGAGACAACTGTACAGAATGCATGAATAAGAGTTTGTTGTGTTCCGGCGTAGGGGCACAGGCAATGACAAATGCATTTGCAGTGGTCAGTCTCTGTCTAGGGACAGACCTAGAATAGCTGGCAAAGAAAGGAAGGCTCAAGAATGCACAGAGAACAACAAACCTATCACACTTCATTGTAAGCAAACTCTTTTCAGTAAATACTTTGGGGTATCTTAATATGCAGGCATTATTTATCATTTATGAAAGGAGTAGAATAAGTTTCCTATTCTAAAGCCATTACAATCTGTATACTAGGGAGAATATGTTGGAACACTGTAATACAGAAAACAGTTTAATCAAAAATGGGGTCATAGCTGGGCCTAGTCATGCAAACTTAGGATCCTGGCCCTTGGAAGACTAAGGTAAGAGCACAGTCACTGAATCTGAGGCCAGCTGGGCCACATAGCCAGTTGAGGGCCAGCCTCAGATAAGCAATGCTGTTCTCTCAAAAGACCAAAAGAAAGGGAGGGAAGGGTACAAGAATCTAAGTTAAATTGAAATAGGCAAATAACACGCTGCTCCTGGAATCCAGTGGGGAAAATGAAACATGATGGTACAGATGAAGGCTTCAGGAAACACATGCTCCTTATACAGACATTGAATTTGCCTAACTAAGGGGCAGACACACGCTGGTAGACAGTTATGGGCATGGCTAGTTTAGTTGTTCAGGGCTGCTGCTTGTTTTAAGGGGATACCTTCTTACTGGGTTGGCAGCTTTGATTTGCACTATAGAAAAGGAAGCAGATACAATTTATACTGTGTCTAACATGTCTGGCGTGTTGTATACAGAGAAAGAATTAAATACTGCATATAAATAACTATCACTTAGCCATATTTTTGGAGCTAAAATATCTATCATGTGCTTTGAGGAACACAAATGATGGTACTGTGTTATATGTCGTCTTTATTCATTATTTTCTGCATCAAGATCATATTTTAAATGGTAAGTTTCTCAAAAAGAGTTAAATACCAAAAGTAGATACATCTTAATAGAAATGGATGGGCCAGTCTTTTTTGTCCATGTCTAGCATTACTTCAATAAAAAACTCCTCCTGTCAAACTGGATCTATGACCTACTACTATAACAATTAATCTACTTTTCCCAATAGCTCCATGTTCTTCTAAGATGAAGAAATATTAATTCTGAGTACACTGAAAAAGACAATAATTTACACATAATTCAGAGGCATCATAAGATTATGAGGTGTGATTTTGAGTATTTTTTGTAAAACAATTTCCTCTTCAAAATTATAAGCCAAGCTTTCATCTAAATTACATTTAGACTTTCTGCTTTCCAGACATTGATAAGATCCGCCAATATAGCTTCAACTCTGGTAACACTGTTCATACAATGTTCAGTTCCAGCAAAACTTCACTGGCTCCACTAAACAATTGAAGAGTGCTACATGTTGGTGAATATGAAAATAGATCTAAACAGCAGAAATAAAAGCAGTTTTTGGACTTTTAATATATAAATGACTACATATCCTTTCTTGTTGTTGCCATCTAAAATGTTCTCCCAGACTCCTTATCCAGAGTCAGGGTTTGAAGTGTGGCCCTACCATGGGGTCCTCTGTTCTCTCATAGCTTCAGCCACCAGTGAGTGCATCACTGGAGATGGGGCCTGGCTAAAGACAGTCCCTGGGGAGTGGCCTGGGGGGTGCCTTTCTGCCTGGGCTCTTCCCCTCTGCTTCTTGGTCACCATGCTGCTTTTCTTGGACGCTGCCTTTTCATATTCTTTCTGTGAGTGAGCCAGCTAATCTCAGATTGAAAGTTCTGCAAATGTGAGTTAAAAGAAACTGTTGCCTCCCTTAAGTTGTGGAGTGTTGGATTTGAACCCATTGATGAAAACATAAGAAAGATATACCTTAACATTTCTAATCACCTAACTGTGATTATAGGGTAAGTATGGCAGTGTGTGTGTGTGTGTGTGTGTGTGTGTGTGTGTGTGTGTGTGAAATATATTTTTCTCTCTGTCTTCATTCTGTTTTACAAAGAGGAATTCACTTAAAATGACTATACATAGGACATCCACTCTGCCTGATTTATAGAACTGTCCCATTTTAAAATACAATATGGGGCTGAACGATAGCTCAGCGGTTCAAGCACCTGTCTGGCAAGTGCAAGAACCTGGTTTGAGCTGAGACAGGAGGATCACTATGAGCTTGAGCTGCATAGCAAGACCACATATCAAATAAATAATAAAATATTTGTAACAATTTAATAGTATAATATGGTAGGGAATTTATTTAAAATGTAAAGTCTTCAATTCATCATGAAATTGACAGGAAAAGTAGTGATACTCAGTGTTTGGGAAGAAAACAAGAATGAAGCGAGCAGTAAACCTGCTTAGTCTGGGGGGGGGGTGAATGTCATGGCCAGGAGCTCGTTTTGTTTAAGTAACTCTGCTCTATGATATGCTTACTAAATTAACGCATTCTTCACGGACATGGAGAAGATATGAACAAAGAAAATGAGAGAACACTAACAGGAGATGAGCAATAATATAGAAAGAATATTCCAAAGTGATTTCTTCTAAGGACAACCAAACAATTTAGGTTATAGAAGTCAGCCAGGTTAGGCATTAGGGGCAATATCCCCGACAAACGGAAGCACCAGTGGCTGCAAGGAATCGACTCTGTACAGGAACTGAAGAAAGGCCAGCGTAAATAACCTGCGGAGCAAAATAACACGAGGAGTGTAGAGGCTGTGCCTAAGGCACCAGTCTGATTTTTGAAAGAGAATTTTGGCAGTTAACAGGAATTTCCATACTATTGATGGTTTTTCACAGAGATAGCATTTCTTTTAACTTTAGAATTATGATTTAGGGTTTCTTTTATTCATGTGTGTTTTATCTAATGATATTTACCATCTAAAATTAAAAATTTAGAAGGAATTGAAATATTTAATTCATTTTAAATAAAACATAAAATTCAATCATGTGTTAATAGCAATAGCATATTTTTTACAAATAAACTATCTACAAAATTCTAGCAAGAACAGTATCATTGTTTTATACTTTTACAAATCTGATTAATAGCTGCTGAAACAAAAGATAGCTGGATCCTCATATATTATTCTGTCCTCTGTTTATTGCAATATTACAAAACATGTATTTATTGAAAAATTCCAAGTTGTACTCACAATTGGATGAGAGTGAAACAAACCTGACCTCTTCTTTTATCAGGACAGTAGCTCTGATCTTGGTAACCTTTTGGAATGTTTTCAGTGAACCCAGGGAACCTCAGCCATAATCTTAGAAATGCGAATGGAGATGAAGCACATATAGGTCAGCCTAGACTTCAACTGTCTCCACAACCTCTGTTCTCCCTAATGTCTCTTCTGCATATCAAAATTTCTGTCCCAGGAAACCCCAAGGCTCTTGTACCTATGGGGAATATGGAACTTAAAACAGGGTTTCTGAAGAGCATAGAGTTGAAGCTGTCTTGAAGTATCCAGTGATAAATCAAAAGTAAGCAACCAGTTGGCACACTAAAAGCCTTTATACATGCTATCAGGCTGCAAACAGCAAGTGAGATGTGAGAAGCTTGCATTTTAGACAGGTGATTCTGGCCATTGCCATAATAACTTCCTGCTTGATGAAGTACAAGCTGTACAGACTTTTGTGAGTATTTGCAATGCAGATGTCATCAAGAGAGAAGATATTTGAAAGATAATCATAAGTCAAAGCACATATCATTAAAAAGCTTAATAGAAAGTATGAACATTCTGGGGCTGTCAAGATAGCTCAATGGACTAAATGCCTGCTTTGGAAAGAGCAGGATATGATTCACAGTCCCGCTTCTGGGGTGTGTTGAGCCCTTGACTGAGTCTGGGTGTGGTGGTACAGGCCTGTAATCCCAGTGCTGGGGAGGCTGAAAACAGGAGGATCACTATGACACCAAGCTGTGTAGTGAGACCCTGGACCAAATACATAAATAAAAAAAAAAAAAAAGAAAAGGAAAAGAAAACATCAACATTCCAAAAATCACATGCAACAGTAAGAAGAACAAGAATAAGACACAAGATAATGAACATACATTCTGTGAAATAAACTTGCAATCTTGTTAGTGAACAAATATTTTAAAATACATCAGTTATCTCCCACATTTTACCTATTATACTGAGAAATTTTCATACATAAAACATAGTTAATTGAGAAAGTAATCATTTGAATACAAGGGTAGGGCCCCCAATTTTTCATTTTCAGAAAGCAACTTGGCTGTATTTCATGTATGTATTTCAAGAAGTTATACTTCCCCCAATTTTCTTCCGAAAGAATGCATAAAATACATACAAAATTCTAATAGGTAAACATGCATCAGCCACTATGGGAAAAAAGAAAGGTAATCAGAAAGTAAATAAGTACAATGGGTGAGCAGAAGTCTTTCTTACAGTCTGGTGGCTTCTAATATATATAAAAGGAAAGACAAGATTAGAAAATCACCACCTTACAGTCATCAGGGACAACATGTTCAGAAGAAAATTATTAATACATAGAAACAGTCGATGAGCATGATATATAGACGGGCTCAAAATAACTACTCACAGAAGCTTGTATACAAGAAGTACCAACTTTACGTGAAAATCAAAGATCTTGTTAAAACTCAATCAAATGATCAAACTGAAGGTGATAAGACAGGGAGCGATGAGTTGAAAAGGCATGGCATGAATTTCTGAGTGTTTTTGCCAAGAATGAAAAAAAATCTCAATCTAACAAAATACAATTAAGGTAAAGTCACACAAACCAAATGAGCTGCTTGGTGGTGTTCAACATGGTTTATTTTATCAAACACAAAGAATAAGAAACTGTTTCTGGTAAAAATAATTGATGAATCAGGATATGATTAGTGCATAACCTGAATTGATTATGGAGGAAAAAACTGGCATGGAGAACAATCTCAACTAGTGAAATATGAATACAAAATACAGATTAAGTGTTATATCACTAGAATTAAAGTTTCTGAATATACTTACTATAATCTAGTATTTTCCTCGTTTGGATTTAGTGTTAAAAGCCAATAATATGTATACTTTCTTTCTTTTTTTTTTTTTTTTTTTTTTGGTGGAACCAGGGATTG
>NW_004524579.1:16602691-16607444 GCF_000260255.1 Octodon degus | reverse complement strand
CACATATTTATAAATGAAGGCAGCACACATTAGTCATTTTTCTGTTAAATTGACAAATCCCAGAAAATTCCACTGAAAGCGGGAAGGCTGTGTTTGGGCTCACCTCTTCCAATGGTCCGTTCCCTTGGCTCCATTGCTTCTGAAACCACAGCAAGGGTGAATAACCTGTTGAGAAGCCCGTGACAGAGCAGAGCTGCTCGCCCAGCGTGAGACAGGAGGCAGAGAAAGTAGCAGGGACCAGGAAGAAGATTTCCTATCAGGCAGCGCGTCAGTGACATACTTCCTCCTCCTGGGTCAGCCGCCACTCCTGAAATTTCTACCCCCTCTCCATTACAGACATAATAGGAATCCACCTATGCATTCATCCACTGATTGGACCAAACCAAATCCTTGTAATCAAATCCTTTCCCCAGACCCTGCCTCAGGACATCACTCCGTGAACATAGGAGCTCTTGGGGATCATTTCATAACAACCAGTAACAGTCGGCCTGATAAGCAATTATGAGAAAACTTTTAAAAACTGAAGGCAAATAAAAGATATTCAAGAGTACTTTTGTACTATTCTGGAAACTATTCTGGAAATTAATTGGTATTAGAAAATATGCAATCAAATTTGAAATATATTTATCTACATTAATTGCAAATGTATTTAGAGTATACATTACATACAGAAAACTTTCTCTAGGTATTGTATTATATGGACTCCATGGATAGCAGTTTATTAAATAATAGAAGTTTTTATTATGATTTCATTCTTCTTACAGACTGTTAAGCATTTTCTGAAGGTGTGTGACATTTGTGGCTGTTAGTGTAGATGGTAGTTGTCATTTATAGGTTTTTTTAAAAAATTTTTTGGTACTGGGCTTTTTTTTTTTTTTTTTTTGCTTTTTAATGTTAATTTTCAAGTTGATCTGTAAATTAGTACACTTAGCATTTGGTGATGTCTTTGTAATATCAGCTTAAAATTGCTGAAATGTTACTGGTGGCTTAGAATGTAATTCACTGTTGAAATACGTATATTTGTAATATTTAAACATGTGAATTTTGAAAGACTGAATACACAATTAATGGTTAGATCTCTGCAACTGGCACTCTTAAGTTGCAGAGGAGACTTTTGACTTGAACTTTCCAACAATGCTGAAACTGCTACGAGTTTGATAGCTCTTGAAGATGGACTAAATGCTTTTGCAGAAAGGGACGTGTGTGAGTCTTTCAGGAGCCAGGATGGAATATTATGGTTTGTGTCTAGATGTGCCCTCATAGCCTCATATGGTCATAGGGTGTTTCCTGAGGTGGCTGTATCTACAGTGTGTGACTGATCCACAGTACAACAGTGGGATTAAACGTGCTAGGATTAAGGGTGGGTGAATGCTGGAGCCATGCACTGATTGTGTTGACACAACACTAAATCCCAGCAGACTGGATACAATATAAGGAACAGAAAGAGGCTCCCCCCCCCATTGCTTTTGCCCTCTTCCCTGTCCGTGAACTGTTACACCTCTTCCCTGTGTAACAGTTCACACTCGGCCTCAGAACCAGATGATCCTGGCCTGGAGCCTCTGCAGAATATGGGATAAATAAATCTTTCCTCCCTTTAACTTTAGACTTCAGATATTTTATCTCAGCAATGAGATAAGGAACAAAGACTGTATAAATCCACAACTACATAGTATTTGTCCCAATTTTTAAAACAGCATCAATAAATTCTCTATTTATGAGATTAGAGACCAATGTGAATACCAACATACCAACAGGGAAACTTTGAAAGGGAAGACTTTAGTTTCCATTTTCTTAACTTTATTTTGCAAAAATTTCTATCAGAAATATGAATTTTCTTTATAAATACAATTAGAAAATTGACAAAAGTCCTCAGAGAAGTAATTAACCAAATGTCCATCATCTCTTTGAGCAAATTGGGAGGCTGACACAAGAGTGCATAGAAAGCAAGCAATGAACTTAGTTGCAGAACTTTCAATCATCTACTTAAATATATGAAACATTGCTGGTGTGTACTCAAGATACTTAACGAAAAGGTTAATGACCTAAGGTCCAGGAAAATCTGAGAAGTCTATAAGATGAAATAGAAGGAATAGATGGGATCAAGTAAAATAAAACATGCTTGAACTATCAAGACTAAAACTGTCACAAATATCCAGTGTATTCAGATACTCTCATGAGGGTTGTAGTGAGCAAGAGGAACAACTGTAAAGAACACACACACACACACACACACACACAAACACACACACACACACACACACACAGGCACAGGCACACGCACACACGCACTCTTCTGTTGGCAAAACCAGCTACATAATTTTGAAAATCCCATTTCAAGGTCCAAGGCTATACATTCAATACAGTGAGTTTCTTGTTATTTGTTTACTCTTTTTAAATGACAATGCTAGCAATAATCCTCCCCTGGGATCCTACTGCCTCCAGACTCTACCAAGGACAAATCCCGGGATTATTATGGAGAACATTTAGACACATGTGGAGCCATGGGGCTTGCAGCCCTTGGGAGAGACCACACATCAAAATCTGGAAATTATAGTGTCAATCTTAACCGTTGCAGGTCTGAATAAAATTTGAGCAGAGCTTGAAAAGACTCCAGTTCACATTCAATGAACTGTAAAACAATATCCCAAGTTTAAAGATTATCGAAAGTGACCATAAGGAAATAAAGTCAATGAAGTTACTGTCACAGTATCTAAATACAACCCTTTAATGATTTTTTTCTTTTAATGATTCTGTTTTATATTGTGAAAAGAAATTATTGTCTTGACTCTGTGATACATTATTTTGTAACTCATTCTTCTTAACACTGTAATTAAGAGGGATTTTACATAAAAGCAAAAGATTTGGCTAATTTTTCAGTGCTTTCTTTAATTGTATGCATATTCACATTCACAGTTCACATAATGTAAACTGTACAATCTAAACCACTTTTAAATGTATAACTTACTGATATTAAGTACATTCATAATGTGTACCCATCACTACCGTGGAAGTCTGTGACTGTCTTCATCTAGTGAAATAAGAACTTTATAACCACTAAACAGTAGCTACCTACTCCACGCTCATCACATTCACTGACAGCCACAATTTCATTCTTCTGCTATGATTGTGCCTATTCTAATTTCTAAGTAATTCATATAGAATTATATAGTGTATATGAGTAGCTTATTTCACTGAGCCTAATATTGTCAGAATTCACACATGCATAGTACATAGTCCATAGTACCAAAATGTCTTTCCTTTTCAAGGTTCAATAATATTTCCTTGTATGTATATATCAGATTTTATTTGTCCAAGTTCGTCCCAGTGTTGGCAGTTGTATTACTTTCATATTTTAGCTGGTGTAAATGATATGGCTGCTAAAAAAGGTGCATGTACACCTCTTTGAGACCCTCTTTTTGTTAAGGGAATATACCAGGAGAGAAAATTGTCGGATTACATGATAATTCTATTTTGAAGCTTTTTGGAGTTCTGCCATATTGCTTTTCAGAGGTTTTGTCTATTTAATTTGGTTACAGTGTCCTTATTACATCAGTTAGATCTAGATGGCTATTTATATTAAGGCGTCTCATCCCTTACTAAAAAAAATGGTCCAATTGTTGTATTCATTATAGAATGGAGTATTAAATTCACCAACTGTTTTTCTGGAGTTGCTTACTCTTAATTCTGTCAGCTCTGGTTTTGTGAATTTTGAGGCTGTCTCATAAAAGTGTGAAGGTTTATAATTGTTATATCTTCTTGATGTATTGAACAATTTATTAATATGTAATCTTTTTCTGTATCCCATAATTTTGACATAAATGACATTTTGTCTGATATTAGTATAACTAATTTTGCTTGCTGTGAGCTACTATTTGCATAGAGTGTCTTTTCTGATACTTACAGTCTCTGTTTATGGCTTTGAATCTACATGAATCCCTTATAGAAAGTGTACGGTTGTAACATTTTGTGTGTTTGTCTAATCCATTCATCCTACGTCTGATGTTTGACTGAAAAGTTAAATGCCATTAAGTTAACGTAATTATTGAAAAGTTTTATTTCTCTATTTTACCACTGGCTTACTATACATTATCTAGCTTTTTGTCTCTCATTTCCCACATTACTGCATTTTCCTCCTTTACATTTAGTAGAGTTGATAATTTTGTGGTGAAATATTTAAATCCCTTTCTGATTTCCTGTGGGCGACAGTACGCTTTGCTCTGTGGTCATCGTGTACATTACTGTTGACATCCTACAGTTACGTTATAATTTGAATTCCTACCAGGTAACCTCAGTAGCATAGCTATTAATTATATAATAATTATAGTAAAATAATTAATACATTTATTATTAACATAAATAATTTCTTGAGAAATCTATACTCAATTTTTTTTTTTTACTTACTGGTATTGCATATTGCATTATATATACATATAGGCTTAGGAAAATAAATTCATATATGTTAGTCTCACATTATGCAACAAGTGAAATGTAGAATTTTAAATGAGTTAAATTAACTCGTATTAATATGTTGTGGAAATGTATCAGTCCCTTAAAACATGCAGAAAACAAAAAGTAGAGAAACAAAGCATCAAAAGAATGATGAGGGGCTGGGGAGGTGGCTCAGTGGAATAAACGCTTCCCTGGTAAGCACAAGGGCCTGAGTTCAATCCCCGGTTATGGAAAAAAAATGATGAGGCTCTATATGGTTGTATATTTACCTTTATTGAGATCTGTATTACTTCCTGCAGGTTTT
>NW_004524579.1:16588402-16602591 GCF_000260255.1 Octodon degus | reverse complement strand
TTATTTTTTAAAGAGAGTACAAAATACTATTTAAAAAGAAAAATTACAAGTGATACAGAATTTCACTTAACAAAATAATATGCAAAATTGGAAGAAGAAGAAGAAAAAAAAGAAAACTATAAGAAATTAAGATTGAAAAAGGACAAGCGATTAAGTGAACTATTTAGTGTTATTTCCTCTTACCCCACTGGAGATCCTGGCACGTTTCTTAGAAGTCAAGTCGAGTGGTAATGGGTTCAGTCTCCTGCACCCTGGGAGAATATTTTACTGCATGTAGGATCGCTGGTGACAATTTACTTTTGTTTCATTTTTTTCCTGTGTAGCTTTGAATATATACTTGATGCCTTGTGGGCTCTACAATTTTTGATGAGAAATCTATTAATCTTTTAAAGATAATTTCATATTATGATGAGTCACTTTTCCTTTGCTGTTTCCAGATCTTTTTCTTTGTATTAGGCATTTGAAAGATTGATTATAATGTATTTTTGTGTGAGATTCTTTTAGTCCCTTGGGAGCTTGTTATTTATTTATTTATTTGTTTATTTATTTACTTGGTACAGGATTTCGCTATGCAGCTCGGACTCAGTGATTTTCTGATCTCAGCTTCCCCAGTGCTGGGATTACAGGTGTGTGCCACCACACCTCATTTCAGTGGCCATCACCACGTGCCCAGGCTTCCTAGGCTGGCACAGCTTGTGGCCCTGTGGATCGAATCCAGGTTTTTGTGCTTGCCAGCCAGGCCCTTAGACCACTGAGTTATCTTCCAATCCCCCTTGGGGACTTTTTGATTCACATCTTTCATAAATTTTGTGAAAATTGTATCCATTTTTTAATAAATATTCTCTATGCCCAGTTCATTTTCCCCCCAGAAATTACAGTGCTTCTGCTCATCTGCTTGGTGGTGAACCACAGACTCCTAGATGGACCAATGTTGTTCTGTCATTTTTTTTTTTCCTATTCCTTAGGCTGAATATTTTCTAATGTTTGTCTTCTGGTTTGCGAATATTTTTATTTTTTCTACTCAAATCTATCTTTGAATTCATGTAGTAAATATTTCATTTCACTTATTTGAATTTCTGAATTACGTTTCTTGTTTCTTTTCAGGCTTGGTTTGTGTTTTCATTAGTAACGTAGGGAGCAAGAGTCAGGGTCTTGCCCAGGACGAGCTGATGCCCATCATTAAGCTACACACTGCTGTCCTCTTCTTAAATTTCCTGTCATAGTGGAAGTATTTCCAACTTGTTCCCCCTTTTAACCTTTTCCTCACAAATTCACTTGACTCTTTGAGCAGCTGTAAGATAGATAAAGTCTTTGTCTAATAGTTCTGTTTTCCAGTTTTCTACAGACATTTTATGGAGTGGGATGAAAAAATGGGACATGTTTCTACAATAATTGCCAATCATCCTTAGGTCAGTACCATCACAGCAATAAAAGCAATTAATAATCAGTAAAGCATGCCATATTTAAAATGCAAGTCTCTCTCTCCCTTTTTTTTAACCATAATCCTCGTAAAGTGCTTCTGAGAAATAGGCAATAACTATCTTCTGCTGTGTTGAGATTTGAAATTGACAGACATTAATAGGAATTGATAGTCAAAACTGCCCCTGGTTGTAACAAATTTTCCATCGTCTCCACACATGCAAAACAGGTACTTAGTTAGATTGTATCAGGACAGTTATTGTCTCGGTGGAGAAGAGATACCTCAGCTACTTTTTTCTGCCATCCTTTCAGAATCCTCTAAGGACTGATTTATTTATTTGTATTTTAGGACAGGGTCTGTGGAGTCTATAGGGACTCACTACCCAGATTGGACTTGTAGTGATTCTCTCGTTTTCAGCCTCCAAAGCACTGGGATTACAGATGCGAATCACCACGCCCAGTCTCAATCACAGTCTCAGCATTCCCATGGGTCAGAGCTGGTAGGGCAGGCTGGGAATCAAACCCCTGCCACTGCTTCAGCCTAAGCAGGTGTGCTGGTCGGCTGAGCTATCTGGCCAGCCTCTGTATTTCTTTCACGCATAAACAAATATACAGAATAAGAGGAAAATATGAAAACATCAGTTTGCTTGTTTTAGCAAGATTTATTCATTATGAAAATAATGCATTTTTTATATCCAGATAATGTTAAAAGAGAGAGGAAAATACTGTCATATATAATTCTTTCTGAGAGGCAACACATAGTGTAATGAATTTGACCTATTTACCTGTCATTTCTTTGCTTTTAACATAAAAATTTTAAGCTAAAATCTGGTTAAATATGTGCCATCATGTGAATAAATGAATAATAAGAACAAAAATTTAAAGGTACTTGAAATTCAAAAATGGAGATTTCTCTTTTAATCTGTCATTACAGATGTGTACATCTGTGTGCATGTGTTTCCTTCTAAAACTACACCATAGCACATTAAAGATCCAGCACAGGAGGGCGCGAAGAGCAACATGAGAAACGGTTTAAGAAAGTGACGTCAATACAATGTTAGAAAAATAAAAACATGTAGACAATTAGCAGTTGACTAAACTGAACAGGAAGAAAGAAAGGCCTCACTTTTCATAGGGAAAATAAATTAAACCATAAGTCTTTTTACCTCACAAATCAGGAGAAACCAAGTATTGGAGATAACCAGTGTTTCTGAAGGTTTGGATGGGAGGATGCTGGAAAGCAAGCATCCCGCCACAGCACAGCAGCCGGGAGGAGCCGTTCTTGCTGTGCAAGAACAGAGAAGAAGTCAGTTTCTGGTGAAGCTAGTGAGGAAATGCTGTAGGATATAGAAAGCAACGCCCTGGAGCGCCGGTCATCAAAGAACACTCTTAATTTAAAATTTGTGAGACAGGGTGTGGTGGGGAGGCTGTAATCCCAGCTCTTGGGAGGCTGTAAACCAGAGGATCACTACGAGTCCGATCTAGTAGTGAGACCCTGAACACCCTGTAGACCCTGCCTTAAAATACAAAAGATAATAATAAGAAAAAAAAATGTGTCTTATTTGGAATTAAACTGAATACAATTTAAATGAAAACTTAAAATAAATTATAAGTTGTATTATCCAAAAATATATTATATGGCTGGTAGGAAGGAATTTTGCTTACTCTTAGGAGCATTAAAGACAAAATTTTCATTAAGTTATAAGGAACAATTTTATGTTCTTGTGCAAAGCACGATAAAATAGGTAAACTAAGGGTTGGTTAGATGCCACGTTCCCTTGATACTGAATTACAGCACTACGGTAATGGAGCCCATAGGTCATGGCAAGAGCAGCTGAAGAAGCCATTCTTGTGAGTCTTCATGTCCAGTGGTTACTGAACAGTGATTCAGGAGAAAACACATGCAGTCACATATTAAGAAATTATGGGCCAGGGAGATAGCTCAGCAGAATAAGTGCTTGCCTGGCAAGCACAAGGTCCTGAGTTCAATTCCCAGTACCACACACACAAAAAAAAGAATAAAAACCAGAAGAAAAAATTATTTCTATTGCATAGTACCATTGATTTAGATTCACAAAATTAGAAAGGATTGAGATATGGTTTAGATCAAAATCTTAATGAAAAACTTTTCTATCACGTCTCTGACAGCTTACCATTCAGAGTAGACTTGATTATTTTTGGTTATCTACCACATTAAACATCCTAATTTTTCTTCTATGTTGGCAGCAATACAGATTTTTTCTATTAGTGGCTACTTTCATACCATTGCAGTTCAATTCAGTTAGTGCTACTCTTCCTTGGTGACTTACGGAAAACTATTCTATCGCTTTTGTAGTGTGATCACACTTCGTTTTCTTCCCTAAATGTTCAAATCATGGAGCATTTAATACAATGGAGTTCCCAAAGTCTTCCCTTGAATTAATTCTAAACTGTTTTAATTTTTTCCTCCTTACAGAATAAAAGCTGCCAACTGATCTAACAGTATAGTAAATCTTCTACTCCACTGATACAACTGAAAGTTTAATTAGCTGTTTTGAAAAATCACATTTTGGTCTCTTCTGATTTTAGACTCATCCAACATTTCAAACCTTCAAAAGATAAACATCAGTTAAGTTTTTAAAGTTAACAAGTTTTCATGATTTTATTTTATTTTTTATTATTTGAAGGGAATGCAAAATAATGAAAATAAAAAATAGAAATGATACAGAATCTCACTTAAATTTTCAAATTTACACGTAGGCTTATTCACCCCTGCTCTCAGGTGTGAGGCATCATTTTAGCTTTACCTTTATTTTTCTCCAAAATTTCTGGTGTGATGAGTTAGTTAACTGGATCCAACTTTGGATAGGTCCAAATGTAATAATGTAACAAAAACTAAAAGTGAATAAAATCCTCCTCTCTACTCACTTTCCAATGAAGCAAGTCAAACTTCCCGTCTCCAGGAAGACAAGAAGGCACCGTGCGAACTCTGACCTCGCTCTGGGTGTTACCCACAGGCAGCTTGGCGAGTGATTCCTTTGGCTCCACACTCACAGAGTAATAAACATCAGTTCAGTTGTTTGACTTTACTCAAGTCTTCAACGCATTTTCCTCCAACTTCTTCCAAGGTATTTTATTGGAAATGATCTGAAATCTTGCTATCTTTTTAGTGAAACTGTAAATTTTTAGTCAGGTATCAGAATTAAAAACAAAAACATTAAGTAGCTTGTCATGACTTATATTTTGGGGTGGAAATCAATTATTACTTTTTTCCACTTTTTGAATATAGACAAATAGATTATTGAATAAGCAATAATCAATGCTATATGTCCAATAATCAATGGACATTTTAGTAGTAATCAATGCTAAGTGTTAGTGCCATAATTTTCTTCTTTTCTTTTCTTTCTTTCTTTTTTTTCTTTTGTATGTTAAGGAAGGGTTTGCAGAGTGTTCAGGGTCTCACTGCTAGATCAGACTCTTAGTGATCTGCCTGTTTACAGCCTCCCATGAACTGGGATTACAGGCATGTGCCACCATGTCCAATCTCTAGGGCCATAATTTTCAGAATTTTTTCTTTTTCGAAAATAGATCCAAGACTTCTATAATTATTTTCTAATCTCTGTTTCAATCTTTCTTTTCTTAACTTCTACAATACTTTCAAATTATATTTTTCATGTTTTTCTTAAAATAACCATTTTCTTCCTACAGTTTCATGACCTTCATTAGTAAATATTTTTAAAAATCTTACTATCTTGCCCTTTGTTTTGAATCTTTATTTTTCTTCTTTAATAATGAATACAGATTGATAAAGTACTTCCTCTGGTGAAGCTTGTCAAATTGTAGAAGGTGTCTAGAATGTGTCACTAAAGAATGTCATTTTATTTTTTTCAAAGATATGCAAAGAGAGAGCCAATGCTAATTAGACTCTGATTTTTTAAGTCAGGATTATACCTGTGAGCAGACACGTGGCGTGATGCCCAGTGGTGTGCCTCATAGGAGTGCTGAGTTGCCACAACCTCTTCAGTATGCAGTATCACATAATCTTTCTTAAAGCACATTTTTCAGAGCCTTGAGAGGACACTGAAGCAGGAACAGCTATGAAACATTCTTCAACATAACACAAAGTCTTCAGTGGCTCATCATTCTACACTGAGCTATCTAGGAGGCTTTCTTTTTGGTCTTTAGTAAGGTTTTATAAGACTACTGTTTTCTTATATTTCTTTTGACTAAAGTTTCTGGCTACTTTGTTTCTGAAATTCACTGTGTTTCCATGTTACTTGATTACCTAGATGAATAGAATTTACATTCCCAGTGTCCCAGCTGCTTTCCTAGGCAGGGGAGTTTGATCTAGTCCTAATTTTGCAGGTATATTAGATGAGATGTCCCTGTAAGCTAATTACTTTGGCAACCAAAGGGGCAAAAACAATTCTGTCAGGCATCCATGGGGCTGCCTTAATAGTGTTTTAAACAATATGTACAGAAGGGGTTAAAAGCTACACAGAGAAGAGCAGAGCTGGAGGGGAAAGACACTGCAGGTGTGTGGTTAACAAGGAGCTAATTGGGTAACCATGCAGGAGGAGAAGCAAGCATAAAGCTGGTCAGCAGGCTTGTGCAGAATTCCAGCAGTTAGCTGGTACTGAGCCCTTGAGGAGTTGAAATAAAGACAAGTTGAATCTGGAGTCTATTTTTTGCTGTGATCTTTGCTAGAAACTGCAAATTGGGACTTGACAGCTTTTCTCACTGCCTGTTGCTTTATATCAGGTGGTATTGTTTTGAACGAGCTAAGAGCTGACATTCCGATGCCTAGCCTGGTTGTCTTGAATCCAGACAAGATGTACGTCAACTCCTCAAGGCATGTTACTCTTTCTTTTCTTCTTAATGATCTCTGGGTACTGTGAGTGAGGCAGTAGATAGTGAAATGAACATTGGCCTCCTATTCAGGAGACTGTATTCAAATCCCAAGTGTGTACACAGTCCTGTCAGCTGGAGCCAGTTATCCTATCTATCTGGCCCCACTCTCTTCTAATCTGTAATGAGGTTGTGTGTCATTCTCCTCTAAATATCTTTGAGCCTTAGTTTTTATCTTATAAATTGAATTTTTCTTTTAATGAACTTTGACTAAATGCTAAAAATAACACCCTAAAGTGGAGACCAAGTTATGAAAAGCAGTACATTTGTTTTTCCTTAAAGCCGTTCTATTTCTATCCTAAAAAAACAAAGCTGGGAAGTCGTAGTCGGGTGAAGAAAGTACTTTAGATTTGAAAATGTTTTAAAATATATTTTCCCAAATTATTCAAGCTGTTGAGTAACATATGCAAGGGTTGGCCAAACTAAACAGTAAACATTTCAAAAATAGTGATTGTATCAAAAGATACTTTGCAACTAATTATCTGCAGAAATCCTCGAGACATACTACCTCACCCTATTCCACTTTCTGAAGCAGTTCGGAAAGTCATCTTTAGTGAGTTTGTGAGGTGGGACCAAAACTCTGGTGCCTACTACTACCATTTGACAGGACAGTTGGTGCTTATGAACACTGCAGGGTGTCACATTTGGCACCATGTGACTTCTAGACTGTCCTAAAGTCAGTGACCCTGAGAGGTGAACATTTTGAATAGATTCAGGACACCAAGGGAGTCAAGGCAGCCCAACTCAACACAAATGCAAAAGAGAACTTCCGGAACTGCCTCAGAAAGGAGCTGGAATAATGAGGCAGGCATATGTGAAGTGAAGGTGAGTATTTTGAAGAGGATTAATGATGACATGTCTTTTAGTAACCAATTGTCTTTAGCTCAAAATCAATAGTCTTTTTTTTTTTTTTTTTTTGGTACCAGAAATCAAACTCGGTGCCACTTGCTTGCCAGGCACATGCTGTGCCATTGAGCTAAATCCCCAACCATGTCATTTTGAATAATAATGAAATCCCAATCAGAGCAAAGATTTGTTTAAAAATTTCACTGATATACCTTAATTTCTTAATTTAGACTAAAAATAGAGAGTTTTTTTTTTTGTTGTTGTTGTTCTTGTTGTTTTTTTTCCTCAAAGCCAAATGATGCAGCATCCAAAGAAACAGAACAGTTTGGGAATGACTTAGCACAAAAATTTCCTGATTGTTTTTAAAAATGAATCCAAAGAAACAAACAAAAGAAACGGTCAATGAGTATTAGGACTGATTATAAGTCTTGTAGCTGGACAGCTATTTATTGAAGAGGGAATTTCATTTTCATTGATCAACGCGCAGGTGTGGGTATTAGTTATCCGTTGCCTCCAACCTTAATCATTGTCTTTTCCCCACTCCACTGGACTCATTAGTGCCTCCCTTCTGAGGTCACTTCTAATATTGTCCTATAACAGACTTTGTACTGCTGTTCTGGAAGCTATGTCTTTGTACCAACATGAACTCTCTGAACCCTATAGATTCACATTTGGAAAGTGAGTGTCTGACTAAATGGGATCTACATATTCTTTTAATTCTAAAGTTCTTGAATACTTAATACAAAATAACATTTTTTTTTCCTAAGTTGATAGCATGATGTGACAGTTTAGAAAAAGGGGAGAAAGGTAACTTTGAAAATCAGATTAATGGAATGCAAATTGCAGCCGTAATCCTTTTATTTCAAAGAAATTACCTCATTCGTGCTGATATCTCTCAAGAACCAAATCACAATTCTTAGAGGAATTTGCAAAAATCAGAAAACTTGATTCTTGGCATGTCTTTCTCCACCCACCTCCATTCAAGTTTCAGCTTAGAGGAAAGAAAGAGCACTTTTAAAGGAGATTAGAATTAGATTCAAACAGCAAGTTCCCTAGTTTGAAGACATTTTACCCATTTTAACAATAGAGGTACTAATGCGTTAGTAATTCATTGAGATCAATGATTCCTTTAGATTAGCTTCAGACAAGTTCAACTTCTGAATAAAAGTGGCTGGTTGAGTTTTGTATAAAAATAGAGCTGTTGCACAGGATTTATAATACAGCATTTTAAATTTCTTTTTCTTTTTTCTTTCTTTCTTTTCTTCTTTTTCTTCTTTTCTTTTTGTATTTTAGGGAAGGGTCTACATGGAGTTCAGGGTCTCACTATTAGATTGGACTCACAGTGATCTGCCTGTTTTATAGCCTCCCAAGAGCTGGGATTAAAGGAGCGCACCACCAAGCCCAATCTCAGTTGTTGTCTCAGCATGCCCCAGGGGTGGGGCCAATGTTGCAGGCCCAGGGATTGAAGCCCTGGCCCCTGCACCTGCTTGGAGGCACTTTAATCCGCTGAGCTATTTGGCAGGCCTTATTTTAAATTTCTAAATTCTACTGCTTTAATAGACAATGCCATCAAAAAAATTGACATTCATGTGAATTGAGCACACATTATTCTTATTTCCATAGTATATCTTATATTAATTGCTCTCTTATCTTTGGTGTCAGTAGAAGATATAACTATCAACATTCATGGGTCACCGCAAGACTCCCTTTTTCCTCTTCTTTCTGGCTGATCTAAATTCTTAAATTTCAATTGGTTGTTTCTCTAAATCTTACTTGAATGATAAATAAATTCTCATATTTAACATTTTCTTTCAAATTATTTCCATTGAGTGGGAGTTTTGGATGGACACGAAGGAGCTCAGAAACATAGGCCTTTCTCAGGACATATGAGAACTTGTACTGTAACATCATGTAACTCAGTTGTGTCCCAAATTTTCTGATCAAGGTGATTATGGGGCCAAAGAGGAAAGTGATCAATGATGTAGAGTGTGCCTAAGGAGAGTCACATGGAGACAAAACATTCTCTCAGGCTTTCACAGAAAGCACATTGGCCAAGCAATGGCCATGACTCATCCACATGGCTGACACTGACAAAAGATATACAATCTGAGGTACAGGATCTCAGAATGAATCCTGAGGGAATTTCACTGACCTAATCAGATCCAAAAACTGTAATTCTTATTACATATGTCTTGCTTTATCTTGGTCTTAACCATCCAGCAGAAAAGTATAAGAAGAAAGTACAAGAAGTAAAGCCATGGTGTTATGTTGAGCTGTAGGGGACTCAGATCAACAGCTTCTAACATTGCCAGTCAAGTGAAAGACCCACTACTATTATGGACTACTGGACTATTTAAGAATATTTTCCTGAGTTCACATACCTATTGAAATGATGGAACTGAACAAAAAAGGGGATAAAGATGAATGACCATTTTGTATCTGTGTATTCAAAATGGCTAGGATAGATATGTAGTTACATTCTCTAAATGAATAGAGTGATTTGTTCTAATGGTGTTTGTAAATAGGATATCATGTCTGCATCTTGTACAACAAATAACTACTAGGAAGGCAGTATGCAATGTGTTAATTATTGGAACTGTCCTACCAATTTGATTTGAAACTGTCTTATTGCTATTTATTTTTCAATAAAATTATGGAAAAATAAATAAAAACTAAAGAAAGAAACATAGGCCCTCCAAGCATGTTGTGTGTTTTTAGTAATCAGGAGATTGGTTAAATAAGATGCTGATTTTACTCTACAGCTCTCAAAAATGTCTGGTGGTTTTAATAATTGCCAATGATAGCGATTTTCTGGACTCTTAGCTATTATTGAATACATAATAAAAATACTCTTGACATTTTAGACTTATCTGCTTACTCTCATGTCATGACTTTTCTCTGAAAATATTTCTTAGAACTGCAAGTTGATCGTGTCAACTTAGAAGCTCTGCAGGATTGCAGTTTGCTTCTCAACTGCGGTCTCTCTTTCCCTGCCCTACCACATACTTTCCTTTTTTTATTTTTAATAAAGGATGCAATTTGCAGAGAATTTAAAGGACAGAAGGAACAGAAGCCAGTATTGCCTATATACTGAGAAAAAAGAAGCTTGTGAAAGAGTATATATAAATTGTGTGTCATCATTTATTATAAGAAAACATTGCAAAATTTTTCAGGTAAAGTCGTTTTTAGGGGATGACAGAGAGTTGGAGGTTTTATGTAACAGCGGAACGAAGGCTTATATGCTGGCAGTGTGTGCAATATTGGTCCAGGCCTGGTGTGGTGGTCATCTCAGGATTTATTTTATGAAGTGACTCTGGAAAGTCCTGTGGCCTGAGGTAATATGGCTCCATGAGATGGTAAATTCTGTTGGAGATGGAAGAGCAAGGATTGTTTCTTTTAATGGGGTAATTACTCCTGCTTGGAGAGGCCACTTCAGTCTGGGATAATCTGTTCTTACAGGTCACCAGTGATTTGGGTAACTTCAGCCCCTTGTCATATATGCATTTATTAATCTAATTTGGTATTCCTAGAACTCAAGATAGTTGTTCAATTGTGTGTTGGAGAAGAAGAGAAAAAAGCATGTTAAGGAGGTAAAGGGAGTAAGAGAGGGATTTTCAGAGTCAGGCCAGGTATTGATCTCTCGTACCAAGACCCAGGGACACACACGTATGTATGCGCTTACCTGTGTGATCTCACACTTGTGTTGAGGGTTCTACTCGTATATAAAGTGCTGCCATGTTCTGCGAATACATATGGCAGGTTGGAAGTCCAGTATCACAGTGGCAAACTTCATGGAGACAATACGAGCCATTGCCGAAAGATTGGAATTGCAAAGTCCTTGGCATACTCTCTGTTTTTTATTTAATTATTTACTTATTCATTTATTTATTTTTTTGTATTTTAGGGAAGGGTCTACAGAGTATTCAGGGTCTCACTATGTAAATCAGACTCGTAGTGATCTGCTTGTTTGTAGCCTCCCAAGTACTGAGATTACAGGAATGTGCTACCATGCCCAGTCTCAATCCCTGTCTCAGTGTGCCTCAGGGGTGAACCCTGGCCCTTGTGCCTGCTTGCAGGTGCTTTAATCTGCAGAGATATTTGGCCAGCCCAACTCCCTGTTTTAAAGCTAAGGAAATGAGACTTTTTCCCTTGAGTAACTTTTACTGGTATGGGAACTCGAACTCAGGACTTTGTGCTTGCCAGGTAGGTGCTGTACCACTGAATATAGCCCTGACATTTTATTATTATTATTGTTTTTTCAGAAAATTTTCAAATACAAGAGTGAAGGCTGTGGATATAACTCAGTGGCAAAGCATTTGCCTGGTAAGAGCAAGGTCCTCAGTTTGATTCCTAGTACAAAAAACAAAAACAAAAAGAGAAAGAAAGAAAAGTGAAAACTAGTACAAGTTTCCAACACACCACATTCTGAGCCATACAAGGCATTCAAAATTACCCTAATTTGCTCAATAATGTATTGAAGTAAATTCTTCACCAAAGTAAACAAAAACAAACCAAAAGTTTAAGAAAATGGAAAAAAATGTATAATTTTAAGTAAGCACAGGAAAAAGCACAATTAATGAGAAAAAATTATTTTAAAAGCCTAATTAATTTTATCACCCTAATTTAAAATAATTTTAAGTTTTTATTAGCATCTGTTTGCAGAACATAATTTGTTGAGCTGGTATAGAACTCGCCACACCTCAATGCCTTTTTATCCTCTCTCTCTTCTGACTTCTCTTTCATCTCTTGAGTGTCTTCCCATTTTCAATAAAACATTTTATTAATTTCTTTGTTTCCTTTTTATTTCTCTTTTGTGTTTTACATTTCACCTCATCTCCATGCATACTATCCACATTTCAAATTTGTAACTCTAAGGTGTGATTTGGGTTTCAGTATTAGATAGAAGGCTAAAAGATGGGGAAAAATAAGCTAAAGAAATGATTTCATTTTTAAAAATGCATCAGGAAAAAGATTGATAAGGGAAGCTACTTATGAGCTGTGCATCTCGGATGTCAAGAGAGGTGGTCATGGGACCACAATGGGGTAAGAGAAGGTGAGAAATGCAGAGAGGAATGCAGGAGAGAACAGAAGACAGGCTGGGTCCCAGAAGACAGGAGCGTAACATAGAAAAATTCTATCTCCCTTCTGAAGGAAGAGCCATTGTTATTAATGCAGTGGGGTAAGACTGTGGTCTGTGGTCTGCAGATGGCACTCTAGATTGTCTCTAACCCAAACGCGCCTTATGTGGTCATGGTGAGGTTAGCTGACTTCTGTAGTTCTTCTGGGTAGTTTTGTACCTGCAGTGTTGTGTAGCATCTAAGCGTGCATTTCACCAACTTCCTCCAGTTTCCTCTTCCTTTTTCTTCTTCCCATGTTCTTTTCCCTTTTTCATGTTTGCAATCCTCAGATCATAGTACTTAACAACTCTTTCACAATCAAATGTGATGTTGTTTAAACTTCAATTGATCAAGATATTCTGCCACTGGTAGTTATGTGTTGTTATTGTAGGGCTGGTGTGTGTTTAAATTCAAGCAAATAATGCAACAGGAATGCAGGGGCATGGTAGCTTCTGATCATTGCTTTATCAGAACATGTGGGAAGCACAAAGTTAGTGTGAAAAGTTGGCTACGCTATAAGATTGCAGGGCTTTCCTTTACAGCTTAGGTCCCTGCTCCTCAGCTCTGCATACAAGCCTTTAAATTTTCTAAGAAGATAAGATGGAGACTCGCAGAAACTTGGGGGCAGTAAGAAGGTCATGTGAAAGATGAAGAGGACAAATAGTGATCTATTGTTGGGAAAATAAGCAGATAAAGTCCAGCAGTTAGAATGAATAAAAATACCTTCTGTGTGGCTGAAGAGATAGCTCAGCAGTCTAAGCGCCCGCTTGGCAATCTCAAGGACCTGAGTTTGATCTCTGGTACCACATGCCACGCCAGCCCCCGCCTGTGCCAGTCCCAAAACGGACGGTGTGTGTGTGTGTGTGTGTGTGTGTGTGTGTGTGTGTGTGGCACATGCCTGCAATTCCATCCCTGGGGAGGCTGAGACAGAAAGACCACTATGAGTCCAAGCTGTGTGATGAGACCTGTACCCAATAAAGAAAGAAAGAAATATTTTTTAAAAATCCCACTGTGAATATCAGTGAAGAGGAGAAGAAGGAGCAGGAAGAGGAGAAGAAGGAGAAAAAGGAGGAGGAGGGAAGGGAGAAGGAGGAGGAGAAGAGGGGAAAGAAGAGAAAAGGGAGGAAAGGAGGGGATAGGAGGAGGATGGATGGGACATCTCCCAGCATCTTGCTGTGTATAGTACCACAGCCCTGTTCCATCTCCAAAAATATCAAGGTTTCTAAATACAAATGATTCCAAACAAATACACATAGTTTTCCTATACAATTAAAGCAACACTAAAAGAGCTCTGGATGTAATTTATGTTTTTAGACCTTATAGCTGCATTTCTAAGCTATCAGTAGTTTTCTTTCTTTCTTAAGGTTCTATCTTTCACTCACTTATCCAAACTTTATCCTTTTAGTTTTTTCTTTATGATGAAAGTTTATGGATTATGAAGATAACATTCTCCGAGTTAAGCTGCATGATTTCCAAGCATTACTTCTTATTCAGCATCCTTTCTTGCCTTTGCGTTTCTGTTACTTCTTGAATATAGACATAGAGCTGAAACTTCTGCCATAATTTCCAGTGTGCACATAACCTTAGGTGTAAAGTGGGACACTGAGTCTCCTTTGTTGCACATACTTTGCACAAAGGAAGCAAAGATGAGAGGAAAGGAAAAGAAGAACTTAATGTATATCTTAAGGTTGGCTTATTCTCTTCCTTCCCTTTGTCTACCACCTTTAAACTTGCTTACATAGGTTAGCCTTGCTCCTGAGGATAAGCCCTGCTGCCAGCTGGTTCCCTTTGCCTTTCCCACCATAGCTCCAACTTATCATGGAGACACGATTCAATTGCAGTTCGACTACAGGATCAGCCAAATCTTTTTCCCTTTCTGAACATCCACTGATATAAAAATTATAAAACCTGACAGGGGGA
>NW_004524579.1:16569322-16588302 GCF_000260255.1 Octodon degus | reverse complement strand
CAATTGCAGTTCGACTACAGGATCAGCCAAATCTTTTTCCCTTTCTGAACATCCACTGATATAAAAATTATAAAACCTGACAGGGGGAAGACAGGAGTAAAAAGCTAGTTATTCTAATCAGACACAGTGCACTTTGAACTGGTTCTAAAGCTCAGAACCAGTTATGCCACATGGGTAAATAACATAACTCCTGTCTATGAGATCAAGCCTCCTGGAATGTAATGTTGTCAAAGATAAATGACACACTGTTCACAAAGCTCTTTGTAGTATGATCTCAGTTTTAACAAATATAAGTCATCTTGGTCTATTTAAACTGCTATAATAAAAATACCATTGACTATATGTAGAGTTTAAAGAATACTTACCTTTATCATAATTCTGGAGGCTTCAGACTTAAAGGTTGAGGGAGAATCAGTGCTGATGAGGGGTAGACACTTCCTCCTGGCTCATAAATGGACCGACAGCCTTTCCACTATGTCCTTACCCTACAGAAGGGACACAGGCTTTCTTTAGGCCTCGTGCTCAAGGGGACTGAACCTTTCCATGAGGATGGTAGGGAATTCCCTCCCAAAGTCTCTCATTTCCTAACACAATCATGATGAATCACAGCAGATGAATTTGTAAGGAACATGCCATATCACATATAAATCATTATCAGCCCATTATGTGTGGTAAATACAGCAATAATTAGAACCATGGAATAGTCAAATATCACTGGGCACTATTTGTAGAAGGTGCTGAAGCTCCAAAGTTTTATATTTTTATCAAAAAATAAATATAACTACAGGACTGAAGCTAACATTCAGACTGGTAGTTCAGAGATCTCACAACCAGCTAATCATTAACTGGAGAAGCAGTGCCTTAAAAGACACTGAGTATAAATGCTACATTCTAGAATTCTTGTGTTTAAATCCTTTACAAGAGCCGGCCACATAGCTCGGGTAATCAAATCACTTGCTTAGGCAGGCCCAGGGACTGAAATTTGATTCCTGGAGTGAAGTGCCGGCCCCCCGGGGTGTGCTGGGATGGTGACTGAGACTGGGTGTGGTGGCACACACCTGTAATCCCAGCGCTTGGGAGGCTAAAAGCAGGAGGTTTACTATGAATCTGATCTACGTAGTGAGATCCTATGAACCCTGTACTAAATACATAAAAAAATAAAAAATAAAAAATAAAAAATAAAAAATTTCTTCACAATATGTATGTGATGCGACCAAGGATAATTTGCTTGACATCACTAACCTACTTCTTAGGAAAACATCCCTCCTACAGTTGATTTGGTTTCATACAGCACATTGCACACAAAACAAGCTTCAAGTTATGGCACAGAAAAGGGGCCAGTCAAAGGTAGTGAGGGAGAACAAGATGGCTCTTCAGATTCGTATTCTGAAAAGGCTGTGCAAGAAATGAACAAAATTGGGACTGGACGTGATTTGTGTGTCTAAGTAGTGTCCTACTGGGCCTGTGCAGAAACCCAGTTTTGCTTTTAGCTAAACAGTGACATGTTTAAGACGGCATAAGGAGGAATCCGCAAAGATTGCAACTGTGAAGAAAATAGTAGCAAGGAAGTTTTTGTATGCTACAATTTGGGTTTTTATTCTTTCTTTTTAAACCGTATTTACATTTATATTTAGAATGTGATATAAAGTCTCTAAGTTGTAGAATAACTCTGCCAAAAGTTAAAATAGAATTTGTTAAAAATAGCCAGTGAAACTTCATGTTGTTTTTAATTCTAGAACAAAACAGACATCCAATGATGTGTATGTGTGCACATGATGTATTTGGAAAAAAACTATTTCTATCTGCCAGCAGTATATTGAAATGTTTGACTAAAAGGAAGTTTTGAAATCTGTGGAATTATTTCTATGGTTTTTTACAAATTTAACACTGTTGTTCTTTTATTTTTATGTCATACGATGAAGTACAATTAAGAAGGGCTTTAAAAGTAGTAGTGTAAGACAAATTTACAAACTGTCAGGCTTTGAAGTGGAAATTAGTATGTCCTTCCTGCACAGAGCAGAGGATGGATCCAACTGCTATGTTATAACAACCTTTCAAGGCAAAATAGATAAGAGATAGATAGATAGATAGATAGATAGATAGATAGATAGATAGATAGCTAATTTCTTTTTTACATGAGAGGACAAAACTTAAATCTGTTCTTTTCTACCTTATCTCTAAAATGCAACAACCTGCTTACACACACACACACACACACACACACACATGCACGCACACACACATACAATTGGAAGGATTTCTTAGCAGCAAATTTTTTTCTAAGAAATCAACAGCTACGAGAATTACATGATGGCAAATCTTGAGATTCTACTTTACAAAAACTATTTTATAGTCATAGCTCAGTATCCTCAAAGATTGACCTAGGACCTTCTTAAGTATGGCAATCAGCAGTTGTTTATTTCTCTTATACGAAGTTTTGTGGCACTGGCATATAACCTAAGTAATCCTCCTCATATACTTTCAATCACATTTGGATAGCTTGTAACACATAATAAATGTGAAAGTAATGCAAGGACTAGCCAGATAGCTCAGTGGATTAAGGTGCCTGCTTAGGCAAGAGCAGAGACAGGGTTTGATCCAACCCCGCCCTCAGAGCATGTTGAGATGGCAATTGAGACTAGGCGTGGTGGCGCATGCCTGTAATCTCAGCTTTTGGAAGGCTGAAAATAGGTAAATCACTAGAAGTCTGATTTGAAGACCCTGTACTAAATACATAAAAACGTAAAAACATAAAAGTAATACAAATGTATTTTGTATTATATTATTTAAATGACAATTGTAAGAAAAACAGTCTGGAGATATTCAATAGAGCTAATTATTTTTTTTTTACAAAGATCATCTCCTATCCACAGTCATTTGAAGCTATAAATGTGATACCCACGGATATGAAAGGCTGAGGGAACTGGCCATCATAATTGGACGAGGGACGTTCTAGTTCTAGTTCTCTCAAGTTGGAAAAACAATATGTGACTCAAAATTGGATGACCAATTTGAGAGTAAAATTTTTTTAAATGGTTTTGTTCTTTGAATTCACTATTGTCTTTGTTTTTTGTCACAAATTTCAGTGTAGCAAACAATTCTGCCTCCACAACTATCTTTGTGACTTAGAATATCAAAGCATGGGTTCCTCAAAAGTATAATGCACAATCTCTTGTTGAAAGCAGTAAAAAGGGCCTGCCAAATAGTTCAATGAATTAAAGCACCTGTTTAGGCAGACGCTGGGGCCAGGAGTTGGATACCTGGGTTTACAGGACCGGCCGCTGCCCCGACCCCAGGGAGTGCTGAGTTAGCGATTGAGACTGGACGTGTTGGCGCGCGCCTGTAATCCCAGCACTTGGGAGGCTGTAAACAGGAGGATCACTGCAAGTCCGATCTACTCAGCGAGACCCTGTAGACTCTGAAGACCTTGTTCTAATTATAAAGAAAACAAAAGAAAAGAAAAGAAAGTGGTAGAGAACTTGAGAAATTGTTTAGAGTTAGACTGAGCAGTTTGGGTTGCTGTTAAATTTGCCTTTTCTTTTTAATAAAACTATCGACCACGTTCTTCTTTGAGCCTCCATTTTTTATAAGTGCAGGGTGGATAAAATGATAACTGGTAGATCATGTGGAAGGATCAAGTTGCATAATAGATTCAGAGCACCTGGCACATGACTGAAGTTCTGCTAAGGGAGATTTGTCCTGAAATGAGGAAAGAAAGACATTGATTACAAAACCATAATTTAGTCATAGGGATAACTGGGTAAGATGAATTTCGAGGAACATACATTATACTGTATTACTACCTAGTGGAAGATCAAGAAATGTATTTTTTAAATACATTTTCTTTGAAAATTGATATTACCACCAAAATATTGATGTGCAGTTCTTCTTTCCAGCTTCTGATTTTCAGCAGTGATCCCACCATGAAATCAATCTTCTTGTGCTTCACTGTCCTTGTCTCCCATCTATCAGTCCTTCTGTCTACCTATTTATCACCTTCTAGTCAATTTCTCTACATCAACTAACATTTTTGATATTTATATATGCATAATTTTATTTAAATTTAAACATTAACTTGAATTGTTTCAATTAAAATATATGATGAGATTGATTGTTTTAACATTGATGCTTGAGTTTCTACACATGCAAATACCACCGTTCCCCTTATGTTGTATTTCAGACCTTTCTGAAAAGATAGAAATGGAAATTTATGACAATAAATGTCTCATAGTAATGATGATGACATTCATCCTTAAATTTATGAACTAATGAGAGGAAATAGCTATATTCAGAAATGCACATCCAAAAAGCACTTGCAGTGCCAGCCTCGCCCCTGGGGCATGCTGTGGCGGCGATTAGTACTGTGCTTTGTGGTGCACGCCTGTAATCCCAGCCCTTGGGGACCTGTAAACAGGCAGATCACTACAATTCCGATCTAGGAGTGAGACCCTGAACACCCTTTAGACCCTTCCCTAAAATACAAAAAAAAAAAAAAAAAAAAAATTCTATCCATAGTGTACTAGTGATAACTAAATCATAACTCAATGTAAAATAAATTTTTAACAATTTCAGTCAGATTAATATAATATTAAATTATATTTCGTATATTTTTCCACATAATCAATAAGACTGTCAAGCATAAAAATACATTAAAGCGTAAAATTCTGTGGAGGAGGCAGAAGGGCAATACAAGTTCATGAGGCGAAAAAACTTTAAAAATTCTATTAATAAGGACATTCTAAGTATTATCTTTTAATAATGGGGATAATTTTCAAATCATAGTATTTACATCCAATTATATGCAATAGAATAGGTTAAATTTTATTTTATAAGTAAATAGCAACATTTATAATAGATCCATTTTGTAATTCCTACTACAAATATAAGTTTATGATAAAAGTTTTAGATGTCAATTTAGAAAACAGTATTAGAGAGTAAAATTTCAGAATCTTTCCTTATTCATGCACAAAATTTGTTCGTTCCAATCAGGTGACTAATTTTATGTGGTACTTCCTTAATCCCAGAAAAGCACACCATAGATCAGCCAGCTCAGAAAAACCCCACCTATGATTGAGACTTATGCAGTGACATCTAGACACAAACAGTAACAGTTTTTTACTTTTTTTTCTGCTGCTCTTGAGCTTGTGGAATACACCTAAGTACAAACTGACATACTATCCCTTTAAGAAAGGTCTTTACTTTGAAACACATAATCATCTTTCTTAAAGAAAACTCCATATTTAGACAGAAAGAACACCATGAAAGCATAGTGACAAAACCCTGTGGTGTAGTCATTAATTGTGGTAGAATGATTTCGTATTTGAAGTACTGCAGCAGATTTTAATATAATAGCTATATATAGAATGAGAGGGAAAGGAAGACTTTCAAAAAGGTTGGGAGAGAATTGTAATTAAAAGCACACAATAATAGGCTAAATTTTGTCTAAAATTGGCCAGAGATTAGCAATGGTAGCAATAGTAAGGCAAGAAGTGAAAGGAGTCTGGGCACCAACCACAAGACAACAGGAGACAGATGATGGTGCTGGATGAAGAAAGTGCACCAAGACTTTGGCTTTCTCAGAATCCAGAGCAATTCTCTCGGGTTCATGCTGGTTTCTAAGTATGATTTCCATCAGTCTTGCTTAAATCAAGGTCAGGATACCATTTTATTATGGTTGCTGCGTTGTGTCCACTTGAAGAGTCCAGAAGCTTAGCTGGGTAACTCAGCAGGTCTACATTTTGGGGTGAAACGGATGTGCCTTTACTGCTCTACAATATTGTTCAATGTGTCAAATTGAAAAGTTAAAAAGTTTAACTAAGTGAGTCAGCAGGGGCCAGAGTCCTTCCTTTGTGTAAGTCCTCAGCTTGTGCAAGAAGAGAGTGTGGATGAAGATGGTGTGGTGGTGTGGACCTGGACAGACAGCACATGTACAATGTAAGGGAGGAAAAGAGGCTTGTTTTTTCCCTTTTGTTCTTGCTAATTTTGATGTGTATTGCTGCCTTGAACTGTTGCCCCTGTGCAGTGCCACCCCACCATGGGCTGAACACTCCTCAAACTGTGAGCTAAATAAAATTTTCCTCTCTTAATTTTGGGCATTGGTTATTTGTCTCAGCAAGAAGAGGAAGGTAGCCAAGACACATTTCCACTGGTGCTTCCCAGCAGCCTGACATGAACTCAAGGACGCAGCAGTGCTGGTCTGATGTTCTTCGGAACAGACTGGAGAGGGTGAGGATGGACATTGCTTCTTCTAGACAATATTCCAAAATATATGACTGATGCCTAAGACATTAGAGGACTAGATTAACACAACATTTGCTTGCAAATGAAAATATTTTAGAAGAAGCAAAATAAAAGCAAGATGAAGAGCCATAGGAGGAAGGTAAGCAAAGTGGTGCGTCTTCATTCTTTTATTTTCTTGCTTCCTATCAACTGGTTGTGTGATTACACACCAAGACTTGCCCTTCTTTTGCATCACTCACAAGTGATGGTCCCACCATACACTAAATTAAACATGCATCAAAGATCTAAGATTGAAAAAGAAGCAATCTTATGATGATAAAGTAAGTAAAATTCATGAATAAACAGGCATAGCTAAGGAATTTACTACTACTAGATCGGACTTGTAGTGATCTGCCTGTTTAAAACCTCCCAAGAGCTGGGATTACAGGCTTATGCCACTATGCCCAGTCTCAATCACTGTCTCAGCATGCCCTGGGGGGCAGGGCCAGTATGGCAGGCCCTGGGATCGAATCTCCAGCCTCTGCACCTGATTGCAGGCACCTTAATCTGCTGAGCTATTTGGCTGGCCCTTATAGTGATTATCTTAATGACTTCCTCATTACTGGGACAAAATATCAAACATCCATAGTTCAAGGAAAACAGATTTATTTTAGCTCAGTTTGTAGAAAATTCATGTCATAGATGCCTGGCTCCAAAGCAGGATACAATGGCAGAGAGGGTGGCGGAGGAGGAACAGCCCATGGCACTGCAGACAGGAGGCAGCAAGTGGTGAACTTCCCTGTTCCTTGTATCGAATTCAGACTGCAAACACTGATGGGTACCACCCACATCCTGGATGGTTCTTCCTATTAACCCACACCTAGAAGTATTGTAAACCAATCAGTGGACTAATTTAGTTACCATGCACACTTAGGTCACACTTGTGCTTCCCAGATCCAGCTAACTCTGAAAAGCCCCACCTGTGCCAGCATAAGGCTTTGGACAAACATCTAGATCCTAGCCAATAACAGTGGTACACACATAGCCATCTTTATAGGAGTATAATTCATAATAGTCAAATCATAAAGTTGGCCTAAATGTCCATCAATAGATGAATGCACAAAGAAAATGTATCATTTATATATAATAACATATTACTTTTCTAAAGATAAATTAGAGTAATTTATAGCAAAATGGATGTAACTTTAGACCATAATGTCAAGTGAAATAAATCATCATATGAGCTTTCTCTTCCATGATTTCTCTTCTATGAGAAGTAAAAAATATAAATAAATTTTGGAAGAATGACACTCAGCTGAATTTTCAGTGCAGGTCAATAAAAAATGATCACAATAGCAGTTTTTAATAACTTCTTAATGTTATCACTTGCCTATATAACTAGCATTCCCTAGAGAATGAGAAGAAGCTGTTTACAAGTATCATTGAAAAAATGAATGGGAATTTTTACAAAGAAATATAAGTAGGAGAAAATTTAGAAATAGCTACTCCAATTCAGATTTGCAGAAATAAGCAATAGGTGAGCTTTAATAAGGAGCAGTAATCTTTCCTTCATAAAATGCTAACCTAATGGCTTCATGTCACAAAAATTTTGGTGGCTTTTATTGAAGGTAACTCTCACATTATTTTTCACTTTTTTCCAAAGGAATCTCACTCAAGACTCATCTTCAGTGTCAACAATTTTGACAGAAAAAAATTCACAAGGAAAACAGTGTTTCATTTTGAGACATATTTTTCTTTTGAGAGAATTAAAGCTTAATTGACTAGGGAAAAAATCTTTCATCCAGGTACAAAAGCAAAGGTTTACAAAAAATACACATTTTGTACACAGGAAACTAATTTAATAAACAGCCTTTCCCCGTTAGCTTGCGATTAAACTAAATTGCCAGCCTAAACTTTTCTGTGCAGAATTTCAAATGTCAACACATTATATTGCGATTCCTCTTAATTTCTTACAAAGAAAATGCAAAATGAATTCATTATGTTGGAGTAAGTGGAAAAAATGATGAGTTTCTCCAGAAGAGTATGCAATGGGGAGAGATTGGGCAAGACGATTATATTGAGATATTTGAATAGCTGGCCATTAGCAAGAGCATCCCCATTACTCTGCTGATAATTATATCTCTTCTGCTATGACTTCCCAGTGGAATAATAGAATGTTCCCAGTGCAGAAGATAATGAAAAATACCGTTCAGGTGGTACATGTATGCCAAGAATAGAATGCAGTATTTCTTTCCTTCCTGGCTCCTGCTCCATCGCAGCCACCATCATCCCTAACTCCCTGTACCTTGTTGCTTTAATGGTGTACACTTACATGTCCTGTATTAATCTGTGTTTGGCTGTTCTATGTTGTGTACGGCAGGAATAAATGTATCTTTGAAATGGAGGTGGCAATGGATTATCAGTCTTTCAATGTAATTATCTTCTGTGTTTAGAAAGCTCAGTGTTTCGCTCAGTACATTTTTGTTAGCTATTATGTAAATGACTTTCAAAATCCGCTGTAGTTCAAAGTGAAGGCTATGGATGGAATCTTACAAGGATAAAGCTCTGGTTTTCATTGTAGGAAAAATTGTTGCATTTTTCTTCTAATTAATCCATCATTTTGCAAACACTTTTCACTGTAACAATCAAGCAAAATTAAACAAACAAAAAGAGAAAAATGAAATCAAACCACAACACCCACTCATTTTCCATACCATTTCTCTCCCTGTCCCCACTAATTTTTTCCTCTGCCTTATTTTTCTGATTGAACATTTATAAATCCTCTCATTGTATTATTGTCAACTTATTGTACCATGGCATTTTTATTGCTGTCTATTTTCAGTTTGGGAGAATCTTGCAAGATACTATATGTCTTTACATATTCATTAATTTTACAAAAAACCCTCAATTTAGATTTCTTCTTTTGCTCTGATACTGTTGTTTGAAATTCTGTATATTAGTTTGAGAGTTCCACTTTAAAAGTATATAGGAGAAGGAAAATTCTACCCAAACAATTTGTATTTACATCCTGTAGAGGGCAGTGAAATGTTACAATGGTTTTACCCTCCATAAGGGTTAAATTGAGAGCTGTTCATTTTTTACATTTTTACAACTCCCTAGAGAACAGGACAAAAGAACAGCTAACTTATCCAAAGATACCATTTTTTTTTCTTATTAAAATTGTATTTATGTTTAGACTCGGAGAGGTATGCTTCATTATATGAGTGTTTTCTACTTGAAACATTTGTCGGAGAATTTATTCAGAATCCATAAAGTTGAAATGCAGCTGCGCCTCCAACCCTAAGAAATGAAATGTGCGTTCACACTATCGGCTTTAGGGTTCACACTCCGTGCTCAGTTAATATCCAATTACAGTCGAAAGAGTGGTCCATACAGTCAGTGATTAGTGGTAATTTAACAAGAAAATGGACCACCTCTACTATAAAAAACTAATTTCTAATTGTCATCTTAAAATAGGTAGTCACATGTAAAAATCAAACTCATATTCACTTATAAGTTTTACATTTTATTAATATTGAACACTAGTAGCTTGGTTTAAGGATGAACATTAAATTTTATTATCTAAATTATTGGTATGTGTCTATTTTAGAAAACATTTTAATTTATGTTAACATTTTTATCACTAAAGTAAAGCACATTAAATTTAGAATGACAAAATACATGGGTGTGCATGTTTTGTGTATATATTGGTTCTTGATAATGTCATAAAGATCACATATTGTTTATTCTAGGTATCTTAATATTCATAAGGATTTTACTATCTTTGTGACATGCTTATAGAATACTTTTGTATTTATTGCACAATGAAACCTGCATCATGTATCTAAATGCTTTTGTAAATCAATATACTTAAATCAGAGTCATTCATAATTTATTGAAAGTATATATCACACCTATTGTTTATTTGACTGCAATCCCTAAATTTTAACGTCAGTCTTTGTTACTGCACACTTCTATTTTGATTTATTCTGGAAAAGACTCCCATATTTCCTTCCTGTTTCAATCCTCCTTTCACTCTCCCAATGACTTTTCATTTAATTTCCTATTTTCTTTATTAATTTTGATGTTTAAATCCACATGAACAGTGTCTTACTATTTGCAGCTAAATTTCAGCTGATTTTGTGTGGAGTGAGTTTGCTAAAAGCTCAAGGTGCCGTCTCTACCTTTCTCATCTTATCCTACAAACAGTTTCTTTCTTTTCTTTTCTTTTTCTTTCTTTTCTTTTCTTTTCTTTTCAAAAGTATTTGGTTGTTACAGGGTCTCACTAAGTGCTGGGATTATAGGAGGATGTCAACATGCCCAGACTCTGTGGCAGGCCCAGCCCATCCTGGGACTGGGGCTGACACTGCGTATGGTGCCAGGGATCGAACCACAGGCCAGGGCCTAAGCTTGCCTAAGCAGGCACTTTAGTCCACTGAGCTACCTCGCCGGGCCCTGCTATCAGTTTCTTGTAAACTCTTTCTAAGCATATTAGTTTCAGATTATCTAATGCTAGCTTTTCTCCATTATTTTATAAATAACTTCCTAAGATTTTGATTCAAAATGTTGTGCTAATCTAGAATTAGATATACTCTTTTCTCTGTAGTACTACCTGATTTGTGCTATTATTGTACCATGCTAGATTTCAATCCTGCTGTGAATATTTAAGGTTTCAGATGCTCTCTGCTTTCACTTTTACCTAGAAAATGGGCACCAGCTTGGTGTGCGTTCAGACTGGAAATATAAAGCCACTTTTTCCAGAATAACCTTCTCCAGTGGGTAGCTATCCAGTACCCATTTTGTAGGGGCTAAATATTAGGGAGGCACTCTGTGTGTGGTACAGTAACCATTCTCATGTTCTACAATGACCATCTGAAAAACACACACTTAGAATGGCTTTCTCCATCTCCTTAGCAATTGCTGATCTCTTCCCCTTATTTCCTGAGTCATATTCTAAACAAATTCTTATTTCAGATTCTGTTATATAGGTAATATAAATTAAGACCTTATTATAAAATATAAGCAAAATAGCATATGATATCACCAAGAAGTAGGTAACACCTTTCTTTGACTCTCACAAACTATTAGATTTCTTGCAATTTTCATTTACTTACTAGATTATTGGAGACAGAATAACATTCCACAATCTGTTCAACAGCAATTATAAATAATCTCTATGTTTAATGGGTAAAAGCATACACCTTCTCTTTCATATTTGGAAAAAGATTAAGATAACCCTGAACATATATATGCTCACCATTTTAGTGGAGGTGTAAATTAATAAAATGAGTAAGGGAGAAACTATACACAGGAAAAGATGAAACTGTCTTTAAATAGAAATTATGTGATTATTCAGAAGGAGAATACTAAAGATTTTACTAATCATTTAGGATTTCAGAAGGAATAGTTTGTATTTTAAACAGCAGTTATATTTCATATTTTGTGAGGAAAAACTGGGCAATAAATTATTGTAAATCTACAAAGAGGTAAAGACCGGGCATACAAAAACTTGTGTATTTTGCATATTTAAAATGCTACAAAATATCATCAGAAGAATGTAGATGGCTTAAAGTAATGGAGAGTTATATGTTGTTGTGGTTTTGACTAGTCATTATTTTCATATAGTTACTCACCAAATTGATCAAGAGATACAATGAAATTTCAAACCTTAATAGCATGTCCTAGAAATAAGAGATCATCTTAAAATGTATACAGAAATATAAATGAATGATGAGTGCAAACACTTTTGAAAAAGAGAACAAATATGAAGAATACTTATTTTCCACTTTAAAATTAATTATGAGACAACACCAATCATGAAAGTGTGGTACTGGTGTGATACGCGACTCAGTGGAATGAAACAAAAGAGAAAGAATTAGAGAAATGGATCTGTTCCCGGCAAGTTCAACTAACTTTGAGGAGGACGTCAGTACAATGCAATGAGAAACAGGGGAGGTGTTCTGTGGTAAGTGAATACTTAGTATGAAAGAAAAATAAATGGTTACTAAGTGCAGGAAAAGATTTTCAATGCTATTTTGTTCAATGGTATTAATATTAAAAATATAAGATATCACTGTACATACACTATACTGGCTAAAATTGAAGCAGAAGTAAAGCGTGAAGATTAAAATGTTTAGATTTTGGGAACTTCATTGCTGACAAGTGTGGATGTTAAATAATGCTAGGTTTATACATTTTTCATAATATATGTTAAACTTATTTTTATTTTAGATATCTATCTAAGAATGAAAATACATATACAGAAAAAATATACAAGAACGTTCAGAGCAGATGTGTCTTAGTATCTCCAAGTTGAAAGCCACATAAATGTTCTTGTCCTTAGAATGGCTGAATAAAATGAAGTATAATTGAGTGATGGAACACTGTTTTGCAACATACAATAAAAACTTACGCTATGTACAAGAAAATGGAAAAATTTCATGTCATTATTCTTTTTTTTTCAAAATTTTATTGATAAACAGATAGCAATGAGACAGTTTCAAATCAAATAGGAAATACAGTTTCAACAAATAATACTACACTGCTCATGTTATTATTCTGAGGGGAATAAAATAAATGTACAATAAAGAAACCTGGGAAAAACTATTTTAGCTGAGGTAACACCAACATAGACAATAATAATCATTTGAGAACTCTCACTTTTGATATATGATGAAAATAAGTTTACTTTTTATGTATTTAGTACAGGGTGTACAGGGTCTCACTACACAGATTGGACTCATAGTGATCCTCCTGTTTTTAGCCTCCCAAGTGGTGGGATTACAGGTACCTGCCACCATGCCCAATCTCATTCACTTTCTCATCATGCCCCTGGGGTAGGGCCAGCATAGAAGACTGGGATCGAATTCCAGCCCCTGTGTCTGCCTAAGCAGGAACTTTAATCTGTGGAGTTACCTGGCTGGCCCAATAAGTCTATTTCTGTGACTTTCCTTCCCCAAGCCCATTAACTCTTGACTAGTTATAAAAAGAACAAAAACCAAAGACTAAAACCAAAACCAATCAAAAACACAAGAAAATCAAAGGAACCCTAACTGAAGATATTCTATAAAATATTTTATCAATTATCTATCAAGCAATCAAATCATCAGAACAAAGGGAATCTGAGAAACTATTACAATCAAGACTGGCCTAAGGATGTTAAATGACTAAATATAAAAGAGTAGCCTGGGTAGAATCTTAAATAGCAAAAAGATATTAGCTAAAAACTAAGAAAAGGCCAGGGAGATGGCTCAGTGGAATAAGCACTTCCCTGGCAAGCGCAGGGCCTGAGTTCAATCCCCGGTTCCACCAAAATAAATAAATAAATAAATAAAATAAATAAATAAAAACTAAGAAAATTTGAATTTAAAAAAGGCTTTAACACCAATTAAACACTAGTATCCATGCAATGTTAAAGGTGCAGTACACTGATGTGAGATTTTAATAAGGGAAAATATTTTTAGAATATATGGGAATTCCTTATATATTTTCAACAATTTTTCTTAAAAAGTGAGATTTATTGCATCATAGACTAAGTTGTAGATCAGACTACATCAATCTGTGATGAAAGGAGCAATTCAAGCGGGAATGGCTTCTTTTTCTTTTTTCTTTCTTTTCTTTCTTTGTGGAACTGAGGATTGAACTCAAACCCTGGAGCTTGCCAGGCAAGTGCAGACCCAAAAGTTAAGTATGAGTTTTTGGGCTAGCTCAGGCTGCCTTAAGGGCGGCTCTGGTAATGCAGGTGGAGGTGGAGATCAAACCACAATATCCTGCACCTGACTGCATTTACATGAGCAGGTGCTTCAACACTGAGCTAACCAGCAAGTCCCTTGCTTCTGGGAGTTGCTTCTTGAGAAGAGGGGTAAAGATTGATCACAGTCATGAGAACTTTCTGGGATGAAAGGAATATTCTCTAGCTTGAGAGGGATGAGATTGGGTGGATATGATCTTTTTAAAAAAAACTACTTGAATTGTGCATTTCAAAATTGTGCATTTAATGATTTGTAAAAAATATAGTTATATTCAAAACCTACCTCTATTATTTCTCCTCTTTTCTGACTTGTCACCCATCTGAAGCGAGAACAGGCATTCTTTGCAGCTCTTTGCCTTGTGAGATCTTCGTACAAAAGCCTCTTGCTAAGTACAAAGGCTCATTGTGACTGTGTAGGGTGACTCACTGCCAATTGAACTTTTAAATATGGAACTTTCCTACAAAAATCTTACCTCCTTTTGTTTCTTGATCTGAATATATGCAGAGGTTCTTCCTCTCTTTCTTCTATTTGAAATTGTGAGTATGAAATAAATCCTTTCTTTGGTCAGGATAAAACATTTTTGTTGCTCTCATTTCACAAATCATATTCTTAGTGCAATTTTATTTGTGTTTTCACATCATTCTATTTGTAACTCAAATGTCCTTCTGTTGTTCATATTTTGCTCAAAGGACACTATCACTGTGTTGTACTCCAAAGCTTTTAGCACTACATGAGTTTTATGGATGCAGCCACTCATGCTTTCATACTTTCAGGCATCTCAAGTCAATTTTAATGGAAAAGGGAAATGAGAAACTATCTCTCTTAGAAGAAAAGAGCACTGTAAGTGAATACCAGATATGAAGAGGTAATACAACACTGAAAGGCAAAGGGCACACATGACTCAGTTGAAGTTACCTGAAAAAGCCGACAAAGCCATAAAGAAAATATGTTCATCCTACTTTTCATTGACTAAACTATTCCTACCCATTTCCAAAGATTTCCTTCCTAAATTGAAAGCCATAAGAGGACTTTTAGAATATGTTAATATACATTTTTGGTAATGTAATAGGGTATAAAATTTGATAATGTAGTATATATTTTTAGGATTTCAATTATTTCTTTTTTCATTAGGTTCTATGTACCTGTTATTTCCTAAATATATATTTTGATATGATATAGAGGCTTGACACAAAGCCCAAGATACATTATAGATACATACCACATGGCTCTGAATAGGACTTGTTCACATAGAAGTGTTCATGTTAAAACTGAGTGTCATTCAGACATGAATGGAATAATACTTGCTGATAATTCATATATATATATATATATATATAACAATAATTCTGAACATAATACCTTTTCTTTATGACTTTCAATACATATATTGATAGTTCAATGAAATGTTCCCTAAGAACTCAAAATATAATTTTCTGGAGCAAAGCAAAGTGCTATTTAATAAACAAGTGACTTTGATAGATTGTCCAGTAAATGAGAATTTGCTGCATTTAATTTCTCACCAGGAACATTTTGAGTGTTGAAGATATTCATAGACATATATTAAATGATATTATATCTAGGACAGGAACAGTAATTTTAGCCATGGAGAGAAATGGCCACACAACAAAAAGAACTGAGTGAATGGAGTAAAAATACTTCAGAAAAATGGAGCAATTATTAGGAGCAAAAGGATCCTCTTCAATGAAAAATCAAAAAGCATTGATCCAGTGCAATGAATAGGCACAGAAATAAAAAAATAATGTCCAATCGAAGACTAAGACGGAACGAAGCCAAGTATGGAAGTGTCACGGGGGGGGCAACAGGAGCAGCACAACATGATCTAAGGGAATTCTGTCCAACACAAGGTGGAAAAGAACTGAAATGTGGATTGATCTCACACATGGATCGATGCGAATGATTTAGGTCAACAGTCTCCAGCCAGTCATTGAAATGAAAATAATGGAACCGCTATCCCAGTTCTAGATATCAAATTGATGGATGTTAAATAAGAAAATACAAGTATTGAAGAGGAATCAAAACTATATGCCCCAGCTTCTTACATGAGATAGAACCTGATTTTAATAAGGAATCCCTAAGATATTTGCCTCTAGACCATTTTGAATAGTCTTTACTGCCTTAGTTAATTTTTCTTTGCTTATACACAATGCCCAACACCCACAACTTAAAAGAGGAGAGGCTTACTATTTTAGCTCATAGTCTATCAAGTGTTCAGTTCATAGTTGGCTGGTTCCAAGGCAGTAGAGAAGAGCTCCTCCTAGCAAGTCAGGCAGGCAGCAGGAAGCAATCAAGGAAGGAGAGAGGAACATGTAACATACTGCTCTGTGCTTACTTGAGAATCACAGTTAATGCAAGATATATATATATATATATATATATATATATATATATATTTGGTGTAAAATGATCATCCGTAGCAGAATGTGCAGAACTGCAAAAGGTCTGTCTGCACACTGGAGCACCAAAGTGTTCCAGCCAAATGCTCGGATTTTACTGTAGTGTACCTTGCAAATCCATATCAAGAGGCCAAAGGGTCTGCTATGGAAGGCTTAAGGGTCTGCTATGGAAGGCTAAAGAGGCTTCATTGGAGGCCAGGAGATGATGCCCAGGGTAAAGGCATAGACTGGAGTGGCTCTGAAGAATCAGAAATGATTCTTCCTTCTTGTTTCTCTTTTATACCATTCTGGTGACAATATTCCTTAGGGTGGGTCTTCCACACCCTCAGCTATGGTGAGCCAATTTAGTTCGGCATTTCTTACTCAAGTTCACACAATCACTACCACATGCATACATATATCTCCAGATATAAACAGGTCTCTACAGTACATTGACAGGGCCTCACCTCTTCCTACCAGGCTCTGCTCCCAAATCATACTCAGATCTGGGCCCCTCAGTGAACTAATCCAGTGAGGGGCATCACACACCCATAACACAGTCACCTCCCAAATGCTCCAAGTATGAGTGCATGGGGCTTTGGAGGGACATTGAAATACAGACCATAACATTAATAAAGAAAGTTGGGCTTCTGATATCCTTCCAAAATTTGGTTGCCTATAAGAAACTATACCATTATTACATTCCAATGACCCCTCAAAACTTCTTCACAGCTTTATCAAAAGACAGATTAATAGCAGATATCATAAAAAGAACAGAAGTAGATACTTTTCTTCTAAAGGCATTGTGTTTTAGAAAAATCTCTACAGTTATACATGGATAAAATATGTGATATTTCCTGAAAATAAGACAGATAACAGAGGTAAGGAGACATTAAAAGGAAGAAAAGAAAAGGAAAAAAATGGCTATCAAAATTATATGCAAAGCGTTGATTAGAAAAAGCAAGAGAAATAATATAATCAGAAAAACATCCTACTTTCTAAATTAATTATACTCTACTTTGGAATACTTAGAAATTTAAAAAGTATACATTACTGTTCTGCAGGAAAGGAGTTTTCTTAGGATGTAGGAAAAGAAAATCATGCAGGTATTATTATAAGCCCATTTACAGCGGAAGCAACTAAAACAAAGAAGCTGTAATAACTTGCCCAAGCTCATTGTACTAGTAAATAAAGTTTACTGCAGAGATTCTTAATTCCAGAATTATTTCCTTGGATTTGATTTAGATTTATTAGACTACCATATTGAATAGGTAGAACGTCAAGATCGCAGGGTACATGTGAGAACTTTTCCAGATCAATTTTAATATGGTAGAATTCCTTCGTGAACTAATACATAAGTATCTTTTCTTTGAACAAACCGTCATTCTGTTGGTCCACATAGCATAATTTGATACATGGTTCAACTAATAGTGAATTGTTTCTAAATTCAAGAAGGGAAGCTTCCCCCACCACATTAGCTCAGTGACAATAGCCCATCCTCAAAGTAAGCATGATCTTTGAATCACGGGCTCCACTGAGAAATGGCGCTGATCATCTTTGATTAGCCATTACAAGGATGTAGTCGCATGAAAACTGCTGCTAACAAGGAGGTACAGTCCTTCTAGTGATCACAGGTAATAGTGTTGAAGGGAAGCATTACATAAACCAGAAAATGAAGAAAATTGAGTTCTGATTGCCATATTGACTTATCTCCAAAAAGCTGTGGCAGTAATGCTTATAAAAGCATCTAATTCAGCCCACAAATTATATCATGTGATTTGTTACACAGGGCATTCACATGCAAAGAGGAGGTGTCAAAATGACTCAAGCTGCTTAGAAGAACATTTAAATATAATTTCTTCTTGGTTTCTATTGGGGCATTTAACCTGCTTTGGGAAAATGTCACTCAGGCTTATTACTGCAGTTTTTCTTGCCAAAGAGACTCCAGCTAATGCCCCAGCAGGGATTGCACCACGAGCCCCATTTTTCAAGGGCTTTCTAACTCAGTCATAAAAATTGGATCTGGGCACAGGCTTGTCCCAATTGTGGTGCACTTTCTAGCTTGTTTGTTATAACCAGATGTATTTAAATTTTGTTCAGCTGCTTTTGAAGGTGGAAGGAAAAATGACATTTTCTACTTTTCAGATGAATTTTGGCAATACTATGAATCTAAAGGGAGCTTGATTTTAAAATTAAAAATGAACTTCTAGATTCTATTAGGTCCATACTTCTGATCTGGGGCCACTGCCAATGGGCATTTCTATTAACAAGCAAACAAAATAAAACCCAGTGGAAATCATTCAGTTAAAAAGGAGTTGATAACTCCGTTCCATCCCAGGTTTTATGCTAATAGCCACTCAGTTGTGGATGCTTTGACCTCAGTGGGAGACAGATTCTAGCTCTCTGGAACTTCAGAATGGGAATTTAAGCACAGGTATAATTTTGGTAAGAAATTGAGAGGCCGAACACTGAGAAGGGGGACTTGCTTTAGTATTCACTAATGAAATGTATAGAAGGAAAAAATCCAAGTTCAAATTAGGCAACATATTTTTTAGAGCCTAAAGTGTTGCAAAAAGGCTGTTGAGAGCTTTAGAGACTATATGATATATATATATAT
>NW_004524579.1:16567446-16569222 GCF_000260255.1 Octodon degus | reverse complement strand
TGATTATAGATCAGAATTTGTTTATGTAGGTTGACAGCCAAAAAGGTGTTACATTGAGGTCCAGTGACATCTTTGTTTTCTTTTTGTGGATTAGTAGAAGTAAATCTTGACTTTGGAGGATTTGGCAAAGGAGATAGAAGAATCACATGGGAACAGACACAGGGTGAAGACAAAATTTGCAGAACAATGGGAGCAAGATCAGATGGACTGAACCAACATTTTGAAAATGTGCATACTCCCAAGCTTCCCATTATATATGTTATACAAATGAAACTGCCTTCAGCATGACTCACAAATTTTGAGGAGGCATCCCTGTAATTTATTAGGAAACAGAGGAGACCTAGAATAGCAAAAGTAAACCTGGGCAACAAGGCAAGAAACGAAGCATCACAATCCCTGACATGAAACTATACTACAAAGGAACTGTGATAAAATCAGCATGGTACGGACAAACAGATATGAAGACTAGTGAACAGATTAGAAGATACAGAAAGTACTCCAAACACACTCAGCCACCTTGTCTTTGACAAAAGTGTGAAATAGGTTCACTGGAAGAAAGATAGTGTTTTTAATAAATGGTACCTGAAAAATTGTTTTTCCACATACTAATGACTAAAACTAGACCTTTTTATCACCATGCACTAAGCTAAAGCCAAAATGGATCAAAAATCTAAATATTAAAATAGAAACACTAAATCTACTGGAAGAGAAAGAGAGTCAAATGTTAAAGACATAGGTGTAGGCATGAATAAAAACCAATTTGCACCTGAAGTACTACAAAGTATCAACAACTAGGATCTCATCTTACTAAAAAGTTTTTGCACATCAAAAAAAATCACTGACAAATCAAGAAGAAATCTGCAGTGTGAGAAAAACTTTCAGCCAACTGTCACTCAGAGAAAGGACCTCTGTCTAGAACATATAAAGGATTAAAGGCTAGGGAGACAGCTCAGTAGCATAAGCACCTGTCTGGCAAGTGCAATGTCCTGAGTTCAATCGATGAAACACACAAATAAACAAGTGAAAAGAATCTATCACCCTAAGTTCAAAGACCCAATTGAAAACTGGCTATCTGAAATAATCATATGTTTTCTCACATGAATAAATACAAATGGCAAATAAATATATGGAAAAATTTCAACATCATTGATCATTCAAAAAATGCTAATTAAAACAACACTGAGGTTCTGTCTCACCCTTGAAAGAATGGCTATGATCAAGAAATTAATCAATAACAAATGTTATTGGGGTTGTAGAAAAACAGAAACCCTTTTCCACTGTTGGTGAGAATGTAGCCTGGTATAATCACTGTGAAAATCACTGAAGAGGTTCCTCAAATAGATGCCATTGGACCCAGTTATTCCATGTATGGGTATTTTCCTAAAAGCATTAACATTGTATCACGATGATATATGTACATCTATGATTATAACAGCACAATTTGTCATAGCTAAAGCTTGGAAACAACTCAAATATCCATCAACCAAGGAATGAATAAAAAGATGTGTTACTTTTATACATTGAAGTACAACTCAGTTATAAAGAAGGATAAACTCAAGGCTGTTATATTTTATAGATAAATGGAGGCAACTAGAGATCATATTCATAAGTGAAATAAATCAGACTTACATGTGCAAACATCATAAGGTCTTCCTAGTGTAAGAAACTGAAATAATAAATAAGGTCCAATATATAAAATAGAATACTGTGAGAGGAAAGAAACTCCTCAAAAGAAAGAACAACTGCAATATGTTAAAGGAGATAAGAAAGAAAAGA
>NW_004524579.1:16565549-16567160 GCF_000260255.1 Octodon degus | reverse complement strand
ACATAATAACCATTGATAATTTTCTATTATCTTGTTTTGAAATTCTGCATCATTGTTTTCATTTTTTTTCTCTTTAAAAAACTAGATATGCTGTGTCAGTGGTGCTATCACAGCCTAATAGTACTTAAGCTGCTACAAGATTGAATTCAGGACTTTTGCACTGAGAGATATCCTCAGACCTTTTCACTTTTAATTCTTTTTTTTTTTTTAAATGAAACAAAACAGAACAAAACTGGGGACTGTTCTCAGGCCCCTTGCACTTGCCAGGCAAGTGCTTATTCTACAGAGCTATCTCCCCGGCTCCTTCACATTTAATTCTGAAACAGGGTCTGATTTAGCCTCTAAGATGTCTACATTGAGCTTGTCCTTGGGGTCCTCTTGCCTGAGCTTCACAGGCTGCTGTGAATTACAGGCATGAGCAACCATGCCCTGCTAACAAGGCATGTTTGTGTGGAGAAAAATTTGAAAGGATGCTCTAATATATGAATCTGAATATAGTAACTAGAAAAATAGAGATTTAAGACTAAAAAGCAAAGACATAAAAGTAATGATCTCTAAGCTTTATGTCTATTAGAGAACAAGAGAGAAGGATAAATAACCTAGATTCAGTGTTTTATGTTGTTTGAGGAACGGAAAAAGTGGTAAAGAGAAATGTTCTGTGATACTGGAGGGTGCCGTGGGCTCTGGGACAGCAAGGTACTACGCTCTGAAGCCCTGCTGTCCTAGAACTTAGACAACAAGACTTTCCTGCATGGCTCCCTTTTCATTGGCATCAATGTTTGGGTCAGGATATACTCGAACATTCTTTTCTTATAGAGGAAAGGGAAATTGGAAAACAGAATTCTAGAAAATTAGGTAAATTTCATTGAGGCAAAATTTGCTGCATAATTTCCATTCTCATCATTTTTGCTACCAACTTTCTCAGATTAAGAAAAAGTATAAACTGAAAAAGCAGCAATATCAATAATTACAACTGTTTTCCTCCTGCTCTCTTGCTAATAAGCTGGCCACTGATACTACAATGGTATCCACTGGTAACAGCACAGGGAGATTCCTTAAGGGAAGCTGACTTCATTAAAAGTTAGTGCTCCTTTCCTCACAGATTTCTTTGCTTTTCTCCTGCTTACTGTCTGGCACATAGATGATAGATGGAATCATCTTATGCAACCATAATGAGAAGAAAACCAATTGAAAGTAGAAGCCGTGTATAAGAAAAGAGGAGAAGAAGGAGAAAGAGAAGGAGCACGAACAATAGGAGGAGGACCACAAAGAGGAGAAGAAGAAGAAGAAGGAGGAGGAGGAGGAGGAGGAGGAGAAGGAGGAGGAGGAGGAGGAGAACAACAACAACAACAACAACAATAACAACAAACAAACAACAACAAAAGAAGCTTCGTAACTCAATATTCAACTTGTGTGTTGCTCACATCTCAATTTCTGTGATAACTGTGAGAAAAAAAATCTTCATTTTATTAATGTTGTTATTTTATTTAGAACATTTTCTTTATTTGTTTTGGTTATTTTTGTCATTTCTACAGATTCTTAGTGGACACAATGGGTCACCCACATGAAACTGAAATCATAAGTTATGCAAATTATCTTTTTTTTTTTTTT
>NW_004524579.1:16557321-16564906 GCF_000260255.1 Octodon degus | reverse complement strand
AAAAAAAAAAAAGATAAATAAAAAAGAATGACTTTATGTAATTGGAATTAGATTCAGATTAGGACACTATTAAACATCAACAAAATAGAAAATAACTACCTTAAATTCTTACTTTCCAGCATAACAAATAGCAGGATGTGGAGATATTTGCATTTTCACATATATCGATTGGAATAAAGTTTGGAAATAGTGAGGGTCAATTTGGAAACATCTTTCTCTATGTAAAATGCATGCATATATAAATTAGAATTTCGTAAAATTTTTTCTTACACATAAGTAGACTAATGCATATGTATAAGAGGTATACTAAAATAAGAGTTGAGCCAGTTGTGGTGCTATATGCCTAGAATCCCAGAACTTGGGAGGCTGAGGTAGGAGGATCCCTGTGAGTTTGAGGTCAGCCTGCTCTACAAAGAGAGTTCAAGGACAGCCTAAAAGGCATAGTGAAATTCTGTATCAAAAAGACAAAAATAAAATATAAAGCATTTATATGAATGATTAAAGAAAAGAAGAGGATAGTCTGTATTTCTCCTGTAGGGTTGTCTAGTTACTTATTTCACTATACAAAAATTTTTATGTTATGATATAGCAAACAGATTAAACATGTGGATCTTTATGGACTCACATGTAACAATTCATAAAATATTAAGGCATGAAAATGATACAAAATCATGTGTTCATGTGACTTTGCATTTGCATGCTTTTGTTGGATGCAGAGCTATCACATTGGTTAGGGCTTTTCACCTTGTTGGGGTCACAAATTGAATCGGACCTTAGAGCCAATTATTTAGTAAATTCTGCTAACTGGAAGAGCATATTAGGCGAGTTCAATGCAATTTACCCCCACTATCCAACAAGAAAATTAAAGTTATCTTTTACCCCGACACCATTCTATCACTTTCCTATGGGGCCCATTGCAAAGCAATGTTTAATACCTGAGCTAGGAATTCAGTCTAAAAGTAGGTCTTGGTAATACAGGAAAGTGAGCTCTAGTTACTCTGATGAATACTTTATCTGGTTCATGTGAAAATTAAATTCTCCTTGCCCTTGGGCTGATCAGATCAGTCTTATGAGATGTTGTGTATCTTCCTCAGCCAAAACACCAGCAAGGTTATTGGTCATTAAATTATCCACTCTATAGTCCAGCATTGTTATTTGATTTAAAGATGTCCTACAGTGGTGAATCCCACAGACCTATTATCACTATATTTAAGGTTATTGCCTTTAATTTGTTTTAAATTTGCCAACCCTCTGTATTGCCCCTAGTTCCCTTTTTCCCCTGCTGAACCAAATTTCACATAGAATAAAATAGATGTGAACATTATTCTTTCTGCTCTGTCAGCTTGTTTATATTACTTTTCTAGAATGCTAACGATTGTGTATTTTCTATCTTGAGTGTCTACCTCCTCTGTGTAAGCCCTTTGTTTTAGTCCTAGATATCTATCTTTTGGAAGATAACTTTAACTTTTTGTTCTGAACCTATTTCAAGTTAAACAGTTCATGATCATGACAAGTATCTACAATGACATGTGACCTTGAAAATGACTGACATTTTAATTTTGCTTAGATGAGATCTAAAATGCCAAAAGGCATAACTATGTTCTGAAAATTTCACACAACTCTGGCAATAGTTGCTTTTTTTTCTTATAGTCATATTTTGTTTTTTTAAGAAATAAAAGGACAGAGTAGGAAAGAGAAAAGGGAAGGAAAGTAATAGATTTCAGAGTGCAGCGGTAATAATTTAGAAATTTATTAGTACCACTAACTTATCATTTTGTACAAGTTAAACTCCATTTAATTTTCTAATGTGGTTATAGTGATGAATATACAGAAAGTTGTTTAACATAACACAAGGTATAAAGTAATTGAAATATTTAAATGCTATTGCTAAAAAGACCACCAATATTTTCATATCAATATAAATTTCTGTTGTATAATGAAAACTATAAGAATTAGTTGAGAAAATTAAGCTATGAGCTATATAAATAACAATTGGAGTATTCCTTTCTTAAATAATAATTGTAAAGGGCACCTGCCCCTTAGCTCAGTTTTTTAAGTGGCTGCTTCAACAAAGCAGTCAGGCTCAGGTTGCTGTGTTTCAATCCCCACAACTGCAGCCAGCCAAACATGCGCTGAAGGCATTCTGAGCCAGCCCCACCCCCCTACAAAAAATAATAATTATAAAAAACCTCATTTGATCAAATTTTTATTCTAACAACTTAGTTTTTCAATTCCAATTTAAGTAAATGATCATCGGTGTAAGACAAAAGCAGACACATGTTTTTCAAAATGAATTCTCTGGAAGACAGGTAGGATCACTGGTTTGAGATTAAAACTAGAGCTCTTGTTTGAGTCGACCTGTGAACAAATAGCAACACTTCTGTTTTTGTGTGTGTTTAAAAAATCAGATAATGAAATAGAAATTCCCTAGGTTCTTTCTAGTTTAATCATTCAGCACTTAATGGGTAACTTCCAATGTGCTCCTTTCCTCTTTCCTTGTTAAAGTGTCAGTGAGTATAACCTGATTTGGTCTCTACACACTCGGGCAATCCCTGTTTTCCTTCTCACAACGTGATAATGGAATTGCTTTCTAGTTCTTGATTTGGGGCTTTGTGAAGGAGGACCACAGTCTCATACAGGGAGCTCTGCAATGCTTAGTAACTAGCTTTCCCTGAAATGTTAACTTGCTAATTTCTCTGATATAAATACAGCATAGATTATTAAATCTATCAGTGTAACATTTATGAAAGTGGAGATGGGAGTTAAGGGCCTTAGATCTCCATTGTAGAGAACTTTCACATATAGATATCATCTATAGTAGATACAAAAGGAAAGATAACATAAAATGTGGCAAACCAATTAGAAAGTGATACATTTTGAGTTTTTAAGGTGGCTTACTTCAAGTTAAAATGTTTACTTTAATTTTTAATACTGGCTAAAATCCATTTGCTAAATTTCTGACAATTTATCGGTGGATTCTTGTTAGCTAACATGGAATGATTCTATTGCAATACCAGCATTCAGTTTTGAAGTACATCTTTAAAACCTGTGTCATTGGAAGATGTGGAGTGTCGGAGTTCCCCACTACTAGAAGGAGTAGCTCAGCCTTGGAAGAACTGGTTGAACTTCAAGAGGCCATGCCTGCAACTTCAGGGAAGAAAACAAAGAATGAACAAATTGTACAGAATTAGTTTAACTGTTTACAATCATATTTATGCTAGAGACTATTGATGAGTATTTAATCAATCATGTAAATATCTATGTCAACATGGATGTATATACTGCTTATCATAAGTACTTTATGAAATGCAAATGTTTTTATTGCCCATATCTTTTAATTTCTTGAAATCTAAAGACTTACAGAAATGAGAGCTCTTTTTCTGTCAGTGAAATAGAAATATTTATATACATTTTCAAAGTGACCAATAATTACTAAAAGAAATTTTGATGTTTTCTTTTTATTTTTTGATGTTTTTCAAGCTTCTATAAACTGTCGGGAAAATGACTATAATTAGGACAATGGCCAAAATGATGACATTCTCTCCGATAAATTATTTGTTAGAAATGCCTAATTTGATGACACTGCTTCACCTGTTATGAGAAACCTGCAAAGGTACAGATGGGCATTTTGAAGAACAAACACAAACTGTAACACATTCAAATTCTCCGTGTCAGATCTAAAGGCAAGAATTAAATTAGCATGTAGTTTGCATATCAGTGGAAGGTAAAAGAGCAAGTTTGGTCTGAAGAAAATCAAAGGAATAAGACCAATATTATCATAAAATTTGGTTTTTGCAAACATGTAAAAAGATGCATAGCAATGAAACTGAAAAAGAAACCTTGCTCGGTGTCACGATCTGAATGAAATTGAGGCACATTCTAGTGCTTGTCTTATTTTAAGTAAAATAGAAACCAGATTCAGGTGCGCATAAACATCCTGAAGAAAAAAGCTCATCATCCTGAACATCATCAAAGGATGTTAGGCCCCAGAGAAGGGGTTTCAGATCAGGGAAACACAGAATTGTTCAATAGGTCTAAAATGAACATTATCATATAAAAGGCTATCTCACAGTATATACAGGTTGGAAACTCAATAATGGGTCACCGGAAAGCTGAGAGTAACTTCCAATTTAAAAAAAAAAATCAAAATTCTGTGTCTCTGAATTTGTCTTGTTTTAGGTCTGGAACACATTGGTTAAAAGGTTGAACATTCATGGGTCTGTATGTCGTATGAGGTGCAGATGGTGATGATTCTCACCGTTCCTACTAAGGAGAATCTGTGGCCATCTGAGCCAGTAGCCAAATTGTCAAATGGGAAAAGCTAAATATTTTGAAGTTGTGTTTTATAAGATATGTTCTATCCTTAATACCCAGATTCTCAAAACCGAATCATACCCCACTGCAACAGTCAGGTCAACTGGGACCAGGTAAAATATTATAAGATCATTTGACTCACAGTGAATTTACTGGATTCATGAAAAAAATGCAATTATCTAATTTCTCATCTTTAAATGTTTAGTTGTGACATACATGATTTTCACGAAAGCAATCATATTAGTTCCTGAGCCTGTGGGATAAAATCTATAATAGTAGTGAAGTTCATAAGAAAGCTTCCAATACTTTCTTGCCCTGGAGCAATAATAATATTAGTAATATTGTAGTAAAAAGTAATATTATTATGATAAAAAGTAACACATCATTGTAGAATAGATTATTGTCACTGTTAAAGATTTAAATATGCAGAGTTGTGGCTCCTGTATCTTTATTAATTGCAGACTGACTATTGCAGAAGCCACAAATATTCATAAGAATGATAATAAAATAGTATTCTCATATGTATCTACTGTGCTTATGTGTCATCTTTGTGGATATATATATATATGTGTGTGTTGGTATATGTGAACCATTATTTTTAAAGTAAAATAGCTATTTATTCAGCTTCTTGCCATGCCAAAATGTTCTGCGTCTATACAAGTATAATTAGCACACCCTCCGTAACAGGCAAAATTGTACATCAAATTATATATCATATTACCTGATCATATAAAAATATAAAATGAAAATGATTTATCAACTCCTCTTAACATTCCTAATAATTCAATGAGACAAATAAGGCACAAAAACTTAATAAAATTTGACACAAGAGCAGTAATACAATTCTCACTTAAATTTAACTTGTCATAATTGGTTGTGAATATGTAAAAACAACAAACTTTTAGAACACTGTGTTTACTAAGATTCTGGATGAACCATTACCTAATCAATATATGCTATTCTTTTCAGAGAGAGAATCAGAAACAGTTGATATTCATTCATATGTGACAGAGATCAAATTCTTGTAAAAACTCTATTTACAAAAACATCAGGCTCAATCTAATCTAATAGTTACAGTTTTCTGATTCCCTATTAGTGACTAGAAAGGGAGAAGAGGTATGCACTGAGGATTTAGGAGCTTCATGGGATATTTTTAAAGGAAGTTAATGAAAGGAAATGGAGAAAATACTCTCAACAGGGACAGTGGGGCCATCTTTGTAGGTCCAGAAGGTGCAGAGGAATCTGAGATTGCCAAGGTTGTGCGTAGGTCACACAGGCCCAGAGTCCTCCCCACTCATGTCTTTCTCATAAAACACCTTTACTTTGACAAATAAGAGTTTCATAGATTTCAAAATTAGTTTTCTTTGGAGACCTGTTACACTTCTGCTAAGATCTGAACCTGGTTCTCACCCTCAGTTTACTGACGACGAGGCCTTTTGTCTTTTACCAGGAATGCCCCCCAACTTTTAGATTTAAACTTTAAGGAATAATTACTCACCTTCCACCTCTCATTTATGTTTACCAAGTCACTTATTGCCCGAGAAATTGTACTGAGCTTGGGGTGACTCGGCAAGTCTTGATCTATTTACCTGGGGTCTCCACTTTTTTTTTTTTTAACCACTATGTCCTTCTATTTCAAGACTGATGAAAGATTTGACACTGGCACAGCTACACAGAGATTAAGTGCTCTGTCTCATTAGTTACTGGCTCCTCAATGACAGCCAGTTAGTGTATAATTCTGGTATAAAGTTTATACTCCGTTTCTTTGGACATGGCAATGGGGATTCTTTAGATAACACACTCAGAGACAGAAATTTGCATGCTCATTTTCTGTGAAATTTCTTTTCATCTATCTGTGGGAGATTCAAAACACAATAGGAAAGAGAATAAACTGGATTTTATTTAATTCACATCACTGGCCTTTAGCTTACAGGACAGATGAAATGAGATGTAACTTCTAGATTTTCCTTCATAAGAAAAAGAAAGCTAAAGTTTAAAATTCTCACACTGACCATTCACTACGCACAAGAAATTCCTTGGAAGTGAAGAGTGAGACTTTGAGTAAGATGACGTTCCTGCCAAAAAAAATTTCTGGAAATGAATCTTTTGCTACAAGAAATCAGTGGTCAGTGAGCCGGGGAGATGGCTCAGTGAAATAAGTGCTTCCCTGGCAAGTGCAAGGACCTGAGTTCGATCCCCGGTTCCACCAAAAAAAAAAAAAAAAAAAAAAAAAAGAAATCAGTGGTCAACTCAATGAGCACATGGAACAATAACTCCTGAAAGTCAGAGTAAAGAGTGAGAATTGGTTGGAACAATGAATGTGATGTTGCTGATGGGGAAAATTGTAGAAGAAGCAGAGAATGAGGTTTTCTTGGTGAACAACTGGGGTTTCAAAGGTAAGGAAGGAAACGTTTACAAACCAAAGTCAAAGGACCATGTAAAAAACACCATGTTAAAAATGACAAGCAGCCACTTTTCTGCAGCATAATAAATATACCGTTGTGGAATGGCGAAGTAATTCTGTGTGTCCATGAAGCACTCTGACAAAACAGGGGAAGTGATTTAGTTAGCGCTTATTTTTTCTCCTTTCCTAATCTTTTACAACATTTTGTTTTCCAATTTTACATGCAGATATCTTGTAGTGTAAACTAATTTGAAGACAACTCTATGCAATACAACAAATGCTATTGAATCAATATTATTTAGTCTATTGAAATTCTGTATCATTTCTAACTTTTTATTTTCATCATTTTGTACTCTTTTTAAAGCATAACAAAATTAAAAATATTTAAGCTGCCTTTCTATTTTTTATAACTTTTTAAAAATTGCTGGCCCTGTCTCCGGGGTACACCGAGACGACAACAGAGACTGGGTATGGTGGCGCGCGCCTGTAATCCCAGCTCTAGGAGGCTGTAAACAGGCGGATCACTACGAGTCTGATCTAGTAGTGAGACCCTCAACACCCTGTAGACCCATTCCTAATATATATATATATATATGTATGCATAATTTGTTTCCCTTTTCAGTGATATTATTGATCAATGCAGTTTATTTTGCCAGACTGATACATGCACATGACGTACTATAGCCATTTCACTTCCTGCCAAACTATGGCCTACATTACACCTTACTTCAATTTACTTGGAGGGATTTGCCTTGCTTATCCACACACATCATAAGGGCACTTCCAGGTGGTAAGTTTCTTGGGACCAGCATCTGCTTATGGTGAGGTAGGTAAATTACTGAGGTAGGAACTTCAAAGCCATACTCA
>NW_004524579.1:16555162-16557221 GCF_000260255.1 Octodon degus | reverse complement strand
AATGAATAGAGGGATTTGTTCTAATGGTGTTTGTAAATAGGATATCAAGTCTGCATCTTGTACAGCAATTAACCACTAAGAAAAATGTATGCAGTGTGTTAATTATTGAAACTGTCCTACCGATTTGATTTGAAACTGTCTCATTGCTATTTGTTTATCAATAAAATTATGACAAAAAAAGAAGGTCCTGTAAGAGAGGCTATGAATTTCTAATGTCTTTGCAAATTCCAGCTATGACTTTGGCAGTAGAATGATGACTCCACTGATTAATAATCTTCTTATTGTTCATACTTTTTCACTTATTTTATAAATTTTTCTCTTTCTTGCTTTATGTGTAGTTGCCTTGCTTGTTTTTGGTCTTTTTGGAGTTTACTGTAATTTTTTGGTAAAACTTTTTTAGGGGATGTTTATTTTTTGTTTTTGGTACCAAGGCCTAAATCCAGGGCTTCCGGCTTGCTAGGCAAGCTTTCTAACTCTGAGCCATATACTCAGTCCCCTCTTGCTTTATGTGTATGTTTGTTTTAAAATATTTGCTAGTCTTGTACATTTTTTGACAACGTAAATTATTTGATCATTTTGTTTATAGTTCTTAAAGATGTTGTCTTTACCTTTGAAATCTAATAATTTATTTGGGGTAGTCTTATATATTCTTGTTCCAGATTATTTCTTCCAATTACTCAGTGTGTCAGTCAGGGTTTTAGTAGAGAAGCAGCTGTAACTCAAGATATACAAACTTGTAATACATGACAAGATTTGCTTACAGTAGTCAGCCACAGAATTGAATGAGGAATCCTTCGGATAGTGTTGCATACTTTATGCTGAATGGTTCAGTCCAAGGTATGGACCTCAGTGCAGGGCCCCTCGCATGTCTGTATGAGGGAGCTGGTGGGTCTGCAGTGGAAGGCTGAAGAGTCTATACTAGAAGGATTTGGAGTTAGTGGATGCTGGAAGGCTGAAGAGTCCAAGATGAAAGACAGACGAGTCTGCACTAGAAGTCCGGAGACAATGCCAAGTGGAAAAGACTGGAGCTCCTCTGAAAAACAGAAGCCCATACGTGCTTCCTCAGTCCCCTTTTATGCGATTTAGGCAGTGAGCTATATTAGGATGGGTCCCCTAATCTCTAAGATGTAGAATTACTGAGTCAATTCAGGTAAGCTTCTAAGCTTCTCAACTTGACACAATCAATCAACCACTACACAAAACATAGATTTAATATTTATGGTGATTTATTAAAAGCTTTATTGAAATATAATTTTAAAAATTGAAAGTAGTCCATCATTTTAAATTTTCTTCTTTGGAAAACTTAGAAATATGGGGCCTGCCAAATAGCTCAGTGGATTAAAGTGCCTATAAGCAGGTGCAGGGGCCAGGAGTTCAATCCTGGGCCTACAGTGCCAGGCCTGTCCCCAGGGCGCACTGATGAACCAATTGAGACTGAGTGTGGTGGCACGCGCCTGTAATCTCAGCTCTTGTGAGGCTGTAAACAGGTGGATAACAATGAGTCTGATCTAGTAGCGAGACCCTGGACCCCCTGTAGATCCTTCCCTAAAATACAAGAAAAAAAAATAGCCCACATCTCTGGCTTAAATATTTTACTTTCCTATTAACATCACTGTTTTCACTTTCTGAATTGTTTTTCTAACCTTTGTCAATGCATTACTTTTTTTTAATGAGAAGTATTTAATAAACAAGGCTGAGAAAAGTGGTTATCAATACCAAATGAAAATTCCACTTTACAACTGTCACAGAAATAAACTCCTAGTGAATTATACATACTTTGAAATTTAAAACTTCTAGGACAAAAAATAATGTTTATTTTTACATCTCAGAGGAATAACACTTTTTTATGCAGGACGATATAAACTATATTAGACGAATCCATTTAAAAGGTCATTGAAGATTTCCACCAAACAGTATCAATCTTATGTCAGGTTATGTACATATTTGTGTGTGTGTGTGTGTGTGTGTGTGTGTGTGTGTGTGTGTGTGTGTGTAACCGGGGATTGAATTCAGGCCCTTGTACTTGCCAGGGGAGCTCTTATTTTACTGAGCTATCTCC
>NW_004524579.1:16546817-16555062 GCF_000260255.1 Octodon degus | reverse complement strand
GAATATACAAAGTGAAGTTCAAGTGGCAAATATGCCAAGGTAAACTTCTATAGTGTCTACTAATTAGGAAACCCTCAAATGAATTTTGTGACACATGTGCACTTAACCTCCATGGGAGGGGGTCTGAAGGGCCTCGGAGGCAGATGCTGGAAGTCTAGCTCATGTCCTTGGACCCTAAAAGGGAGCACTGCTAATTCTGACCAGGTTTAAATATCTCACAAGGCTGTAAACAAAGAGGTATGTCAGTGTGAATATGAGAACCCATAGGGAATACACAGGTCAAATTCCTGGGGTTTTCAACTTTCAGCATAAATCTGAGAGAAAGTTGAATATGAAGTAATTCAACCATTTTTATATTACTACAAATCAATATATGATGGAATAAAATGCAAGATACGCATGAATTTACGAGATAAAACAGGAAACTTCAAAGAAATTTCACACTAGCTATGGGCCCGTTCTGTGTAGATTCTGGAGCCCTGGGCATATGCTTTATTTACTCCGTGTTAATAGGAAAAAAATGAAGAAGGATTTGCCTCAAACGGACTAACTTGGAAGAATTTTTTTCTGAGTCCATTGGCACTTAGAAGTTTCAAAGTAAATTCTACTATTAAAATGAATAGTCTAAATAGTCTAATAAATTCAGGCTAAGATATGACTAATTAATATGAAGTATAATTTTCTAGTGCATCCCATTTGGATGCTGAAATACTTAATAACTTTGGTGTGAGGATAGTCATTACTAAGAGATGCAGAATCTAAGCAGATGGGTAGTTTGTTCATTCTGCCCCTGTAGCTGAGGTGAGAGCAATCCTAGCTTCTGGGTGGCACACTCAGGACTGAGGGTATTAATTAAAATCCTTTCATCTGGAAGAAAGTAAGCTTCCTTAAACATGTCCTGCTTTCTATACCATGCGGTGACGGTGACGTGGGCTGTTACTAGGGAAAATGTTACATCTTGGGGAAAGGCGAAGTTTCCGTCTAGATCTGATATTGACAAATTCAGCTCTTAGGCTACTTTTTGATACATTGTCTATTTCTTAATGGTGACAGCCTAAGTGGTTTTTAATGTTTCTAAGAGGTTGGAAAAAAATCCAAGGAAAAAGTGTTAATTATTTACAAGGGAAAGTTAATAAGATTCAAATTGCAGCATCAACTTTTCATTGAAATGATTCATACTTGTCTGTCATGTATTGTCTACAACGCTTTTGGATATAAGAAACAGAGGTCAATCTTTAAGATAAAGCCTAAAACATTTACCATCTTATCCTATACAGAACTTATTTGTCAACTTAGGGTTTAGAATCATAAAATTTAACATAATATTAGGACCAACAGCTTTTGTAGCCCCTGAGAGACAGAAAGGCAAATTGTCAGGCACAATATCCTCATCTCTTCTAAAAGTGGCTCTGTGTCTTAGTATGTCCCACTACTGATTCTTATGTAATGGCTGTAGTCATAGGAAAGAATTTTAAAATGAGATGAACTCCCTGTCTTCTATAACTGCATCTATAGAAATGAGTAGTTAAGAACAGCAAAACTAAGAGAGATTGCTCAAAACATGAATGATCTGAAGTTCATCATATGTAAGAAAAATGTACCTAGGTGTTGAATCTCCCGATGTCCTCTAAAGACTAACATATGACTTGTCTTTGTAACTAAGGGTGAACGAATCCATGCAATGAGGTACACATGAAGTGGGTTGGTTCAATAGAACCAAAAAATATCTCTGCATTCCTTGGGAAATTTTCAGACTAATGACAAAGCTTTTAAGTGGTTAGGATTTCTCAGTTCTTTTCCAGATTTACTAGTGCTTTTGAAAGGGTCTAATAACATTTTGCCACTGATTGTTAAATAGATGCGTGCTTACACTTAGACCTAAAATGAGAACTCTATTGAATACATTGCAGTCATTAGTTCATTTAATTCCTTCTACTCAGTGCCAGATAATGTAGGTATAACTTTTTCTATTACAGAAAGGAAATGAATGAGGCTCAGAAAGATTAAACAACTCGTGAAAATCATATACTCTTTCCAGTTTAATTTATTGCCCACCTCTGAGTCTTTATCCAGAGTTGTCACTTAAATCTTGAGAAATACGATGTCCACTCTGTGCCCATCCTTTTAAAATCAACTCACACAAAGGTTTTGTTAGCCTAAGGACTTCTTTGTGGACACTATTATAATTTTTAAATTTCAAGATTGTAAGATCAAATCAAGAATGGGAGTTTCTGTCTACCTTGCTTGTGTGATTTTCAGGTAAATGTGTGTCATTTTCTTACTCTCTCAAGCCTTCTTAAAAAATGTTTACACACACAAAAACATATGCAGTTACACACACATATATATAGCATTCAAAGTAGATTTATTAAACATGAAATGATGGTTCAAATAACATTTTAGTAATGAAATATGAGACAAACCTGTTGAAGGTTTTCATTGTTGTAAGATAAGGTTCTATGTGCTGTCAGCCTAAACATGAGCTAAAAACAGAAAAAACAAACATAATAGAAAGTGTTTTGACACTACATATTTTAGCAATCTTGTCCATTTCCTATTATATGTGTTACACAGGAAGATGTCCCTCATCACCTCATCCTTCATGCTGCTTCATAAGTTGTCAGGTTTTACTCTTCTGCAAATCTTAGACTTAGAGCTGAAAAGAAAATCTTTTACACTTTTAAATGATGAGCTATTATCTCTTGTAAAACATATTTTAATGCCAGGATAATAGGAAAAAAAGCTATCATTACATATTGCTGCCAAAGCATATATTGCCAAATAGGCACCTTTTTGTAACAGTGGTTCCATGGTTCATAATAATGTGCTCTCCACATGATCCCAAGTCTCTATAACTGCTTTCCAAATTCCTTCGAGTAACTTTGAATTATGATTAATATGAGATGTTGTGGGGGGGAACTGCCATTAAGATAGAAGGCAGAAGCACAAATTAAACTTACATTGTCTCTGATGTCCTTTAAGATGAAAATTTGTCAGCAATATAAAAACGTAAAATGGACAAAGGACATTTGTTTCAGTATTCTAATAAAGCTGCTGTGAAGATTGAATAAGATAATACAAATGAAGCTGGGAGAGTGCCTGGCATGCAATACATGCTTGGTAAATATTAGCAATGGTTTAATAATTATGAGTTGTACTTAAAGATTCACTACATTTTGGCCAATAACTTTCCATCAAATATTAATGACCTTCAGAATAATACAGTGGCTTTTAAAAATGGTAATTGGAGTGCTGTAGGCTGACTAACATGGAAATGACAGGCAAATATATTCATATACTCAGATGTGAAAGTCATGGTCTCTCATGGGGCCTTTCATGGGACACCTACCCTGAGGGCACAGAGTCAGTTTGAATGTCCTTCCTTCCCAGTGGGAGTCCCATTTCCAGGACACAGTGGCTTTTAGAGGACCCACAGCAGGAAGCCTGATTGGTCTTAATGAACAGCCGATGGGGAATTTGACATAAGTGGTCATTAATGCTTTGCATATTTGCAAGGTGAATCCATGTCATTCTTCAATAGGTCTTCCTCACACTGGCAATGCAATCGTTAATCTCATAGTAGAAAAGGAGGAGCACAATGGTTACTACACTGTGCAACATGTAGAGAGTCAAATAGATAATTAAAAGTGAGATTGTGTTATACAATGTTGTTGATTACAGAACATGTGTGGATGAAGTATGAGTTTATGACTGTATCCCTCCTTAATACAGATTTATGAATTTGTGTTTCAAAAACAATTAAAATTGTTAGTCTGCCATAAGTTTCTTTCCTAACATATATGTTATATTGAATAGCATCATTTTTAGCCATAACATTCACTTATCATTCAGAATACTGTATATTTTTATGGAATCACTGCATCTAGATTTTCAGAATTATATCATGAGGCTTTTTAGTGAAGTGTTTTATGATTCTTATAATTCTCTTTGTTTCAAATCTTATTTCTCCATTCTCATATCTTAGTTTAAAATATTTTGATGCTCTCCTTCTATTGTTTGGATAAAATATTTAATTGCTTTTATTTTTTTCTAAAATTATAATTTTAGTTTGTTCATTAACTCTATTTCTGTATTTTTCCACTTGATCTTTTATTTGCACTGTTCCTTTTTGTTTTGTTCTGATTTCTTTCCTTTTCTAGTTTCCTGAGTTTATTTGTTACTTTTTCTTTTTTCACATTTATTGAAAACAAGATTTAATGCTGCAAATTTTCCTCTGATATCAGCTCTAATTAAACCATAGCTTGTGTAGTGATTTTATGTCATACATTTTAACAATAGTTTAAAGTTTTTCTTTGTATTCCTGCTTTTGCTATAAAGTTAGTAGAAAATGTTTCAATTTTCCACATAAAAATCCATTCTGAGTATTACTTTGAATTTTTATCATAGTAATTGATAAATTTCTAGTTTTATTGCACACTGAACAAACTTATATTTCTAATTGCTTTATTAAAATTGGTGTTTTCTTCCTAATATAGTCAGTATATGAGAATGTGTTATGCCAGTTTAGAAATTCAATATATTCACTATTATGAAGATGTAAAGTGTGGTACATATCTACAATATTTAGCCTTTTGCTTTAGTAATATCCACAATATGTATTTCATGGGTTTATCTTTCTGATTGCTTATATTTTGTTCAGTTGATCTGCTTATTACAAAGTAATGAATAAAAATATCCTATTACTACTGTGTCTGCTGATATGTCTACTTGCATCTTTTTCACATTGTAATTAAGAAATTCATTGTCTTACTTGATAAATTCTTTTTCAAATATACAGTCATCATGAATGAGACCTTTAGCATTAAAACATGTTATTTTTTTACATGTAATAGTCAGGATTATTTTCTTTTTATTCTGTTCTTACCTTCTAACTCTGTCTTATTTGATTTGAGTACATTTAGTTGTCTTTTAATTTAGACACTATTCTTTTGCAGCACATAGTATGAAGTCTTATTTTGTTAACTGATACTTAGCTGGTTATGTTTTATTAGTTAATTCCAATCCACTCATTCACTGATATTAAGAAAAGATTTGATCAGTATCTATATCATAGGTACCCTTTCATTACAGGCATACACTGCTTCATTTAAAGATGTTCCAATGTGGTATTTAGAAAGAGCTAGTGGCAACTACTGTGTTTCTACTTTATGAAGTGTTTATCATCTTTTTTCATAGGCTTTTCCAATTTGAATTACCAGAGATTTTTTTTTCTTACTGTCCATTAAATCTTGCTTATACTATAATTGTTACAGGGAGCTAAACTAGATAAATTATTATAGGTAGTCAGACAGGGCTAGAACCTCTAAGGAGCCAGTGTAGAAGATGATATACCTTGCAAGTGTGGGAGTGACGGGAGCCTTGGCTGTGGGCTAGACCTCAGGACAAAAGGCAAAACAAATGCACCCATGATGGGTATCGGGGATGGATATCAGGGACTGATATTCTGAATGGTTATCAGTTGCCTTGAGAAAGCAAGAAGAGACACCACCCACCCTCCTACTGTTCTGTATTAATGCCTGCTTTCTATGTGACATGCTTGCCCATGTGACTCCAATTTAGTCTATTTTACCTGAGCAATTAAATGCACAATCATCGTGGTTGATCACAGTTTTGTTTCTCTTTGTGCCCACCTAGTGATTTTACATTTTCCCCCCACCTTGACCCACCTCACCTCATAGTTTTTCTCTATTAAACTCCCTACAAATGACTGAGTCCTTGGTGATCCACCTGGGATCACTTGTATAGCTCCGTCTCTTAGAAAGCTTTCTTTCCCCCAATAAATATATTCTGCTTTTAAACTCCATCATTCCTAAAATTCATATTTCAGTTTCAAAGAACATGAACTCATACCAGACATCTAGCAGCCTGGGAGTTTCTTTCCCCTATATCACAATGAAATTCTTCTGTATTTTTATTTCTTCCGTATTTTGTTGCTGTTTGTTATTTCTACTTTGTCAAAACATGCAGCAGTCTTGCAGTATATAACATATGTACTTATTAAAAGAGGATAACAATAGCTAAAGTGTGTCTCACTGTCATTAAAGTAGTTATTCAACAGAGGACATAAAATAGAGTGATTCTTTAAAAAAAAAAAAGAAAAAGGTAATAACCCAGGTTTCTTTTCAGCATTCATTTTTGTTTTCCACTTACTCATTTTTTAAGCTTTACATATAACTTTAAATGTTTTAAAATGTTCACATCTGTCTTTCTGTTGAAATTTTGTCAGTTGTTACTTTGTCGGATAAATCTCCTCCTTTAGAAGATCCTAAGAGGGGGACTGACTCCCGGTCCCAGCCCAGGCACAGCGTAGGTGAGACCGTATTCACCCCTTTGGGACCATCCCACCACTCCACAACACTTCCCCCACTCCGCCCACCAAGTAGGAATTTCTGCCGCATTCCGGGAACCCCCAGACCCAGTCCCAGCCCAGGTCCGGTGAGTGTGTGGGACAGTTTCTGGCTACCCTGCCGCTGGTGGGACCGACTCCTGGTCCCAGCCCAGGTGCAGCGTGGGTGAGACCATCTTCCACCCCCTTCAGACGCCCCCCCCCCAACACTCCGCAGCACCTCCCTAACACCACCCACCAAGTAGGAATTGCTGCCTCCTTCCAGGAACCCCCAGACCCAGTCCTAGCCCAGGTCTGGTGAGTGTGTGGGAGAGCTTCCAGCTAGACTGCGCCAGTGGGACCGACTCCGGGTCCCAGCCCAGGCACAGCGTGTGTGAGACCCTCTTCCACCCCCTTGGGATGCCATCCATCACTCCGCAGGACCTCCCAAACCCCGTCTGCAGAGGAGGAATTTCTGCCAAATGCCAGAACACCGAGAACCAGTCCTAGCCCAGACCCAGTGAGTGTGTGGGAGAGCTGCCTCTCCCCTCTATTCCACCTGGTCCCCTCCAGGCTTAGCTTAGGCCTGGCATACAGGTCTAGGTTGTAACACTGCAGCTTTAATCCCCACAGAGAGGGTAGAAGATAGAACCACCCAGCTAGTCCAGGAGCAGAATATCTTGCCAAAGGGGCACAACAGGTTCACCCTCAGGACAGCAGCGGGAAGGAACTGAGCACAGCAGCCAGACCCAAGCCAGACACAGCTAGATAAATCCAAACTTTGTAGATCTGCACATGAACTTCAGTACGTGCGAAGGTTATAACTACAACGAAGATCTACAACAAAGGTCAGAAGACAGTGCTACACAAAATGACTAGAAGGAACAAAATGCAACCTCAGAACCCAACCCCACCCGTAAAAAGTGCAGAGGACACTAACACCGAACAAATTGGGAATCACATAGCTGAAAGCAATGAATCAATGGCTTCTGAAATAAAGAAACAGCAGCAGAAAGGTATAGAGGAACTCAGATTGGAAATAAAAGAAGAAATCCCTGAATTAATAACATCTGCAGTAAAGAAGCAAATGCAGAAACATGAAGGAAGCCCAGTACCCACCCTGAACAAGTGTGGAGGTCACTAGCTCAGATCAAATGCATAAATTAATAGCATCGATAGTAAATAAGCAACAGCAGAAAGATATAGAGGAAATCAGAGTGCAACTCTTTTCTGAAATAAAAAAAGAATTCTCAGAACTCATAGCATCTGAAGTAAAGAAGCAACTACAGAAACATAGGGAGGAAAGCCAAACTGAAAAAAACATTGCAGTAAAAGAATTTATAAATGCTTCTAAAGAAGACATTGATAAAAAAATAAAGGAGATTAGAAAAATGACAGATTCCTTGAATGAGCAGTACAGGAAAGAAATAGATCGCAAGAAGCAGAGTCAAAGAGGTATAGAGGAAATTAAAACCTCAGTCACAAGCTTGCAAAACCATTTAAGTGAAAATGAAGACAGAGTTTCAGATCTTGAAGATGCTGGTGTAGCTAGTGAAAAGGAAAGAAACGATCTCTTAAAAACAATGAGGATGCAGGAAAGAATAATCCATCACCTGCAAGATGATGCGAAGATGAACAAAGTGACACTAATAGGCATCAATGAGAATGGAGTGAATACAAATGACATTAAAAAATATGGGCAGATGTAATAGCAGAAAACTTCCCCAATATGAGGAACCAATCAGACATTCAGTAACCAAAGTATACAGAATGCCAAGTAACCTCAATCCAATGAAAAACACACCAAGACATATAATAGTCAAGATCCCAGAAATTCAGCACAAGAATAATATACTGAAAACCACTAGAGAATAGAAGCAGATCACATTCAAAGGAAAA
>NW_004524579.1:16534128-16539152 GCF_000260255.1 Octodon degus | reverse complement strand
GACAATTAAATATTAACTCAAAATTAAATTAAATATTTCAAAATAATATTCAAATTTAACATTAATTGTGAATTCAACTAAGAGACCTGAATGTAGTGTGTCATATATATGAATCTGTGATCTATTCAGAGTACTCACGCAGTATTTGATTAGATTAATATGTACAAAAATATCAACTAAGAAAAAGTTTCCATGACAGTAAAAATTACTAAGAATAAAACATAACAAAAATACTGTAATGACAAATATATGACAAGCACTTATAACAGTTTGGGAATAGGATATTGCACAAAGTTCTAATATATGGTACATGTGGACAGTGTCCATGATGCTTCCTGGTGACCAGGTGTCACTTCTGGGACTGAGCCACTGCTATTTACTTGATATCCACCCTGTAGACCCAGACAGAATCATGACCCATAGGGTGCCGGAGAAGTCCATTGTAGAGTATGCTAATATGAATATTTTACAGCTGTATACAAAAGAATCATTGAAAGATTGCTGTTGTATACCTCTTTCTCTGTGTCTATTTTTTTTACCCAATTTGGTGGGTTTCTTCCACTCTTATTCATGGAGTTGTGTTCATTTTGATCCTTCTCTAGAATATCTTTTAGTGGTATGTAGGGTTGGCTTTGTTTTTCATGAAATTCTTTAGTTGTTCTCTTTTGTGGAAATATTTCACTTCTCCATTAAACTTGAAAGAGAGTTTTGCAGAGTATATCAGTCTGGGTTGGAATTTGTTTTCTTGTAAGACTTGAAGTACTTTGCTCAGTGCTCTCCTTGACTTCAGGCTTGTGAAGAGAAATCTGCCATTATTCTGATGGGTTTTCTTTTAAATGTTACCTGTTTCTTTTCTCTAGTGGATTTTAGTATACTGTCCTTGTGCTGAATTTCTGGCATCTTAATTATTATATGTCTGGGTGTGGTTTTAATTGGGTTGAAGTTGTTTGGAGTTCTATATGCTTTAGTTCTGAATGTCAGATTGTTTCCCCACATTTAGGAAGATTTCTGCTATTACTTCTGTCCATATTCTTTTCCTATCATTTGTATTGACTCCTTCTTTCTCACTGATGCCTGCCATTTTAACATTGTTCATCTTTGCATCATCTTGCAGAAGTTGCCTTATTTTTCCTGCATCCTAGTTGTTTTCAAGCGATCCTTTCTCACCTTTTCACTAGCTGCAATGGTGTCTTCAAAGTCTGAAAGTCTATTTTCACTTTCATTCAAATGGTTTGGCCACTTTGTGATTGAGGTTTTAATTTCCTATATAACACTTTGGATCTGCTTCATGAATTCTGTTTTTTTGCAACATTGCTCATTCAAGGATCCCATCATTTTTATATTCTCTTTTTTTATCAGTGTCTTCTTTAGAAGCACTTAGTACTTCTTTCATTATATTTATCATTTCTTTTTTTACTTCAGAAATTATTTCTGACCTGATTTCCTCTGTACCTTTCTGCAATTATTTCTTACTTCTGACAGTATTATTTCAGAGATTTTAGGTGTGCGATTTCCAATTTCTCCTATGCTATTATCTCCTGCATTTATTCTGGGTAGACTTGGGGCCTGAGAACGCATTTTGCTTTTTCTCTTTGTCATTTTGTATAGCACTGACTTCTGACCTTTGGCGTAAAGATTTGGTAGAGTTATTATCTTAGCACCAGATGCAGATATCCCAAATTCAAACTTGTGCAGATGTAAGTGGCTTGGGTCTGGCTGCTGTGTCTCTCTTCTTTGTGCTGAAGCCCTTGGAAATGAACCTGCTGTGCCACTCTGGCAAGATGTTCTGCTCCTGGATCAGCTAGGTGGTTCTTGCCTCTAACCTTTTTGCAGGGAGTTCTGCCCCAGGGCTCCACACCAGGCCTATTTGATGGAGGAAGTTCCACATACATGCCTTGCCTAGGTGCTGACTGGAATGAGGATCCAGAAGGCCCTGGGCATCCCCACTTACATGCTGGACCTCGGTGCTGGCTGTAGTGAGAATGCATTATGTTTTTATTTGAATTTTTATTTAAATCTTTTCTCTTTGAATGCTTGCTATTGTTACTTAAAACTTTTTCATTTCTTAAAAAGTTGAATCAATTCTTTCATTTTTACCTGTGTTTATTATTTTGAAGTTGATTTTTAGACTCAAGCTGATTTGAAATAGCTTCAGATATTTGATTGATTCTCTTTAGTTCAGTTTGTTATTATTTAAAATAATCTTATTAGTACATGTTTGTATATTGTTTTATTACCATGGGGAACTGGCATGCAGACATGGCTTATCTTAATTCTTTTCCCTGCTCTCCTTTCCACTCCCCTGCCCTCCCCCTGTTGATCCATCTCCCATTTAAGAAAGATCCATCTCCTGATTTCCTATTATCTTTTATTTTGCTCTTCAGTGATAGGTTGAGTTTCTCACGTAAGAGAAACTGTACATGATTGTGGAGAGCTGTCAACCACCTGACTGCTGACAAAGTTGTGTGGAGCTTGGAGAATCGGCAAAGCAGAGCCTCACATGGATGTGTCTCCATGAACCCCTGGGGACACTTAAGCTTATGATTTGCAAGAAGGAAAGCACACAATTAATTACCTGGGGTTTTAGCATAACATAATGAAATGCATAAGGTTCTTAGATTGACTCCTTGCCCCCTATGTGCAGAAAGGGGCATGCCTTAGCCAAGAACATTCAACAATAACAAGAAAGTCAGAGTCAAGATCTTGAAGAAATAAAAAGTGCCCCCCCCCGAACTGAGAGTTTTGGTAGGGCAGAAATAGAACAAGAACAGTAGTTGCTTGAGTCCCTTGTCTGCTCTTGTTTGTACTGTGTACTCACATCACTGAAAGCTTAGATTGTTTCTTGTTTATAGAGGAAAAGCCAAATCTATTGATCTTATCATAAAGAAGATATATAATTACTCATGTATAAATAAAGGCTACTGATTTTGCTTGGTGTCGAAGAGACACACCTTTCTTCCCTCCTAACCCGACTAAGTCTTTTTCTTTGTCACCTGCTTTCCTCTGTCCTCAGCTTGTTCTCTGGAAGCTGAGGCTGCACCTTGGCATAATATTAAAGTTTGTGTGTCAATTTATTTCACTTAATAGTATAATCTCAAGGTTCATCAGTTTTCCTACAAATGACTCAAGTTTATCATTCTTTATGGCACAATTGCAGTCTACTGGGTGTAAATACTCAATTTTCTTTATCCAATTATCTGTTCATGGGCATATGGGCTGCTTTCAAAATTAAGCTATTATGAATTACGCTGCTATTAACGTGAGCATGCAGGTAGCACTGTAATGTGATGTTTTTAACTCCTTCAAGAAAGATATCTAGAAAAAGAATACCTAGGTTAAACAAAATTTCTACTTTCAGCTTCTTGAAGCATCTCCCCATTGTTTTCAGTAGTGGTTGTACTAGTTTACAGTCTGACCAATAGCATAGAAGCATTTCTTTGTTAGTGCAGTGACATCAGTGCTTTTTATTATTTGGTTTCATGATGATGCTATTTTTATCAGGTAAGATAGATCCTCAGTGTTGTTTTAGTTTGCTTTCCTCTAATGGCCAGTAATGTTTAATATTTCTTCATGGATTTAATGTCCTTTTGTATTTCTGAGAGGTTTTTATCTACATCTGTTGTCCATTTTTATGGAGTCTATTATTTGGGGAGGTGTAATATTTTTGAGTTCTTTATATCCTGGAGATATTATTCCTTTGCCTGATGCATAATTGGCAAAATTTTTAACCATTCTATAGGTTGTCTTTTCACATTATTGTTTCTTTTGTTGGGCAGGGCCTTTTTAATTTGATATAACATTTATTCTTTATTTTATTTTTAAAACTTTATTTATTTATCATGTATTTGTAAATGATCTGTAGGATCTCACTACACAGATTGGAATTGTAGTTATTCTTCTGTTTTCAGCCTCCCAACCTCTGGGATTATAGGTGCATGCCACCATGCCTAGTCTCAGTCACCATCTTAGCATGTCCCGGGGGTGTGGCTAGTATGGCATGTAGGGATGGAATCTGGGTCCCTGCATCTGCCTAAGCAGGCTCTTCAATCTGCTGAAATACCTGGCTGGCCCATTTGTTGATTCTTGATACTATTTCTTGTTAACTGGGTTTGTGGTCAAATTTGCCTGAATCTATAAATTTAAGAGTTTTGCCTATTTAATTTTCCAGGAGGTTGTTTCTGTTTTAAATTTTAGTTCTTTAAACCAGTTTGATTTTCCTTTAGCACAAGATGAAAGTTGTGCATTTAGAGCCAATTTTTGCATATGCAGAGCCAATTTTTTCATCACAGCTTACTAAAGAGACACTCCTTTCCAGTGTATGTGTTTAGCTCCTTTACCTAAGGTCAAATATTTGTATGTGTTTTAGGTTTTTCTAGATATTCTGCATCCCTTTATTCTCAATCTTTAATTCACATTGGATGGATAATTTTCAGTTTCCTCCTGCTTTCTGAGGATTTTAGGGAATGAGAATTTTCTTCAGATATATGTGAAATGCATGCTGGTTTTCTGTAGCTTTTCTGAACGCATTCATCTTTGTGATTGTTTTTAATATAACTTGGATGCTTCAACAACTTTTTTTTTGTTTTAGTAAGTAAATTTGAAGTGCACTCATATACTGGCTTGTGTAATTTTTCTGTGTGTAACTGGTAGTAGCTTGTGAGCTCTCTGTTTTTGTGGTTTTCTTTTGCCTTGCAGCTCTTCATCAGCTCTGTCATTATTTTTTCCCCTTTTGTTTCTGCAGTAAACACATAGAAAGAGTGATTGCTTTTCTTCTCTATCTACTTCCTTCTTTGCCTTCTGGAAGGCAGGTCCTTCTCCTTTAAGTTGTACACACCTTGAAATTTTCCCCGTATATTTTGTGTTCTGTTTTACTCATAAGCCATTTTTAATGTTTTTAGATTTATTTTCACTGAGTCTCTTTGGAGTGGACACTTGGCACCATAAGTAACCTTTGCCCAGCCATCTACATTTTGTTTTCACCTCAGGCTCTGGGTTTGTCTCAGGTTGCTCCATCTGGGATCAGG
>NW_004524579.1:16522287-16532403 GCF_000260255.1 Octodon degus | reverse complement strand
GGGGGGGAGAAGGTATTGTTTTATGTATTTATAATCACAGTCCATATAAAATATTGCACTTGTTTACCTTTATAATATTAGTGTTAGAAGTTTAGACATTTTATCCAGAGTCTCCTATGGCCATCACGTCTCATGCACAAAATCCTCCTATTTAGTTTTCTTCAGTAATGTCTATCTTTATTCATTAAATAGGATTATACTTTAGTTAATTAAATTGCAAGGATAATTTAATTATCTGCTATACTAACCTTTTTCTTTTCCCATTTTGTGCTGTTTATATAATTTGTCTCATCACCTGGTGACCATATTTGTTGTAGGGACATTTAAATATTGCTGCTGCACCTGGCCAGGTCTTCGGCTCAATGTTCCCACTCAGATCTTGATTGAATCTAATCTTCAGCTGGAATCTTTAATGAGTTTATAGGGAGCTCTTTCATGAATTCCTGTATGGTCAAGACCATTTGGGTTGATGTTGAACTAAAGTAAAATACTTAGGTAGTTTCTGGGCTCAAGAAATTGACAAGTGCTGCCTGGCTATCCTCTGTGTAGAGTTTTGCTATGGAGAAGTTGTACCTAGCCTTGCCTGTTTCTTTCTTTTTTCTTTTTTTTTTTTTTCCTTTTCAACATATCTGTTATGGAGGAAAAAGAAAAAAAACTGTGTTAGTTATGGCTTATTTTTACCCTAAAGCACTTTTTAAAAAATTTTAACAGATAGTGCTTTTATTATAAAGCACTTCAGACTTAATCATTTTGAGTATCTGGTATAGGTTAAGATGCAGAAATAATTCTTTTTTAATTAAGGGAAATTTTTCTTGAGCTACATCTTTATTTATTTTTTCTTTTTGGTACTGGAGACCAAACTCAGGACCTTGTGCTTGACAGGCAGGCACTTATGCTGCTGAACTATCTCGCCACCCCTTGAGTTACATCTTTAAATATTTGATCTATACAATTATTTTCCTCAATGGTTCTGATTACAGAGGATGAATCCCTATCTTTTCTTACCTCTATAAATCATTATTTATTTTTGAGGAGGGTCTCACTCTATAGTTCAGGTTTTGCATCAAAGTCATATAGCCTAGCCTGGGCTCCTACACAGGGGATCCTCTGGCCTCAGCCTCCCGAATGCCAGGACTCCAAGTCTGGAGCTCTATGCTTAGCTTATTTCTATTTCACTTTGCATTTCGTTTTATGTCCTATGAACTTTACTACAGTTTGCTGATGGCTGTTTTGGTTTGACCTACATTTCTGTGTTTATTTTTTATTCTATTTCCTTCCTGAGCTATTTTTAGCTAATTACCTACCCTTTATACTTACCATCACTTATTTTAATGCATTTTTGTTTAAGTTATTGCTTCACAGAAGATGTAGGCATGCTATCTTTCTTACATGATGGTGAAATATTTGCTGTGCATGCCATTTATATTTCAGAAATATTTTTCTAATATTATCTGTTTCCTTGTTTGCCTTTTGGAGATTCGTGTGGAATTGTTTTCATGTTACTTTGGTGGAAGAAGGTTTTATGCCCATGCTGCATATTTTCAGTTTGAGTTTGGGGCAACTGAGGGTGGCAAACCTTTGTCTGACAGAGTTGTGAGTCTTCATAGTGCTGGGTTTTTGCCTTGAGCAGCTTCACAAGCTGGTTCTTCACGTGGACGGACACGTGTCAACGGAAATGCAAGGGTTCACGCTGAAAGGTTTTCTTCTTTTTTTAATTCAGCATCATGCAAATGACTGCATAAAAGCATAGCTCGCCTGCACATTTCTTCATTCACCTTCATCAGCTCTGCTTACCAGCTAATTCCTTGGTGTGTACCTGCTGACACGGTGAGCTACACACTTTTCTTCAATTGTCTAGCACCTTCAAAACACTGTTTTACCTCATCTGTTAAATTAATGAACTGATAAATTCTGTTTCCTTTAAGAGTATATAACCTATCCAATATCACAACACAAACAATGAAAATAAATTAAATATCCAACAAAAATGTAATGGGATTAAAAAAAAAAAAAAAGCAACAAGATTCCAGTAAAGGGAAAGGTTTCTGTTTTACCTTAGGCCCAGAGCAGCTGAAAATAAGTTGATATTTAAGAATAAAGAAATAAATAATAAAACATAAAAATAGACTGCTAAGCCATTCTTTCTTGCATAACTAGTGGTATTACATGAAAATCGTATGTGAGTTTAGTTTTAATTTGATATTTTGTGACTAGAGCTTAATTCATGCCAAATTAGTGTCAATACACTTTATTGACTTCTATGCTGGGCTGGATTTCTTTTTTTATTTTTATTTCTTATTTTATTTATTTATTTATTTATTTATTTATTTTTGTATTTTAGGGACGGGTCTGCAGGGTGTTCAGGGTTTCACTACTAGATCAGACTCATAGTGATTCACCCGTTTACAGCCTCTCAAGAGAGGGGATTACAGGCCTGCGCCACCACGCCCAGTCTCCATCACCATATCAGCGTGTCCCGGCACAGCAGGCTGGGGGATCAAACTCTCAGCCCCTGTGCCTGTTTGCAGGTGCTTTAATCTGCTGAGCTGTTTGGCTGGCCCTAATTTCTTTTCTTTAAATCATTTATTTATTTATTTGGTACAGGGTCTCACTGTGCAGCGCAGACTTGTAGTGATCCTCCTGTCTCAGTTGTCTCATCTCTGGGATTATAGGCATGTGCTACCGCATCCAGTCTCAGTGGCCAACTCAGCACAGGGCTGGCATGCATGTGGTACCAGGGCCTAAACCCAAGTCCTTGCACTTGCCAAGCAGGCAGTTGGACCACTGAGCTATCTCCTCAGCCCTCTTTTTTATTTTAAAGAGAATAAAAAAATATTTGAAAAAAACCAGAAATGATGCAGAATTTCATAAAACAAGATGATAGGAATTTAACAATAGTTGTTATATTTCATATTGTTGTTATCAAAGTAGCTATTCAGATTACAAGATATAAACATGCGAACAAGTTCAGAGAAAAAATAAGCATCAACTGATCCTTCAAGTACACCAATAGAAATTAGTAGTATAGTTATCTTAGCTAATCCTTTTCAGCAATTTAACTCATTTCCTTCCTAGGACTCATTATATAACTTCATGTAAGATATGCTCCAAGAATCCTTTCAGACTTCAGTTATGTATTATAAAATAGGCAAGTACTGGAAAACAAGAAAACATGTTTCTTTTCCCTAAAAATTAACAATACCATTGGGTGTAATTTTCCATAAGGAATTTGGGAAAGGCATGATTCTTGCATCCAAGGACCCTGATGAGAGTCAGGTGGACCAGCTGATGGTATTGGGGATACGTTGTGCCGGTGATCCGACTTAGACCCTTTCAGTCTCATGAGACAGTCTGAGGGGCTCGTTCACAGTTTTAAAATTCCATCACGTTATTTCTTTGCATACTTTTTATTTAAATTATTTTAATTTTGGTAATATCTTTCATTCTAGAAACTTCATTGTTCTGTTCTGTGAAATTTTGAAATGTTAAATTTCTTCATTTTGCCTTCAAAATTTTAGAACATTATCTAACATATATTTAAATTTCTGCATATATTTTGCATATCTTTGTTCTTTGATATTCCACAAGGTTAAGGACACCTCCTCAAATCTACAACACTGTTATATTTGATTTTCATACTTTTGTCATTTGGACCATATAATATTCAATTTTCCCAAACACTTTTTAAAAAATCATGATATTCTCTTGTGCTTCTGAGTGGATATGTGTGATACTTATTCTAAAACTTCTTTGCTCTACTTACTGCTTGTGTGAGAGCAGGTTTTATGAACCAAGTGTTTGGTCCCACTTGCATGGCTTGTCTCTCTTATGATGCCAGTGTGGTAGAATTTCTACTTCCTGTGTTTTTGTTAAGTTTGACTTCTAGATGTGGAGTTGCCCTGTTCTCCTTGAGCCTTCACAGCCACTCATGGCTTTCGCTGCTGCCTCCTCTTAGCACTCACAGTTCTCAGGGCTGCCTGCACTCAGGCATTACTGTCCATCACAGATTGGCCCAAAGCTTGCATGGGAAGAGAGATGCACAAATTCCCAATTTTGACACTGAAACTTCATCTGTGAGTGTGAGAACTCCCTCAACCCCCTGCTCCTGACATAGTCATGTTTATAAGGTACGCTTACTTTCAGTAGCACTGTATCTTCTGGTTCAAGTTGATTTTCATACTTCATGTCTGAGGGATTGTTCTTTATCCAGGGAAGGTAACTGCCTCACGTGGATGTGAAGTCATTTCCTACTTGTGATAATTACATTTATGATTGCTTTTAATTTACAACAGCCAGATAGTGTCATGCACTCAGCACACACCAGAGCTTTAATGTTGATCATTGCCAAGGTCATTCATATGCATTAAGATTTTCTATGTGCCACCGCTATGAAACATACCTCTTAGGCCCATGATTAGGGGGGTGAACAGCAGACACTCAACAATGTACTGTGTGGTTAAGAGGAAATGATCTGAAGGTTAGGAACATTAAACACATTTTCAGTTCATAGCATTTTCATATTTTGATGGTTTTCTTGATATATAATCCTTTTGTAAATTAAAAATTATATGTTGAGGATGGAAGACAAGGAATTTGTTTGTGTGACACCTGCTCTCTTGAACTTGTAAAGGGATATTTGGACCAAAAACTACATACTTTTGGGGGGCATTAGAGACATATTCTTATCCATGTAATTTGTTGATAGAATGGTTCTGTCAATTCATCATTTGAAAACGATCTTCAGTCTTTGCAAGCTTGACATCTGCATCTTCTGATCTGAGAATTTTTGGATATTCAGTGTTACCAGTCCTGTTACCAAATCCAGGTGGGGACCTCTTGAGAAAACCAAGAAGCATTTTCCACTGAACTAATGATCTTCTTTTAAATTAAATCTTAAATTACTAATACAAATCTTTTCAAAAATAACTTATATGATATGAGTTAATAATTGTAAATGTGCACTAAATTCTCTGTTGTTATTCCACTTATTCTTTTCAAAAGATTATTTTAACCCAGAAGCTTACTTAAGTGACACACATTCTTTTCCACATGGGTTTCAGGGGCAGGAGTGAGGATTTTTCATGGAAGAGAGAAACATAATCCATGTTTATCATGGTAAAAACTAGTTAGGAATTTTGATTCTGTTCATTGTTGCTGTTGTTGGTGGTGTGAGCGCTGGTGCGCCAGGGGACTAAACACAGGGTTTTAATATGGATTCTTTTTAAATTTCTTTTCATTTTGAGACAGAGTGATGTTAAACTGCCCAGACCAGGATCAAGCTTGTGATCCTCTTGCCTCACCTTCTGAGAAGGTGCTACAGTAGCGGTACAATGCCTGAATAAAATTTTGCTTCATAAAAATGGCATTATCAGTGGAGATTAAAGATTTGGTAATAAATCTTTATTACCAAATAAAGATTTGGAAAAGATGGGGAAAATGTTTGCACAAGTCACCAAGTTCTCAGAAACTGGAGCACTAATTCTTATTTGTCACTCCTATGCCACCCTCGTAATCTACCCTGTTGATGTTTTCCCCTACCTACTCTTTGAACACCTTCAATGCCTTACAAACCATTTCTGTGTCCTCTCATTCTTAAGGCTGTAATTATTTCTTACTATAAGTTTCAAGATTGTCCCTCATCTTCAGCCCATGTACCTACTCTGGCCATCAGCGGAGACTGTATCACGTCCACTGTTTATTTATAATTCTATCTTCACAGTATTTATAATCAGTGATCATGTCCCTCTTAAGCTTACCTTTTCTATGTCTCTGGCTTTTAAACATTCTGCTCATTTGTGGAGACTTTCCCTTCTCTTCATTTATGCCTCTAGGTTTCTCCCTTTCTTCCCAGGAAAGTCAAATGGTGCAGGTGCTGTGCACGTGGGGGGAGGCAAGCAGCCAGCATCCCTCCTCACTGTGTGCGTCCTCCTTAGAGAAGAGCCTCAGAGCTGCTAATGGTGCCACACATGAAAGTATCACAGTCCCAGTCAACTAGGACTGTTAATAAATCAGAGAAATCCGCCATTCGCCGGCTGCTTCCACAGTTCCCAGGGTCTCTACAATAGAATAGGGCATAATTCATTCCTCACAAACACTTAATACCGCATTTCCGCCATTTACAATCTGATAATATTCAAATACGATTGCTGTATTATGCAGCTCACAATTGCAGATGCGATTCCATAACAGCCTCACACTTTGGCATGCATTATGTAAGTTGGTATAAAATTGCCTGTCTTAAAACTCTTCTTCAATTGCAACCCAATATCATCGTTTCACACACAGAGCTTCGGGAACATTAAAAATTTAGCTTCTTCCCTATTTAACGGGTTTAGCAAAAGGGAGCAAAATAGACAAACAGATGTTCCCTCTTCTGAGACCCCAGGAGGTCTGAAACAAAATAGAGAGACCCCGTAATGGAGACAACGGCAATGCCTCCGAAGGTGCATTTATTCAGATTTTCAAAGAAAGGAAAAGAATAGGACCTTTCTACTCTATTCTCTGGGAAAGTGAGAGCCATCTGCATTTATGCTGGTGAATGTTATAGGCACTGGAATGATTTTTCCAGAAGGTCATCACTTTAGGAGATGGCACTTACCTCTTCTTACAATTATTCACCCATCCCCTACACAAGTTGCTGGAAAATAAGGTGATATGTGCATTTTTTAATAAAATAGCAGTTCACAGCTCAGGGATTTGAATGTCAAAAAGTATCCCTGTTCTTTACCCAAAATGCACTGGTGCCAAATCCTTCAACAGGAGCACCCACTTTCCATTCCACAACTCTGAATCTGTGGTCGAACATGCATAAGTCCTCCGGGAAATTGGTGCAGGGATCCTCATTCATCTTAAGTGGTAAAAGACAGATATAAAACATTTTCCAATTGCAGGTTTTGATAGAAGGGGATAAAAACCAAGGCTCCTGGTCTCAATCTAAGAAAGTGGGAAAGGCAACTATCAAAAGATTAAAATAGCATAACATAAAGTAAGACAATTTTTTAAAGTAAGATATTATCCTAGTAAGGTGCTGAAAAAGGAAAGAGTCAGAATACTGGGTTTCTATCTTTAGCTCTGTTTTGAAGGAGGTGTATGATTCTTGCCCGGTTGCCTCAATTGGGGGCCTTAGTTGTTTCCATTGATCAGTTAAGGGTTCGGGCTACCAGCCCATCCAGCCCTGATCCACTTTGCTGAGGAGCAGAGGAGAATAAATTACTCACTTTAATGTCTTTGGGCTTAGATCAATGAGAACTTTAAAAGGAAAACAGTGAAGGTAACACAGGGAAATAACACATATAGACAGATGGGTTGCCAATTAGTCGTTAAGATTTCCCCCTCTTGCTTTGCTGTCCTTTGCCTTTGAAGATGACTGCGCCAATGCAGTGGACTGCACGCGCGGGCGTGGCTGCGAAGATGAAAGGAGGGCTGCGAGACGCATTTCCCTTTCCAGCAGGGTCGTGTCAGGAGGATCTGTCTCTTCTGCTCCTATTCTGATTTATGTTCCGATTATCCGGAGACCAGTTAATCCTTACTGACAGCAGCTGACCAGTTCCACAAAACTTCAGAGAAATAAGCCCAGCTTCCGTTTCTGGGAGGAGGTTTTTCTCTGCTGGTTTGGAAATGATGACCTCGGTGGGACTGCAGCTTCCAGAGCAACAGAAGAGACCATGCTGTGGATTCGGACTGTCGATCAGCAGACCCAGGAAGGACAGGAGAACGAAGCAGTCTGACGTCAAATAAAACTGAGAACACCACAAGCAAGCCAGAATAATAATAATAATAAAAAAAAAACCAAAGAAAACCATGAGAAACAAAAACACACCATTAACTGGACTGAGAATTTTCACTGAATTGAAAATTTGTTTAGCCAGATTTTTACCTGAAATTATCAAAAGATTTTTAGAATTGGTTATGGTCCTATTTTCAGACTTCAGTTTGCTTTTGCTTATACGGTTGTAAATTTGTCAACTTAGTGATATTTGAGCAATCGTAGACTAAAATTATTCAAGCTGATTCATTTTAATCTGCAGTTTAGATAACAAATACAATGCATACTTTCTATAATTCTGTACTCTTTCTGTTTATGTTTGAGGCTCATTGAACTGTGAGCAGGATTTGAAGTGTCCTGTATTTGTGCTTTGCCTTTTCTTCCCCTGATCCTGAACTATGGGTGAATTTCACTGCCCTGGGAACCCTAAAGCTCTTCTCTATCTCCATAATGAGTAGAATGATGTATTTGGTATTTGAATTTCCCTGGTAGTAGGGTTAAAGATGTTCAACATATCGAGAAGAGCATACACAGGAGATGAATCAGGGTGGTGTGTGAACAGGAAAGGCCTGACAGTGGCTAAGTCAGTGTGGTATGGTCAGAGTGCAGGGTGCATGTGATGGGGCCAGGAGCAGGATGGTGGGTGCTGCTGTGTGGCTTTCTACTCAGACCTGCTCTGCCAAGGATTCTCCACCACTGCATGGCATGAGGATATTAGAAAACTCTTTCATTGGAACTAATAAGAGTCCCATATATATGAAAACAAATTCTTTACATCAATTGTTATACTTAGCCAGGGAGATAGCTCAGTAGAATAAATACTCGCTTGGCAAGTGCAAGGGCCTGAGTTCAGTCCCTGGTTCCACAAGGAAAAAAAAAAGTAGTGTTATACTTAGATGTCATGGTGGATGTTAGATCTGGTCATTTAAATTATCCTGAGTAGAACACTTAAGCAAAAAATAACAGGAATTTCAAAATGAAGGATTAGAAAATATCATGAGACCAATGTAACATTTCATGTTTTTTTTTAATTTCAAAGACTCTAAAGTTTAAAATGATATAAAATCACTTTGCTGATCTTTGAAATATGCATTTCACCAACATTCTCAGTGTAGTTAGAACTGAAGATACACGGGCAGTCTTCAACTAAGTCTGATATGGATAGAAACCAAGACTGTGCAGAGAAATCAATAGTGGTAGAGAGAGATGGAGTCGATCAAGTTCTTCATAGCCCCAAGGGCAGATTCGCAGAAAGGATGAGCAATCATTTGCTAAATCTAATGAAAATTAATGACAGTATTTTCATTTTTGTACATTTATCAATTCACTTAATAAATAAGTAATTATTAGGGAAATCCATTAGTTACTAAAGATATATCAATGAACTAGATGTATCCTCAATATTGACCCCTGTGCTCAAAACTAAATAAGTGAAAAGAGACAAGAGTCACTGAACAAGTAATTTCAATTATAATGAGCTATGAACAGATACATGGGTAAACTAACTTCATCAAATTTTGAGGGGCACCTTAATAAATGTCCTTTACAAGATGCCCTTTAACCTGACTGAAAGCGTGCGAATGGCCAGGAGTAAGTCAAGCCTTAGTCAATGATCTCCAGCTGTGGAGGGATAGCTTCCATTAGCTACAGCTAGAGAGAGCGGAATTTGGGGATTAAATCTGAAATGTTCCTCAAAGATATAAAGTGTTCAGAATTGGAGCTTCTGTATTTTAGGTGCATGATACTCACCCGTGGATTAATCTATTGAGGACTTGGTAGCTAAATGTGCCACTGGGATTTAGGGCCTGTTCGGAACAGATTGGTGCCAGGGTGAGCGACCTAGAAGCTTCTGTTGTCCTGTTTCTTCCCATTTCCCTCTTCTTCCTGACTGTCATAGGTTGGTCAGCATATTTCTGCCATGCCTTTTTATAGTGCTGTTTCTTTCTTTCTTTTTCTTTTCTTTTCTTTTTTTTTTTTTTCAGTACCCAGAATTGAATTCAAGCCCTTGCGCTTATTCTTCTGAGCTATCTCCCTGGCCCAAAATTGAAAAGGATTTTTTTTTTTTGGCTGACTCAGGCTACCTTAAGGGTAAGTCTGGTAAGGCATTAGGAGCTAGGGATCGAACCTAGGTATCCTGAGCCTGACTGTGTTGCGTAAGCAGGCACTTAAACAACTGAGCTAAAGGCAGGTCTCCTATACAGTTCTGTTTCTGCCTTTAATCCAGAACCTTTAACAGTGTAAATCAAAATAATCTTCTCTTCTTTTAAGTTGTGGATGTTGGGGATTTTTGTCCCTATAACTGGAAAATGACTGGCGTGATGGCTGAGATGAAACATGGTTGGCTGTGGGTA
>NW_004524579.1:16518279-16520377 GCF_000260255.1 Octodon degus | reverse complement strand
ATAATATAATATAATAAAATGAAATTCTGGTTTGCATTTGCAACAATATCTCTCCTCTTCAGTTGCATCTTGCTGTTACACACGAATGAGAGTTGTAAAGTCCAGGAAACGTGAAATGCAAGGTTGAGCTCCAGACACAGCACCAATGTGTAAAGGGAGGCTTGTATTGGAAAGTACCTCAGAGCTTCTTAGCATGTATTAGTGGCTGAATGCAAGGGCACGCACATCTTTGCATGGAAAGCAGATAAGAGATAACAAAGAAAAAAGAAGCTAGAACTACATCCAGGGAAAATTTCATATTGAACCATCCCCTTTCTGCCTTTTTGCATTTTCACAATATTTGTATAATTTAAAAGTCTTAGGTGAAGGGGGTATCATTCTACTGTCCATATATTAGGGAATATATGTGGGAAATCCAGAATAAGAACTGAAACATTATTCTCTAGTAGAATATCTTGCACATTACTGTTCAATTTCCCACTCTTTTCTCAGATGGATCAAGAAGTTTCAACTTCTATTCTGTGGATAACGATTCTGTCTACCTAAATGTGAAGCAATTTCTTAAGAAGTAGATTATTTGATAAAAAGGAAAAATTTGAAATTCTTAAAATATATCTATAAGGATAATGACTTCCTATGTGCTGCCATTATGTATTTAACAAACTTGGCAAATTAGTCAAGTCTTTGCTTTTACAGATACTTCAGGTGGCAATTTTAGTGATTCATTAGGCCATCTTTCATGCACCAAAAAACTTCATGGTTATTCTACCTATTACCCCCTAGTTACTTTCCTAATGAAAGTAGATGGAATATAAACATTGCCTCTACTGAGCCTTCACCCTGCCATCCATTAAGAATATCCCATTGAGCACTCTGTATTACTGGTGGAGGTGACTTCTTCTGGTGAACTGGCTGTCTTACGTCCTCAATGTTGGTGAGAATCAACGGGCAGGTATTTATACTTAGGTTCCCAGAGAAGCCCTGTGTCCGCCTCAAGATCTCTGCTCCTGTTTGGAATGAGGAGTGACGTGCCTTCATCTCTATTAGCTATGAAACTGTCAAAACACAATAAAATTCCTAGAAGTTGGGGTAGTGCAGTGGTGGGGAATGTCTGCTCCCTCTGACACTATGACTCCCCATATTTTGCAAAATGTAATTATTTAGTCACTTGTGCCCACACTCCTTCTTGGTTGGGGCATTCACAATATCTACTATGAAAGACTTTTCAGATAGAAAACAAAACTTAATGAACCTGCAAGTTTAGGATCAGTGGTTTAATGCTCTTTCGCCTTCATCCTAATGAATATCTGCTTCCTTCCTGTAGTCCATGCTGTGGTTAGTGTTGACTCAGTAAATCAGTTTTGGTTTCGTCTACACAGATATTGTGTTTGTGCAAGTCAGGTTGGTTTTCCCGATAAAGCTTCTTGGTCATTTCACAAAATTATAATTTGTATTTTTCAATATAAGATAAAGAAGCTGACTAAGAAAGAATCCTCAAGAATAAAGAGAGAGGAAGCAGAAGGAGATGTGTTCCACAAACAAATGAAAACTGAGAGCATTAATAAAGCAGTATGTATAATCAAATATTTGGTATCAAATACATAATTCTCCTGTACCATAGGATGGGCCAGCTTATGGAATATATTTTAATAAAACATACTATTACCTAAGTAAACTTCCTAGAAGATAGAAACTTGTAAATTTCTCCTCTGCCAGTTTTCCAGTTAAGAGGCTCACATAACCTTTTTTGACCTTTAGAAAAACCTGTCAGCTTGGTGTGCCTGATTGTTTGTAATGCTTTGTATGAGGCAATGCATCTTTAAGGGCAGTACCTGTGTCCTCTCAATCTCTGTAACAGAGACCCTGGTTATAATGAGAACGGCTTGAAATTGTTCATCTGTGCCATTGTTGTGTCTGGCCCATTAAACCTTGAGCTCATGAAAGAAAGGAGCTCCATCTAGTTTCTAGTAGGTCAGGGGCACACACTTCCCAAAGAAAAGTGCTGGCTGGAAAGAAGTGATTGATTGGGTGTTTTGAAGTGTTTATACAAACACGTGAACTGGTTACATAGATATATTGTACCTGTGGCCTGAAAAGA
>NW_004524579.1:16508298-16518179 GCF_000260255.1 Octodon degus | reverse complement strand
AGAGAGAGAGAGAGAGAGAGAGAGAGAGAGAAAACTAGAACATATGAGATAAACAAGGTGATTTTTCTTAAATTTCTACTCTGTCTGACCTAAAGTGGGATAAAAGAATAACTCAAGTGATAATCAATCCCTGGAGAAGTAGGAAGAGTTGTTCAACTTTGCAAAGCTTGCTAGTAGGATTTATTGGATTTTCTGTAGCTTTGTGGAACTTGGATTATTGAGGAGGCAAGAGGTATTAGAATGTTGAATCAAAGAATTTATGTGAGATGTCTTCAGTACATCTGAAAAGAATCTAAATTTTGAGGCTAGAGTCTTTTCAGCATTTGTTGCAGTTTAGCACAACTGAATCTAGTTAAGCAAAATCTTCCCCAGAGTTTCCTCCCACGTAGCTGCTAAAGCAAGCGCTAGGGTGGGGGAAGAGTTACTTGTGTGTGTGGCATGCCTTGTTCAAGTGTAGGGGTCCAAGAAAATCTCTGGTGGTAATATGTCGTGCTAGTAACCTAAAAGAGGATGCTGGATACTACCTCCTGGTTGGATATCTGCCTGGGTTCTTAACTGGATATTGTACCTAAGGTAGTGGCAGTGGTGCTACAGAAGCTAAAATTTGAAGGGGCAGATGGAGAAAGTAAAGGATAATCATTGCTTGTGCCAACTGACTTGACAAAGAGCAGCTAACCCTAGATCAGGCAAACCCTGCACACTGCAGAAGCCCAGACTTGAGTATTTTTGCCTGAAGCCTTCACAGCAGAACTTTCCACTTAGTGAATGATTCTGTGTTGCAAGAAATAAGAATAAACACTAAAATTATTTCTGGTAAGATAGAACTTCCTTCGTTCCTCTGCTTCATACCTAATTCTTAGGAAATCTAAGTGAAGCTTTAAAGGGCAACTAGATAATGAATGGTGCCCTCCAATTTCCTTAAACTCATAATTACAGGGATTTAGAATGAAATATAAGGTACAGGTTCTCCTCTAGATTCACCAGTTTTAGCATCTGAAGCTGCTGGGAAGCTATCGAATTTTCCCAGAATGTTATTCAAAGGTGGGAGCATTGAGGAGGGGCTTATCTGAACAGTTTGTGGCAGTGTTTAGAAGATATAAAATCATCTCATCTTCTATCCCAGTAGTGTGAAACTTCATGGTAAACACATTGGATTTAATCATATGTGGTGGATTTCTAGTTTCCAGCCCATACTCTCTTCCCTCCTGCTGGCCCCATGTTGTATTTGTGAAGTCAATTACTTTCCTCAAGACAGGTGGGTTTTGCATACATCTTTCCTCCACAGCATCTGGGACCACAGAACAAGTAATCTCAGGTAAAACACAAATGTTCAGCGCCCTAACAGAGCCCAGAATCCAGGCACTATTTTACAATAACTGCAGAGCAAACTTTGTTGAATTCTTCATTTGAGAATAGGATGCTCGCATTACCTTAGTGCAACCGAAAGTTTTTGTGTCCCAAGCCACTCCCATGAATTAGGTTATCTTGAAAGATGATGTCAAATCTGTGCCCCTAGAGAATAATATAATATAATAAAATGAAATTCTGGTTTGCATTTGCAACAATATCTCTCCTCTTCAGTTGCATCTTGCTGTTACACACGAATGAGAGTTGGCTGGAAAGAAGTGATTGATTGGGTGTTTTGAAGTGTTTATACAAACACGTGAACTGGTTACATAGATATATTGTACCTGTGGCCTGAAAAGACGGTAATAGAAGTGGTCATCTGTCAGTCTGTGCCCTGCCTCAAATTTGGCTCTTTCAGATGCAGATGATAGAAGTAGAGGTGACTTTCCTACTAAATAAAGTCCAGATGTTCAAGTGTATTTATGTCTAACACAAAGTAACCGGTACCAGGAGTAATCTGCAAAATACTTACCATATATTCACGTGTTACCCTTCTTCTCCACTTACCCAGTGATGATGGAATATAACCTCCAAACATGTACGTTATTGTTTGATTATGTGATGATTTAAAACACAGTTTGTGGATGTGCCCACTAAGTGAAACTGGAAGCTCTGCCTTCGTCCTAATGGGTGTCTGCTTCCTCTATACAGTTTGTGCTGTGGTTAGTGTTCATTCAATACATAGGATTTTGTTTCACCTATAGAGATACTGTATCTGTGGAAGACATACTTGTTTTCTCGCTACCAGACAAACATAAAATTTGGCTTTTTCTAGGTAAGTAACATGGTTTATTACATTGGAGGGGGGGTAGAAGGATCAATATTCAACTGGGTCACAATCAAGGGATTTTTTTTCCAGCATATACAGTTATCTTCATGGCTCCAATACAGCAGCGAATGTTAGGCATGACAGAAACCATTCACCAAAGCTTCTGAGGTCGGAGAGAGTAATTGCACTTAGCTACACAAATGAAGGTGGTGTCTGGTAGCACAGTCACAGAAGCTGAGGCTGAAAATAACTCAGGAGTGAGAATGCTCTCGAAGCAAGAGACTAGCTCCCCAAGAAAACACACGAGTTACACATGTTGTGCATGTAATATATAAGAACTGGGATATCCTGAAAGACAATATTTCTCCATTGTCCTAGAGAAGGTTCACGTTCACTGTCACGTGGGCAAGTTTTCTCTTGGCTCTTTAGCAGGCAAGGAAAACACCACTCTCTCAGACTCTTCCTGTATGTCCTGTTTGGTGCACAGTGGCAAATACAAGGAGAATATTTAGTGAAAGCTAAGTGGGAACAAGGGTTAGACTTCTTTTTCTTTATGTATTGAGATGGACCAGGATGATAACTTTAAACAATCAATGATCTTAATTAAGCTGTCTTTTGGTCTATCTTTGTGCATTAATAAAAGGATCATTTATTCCCTAAAATAGTATTGTATGACCTTTTTTTCTCTGAGAAAATATTAACTCTATAGTTTCATTTCTTGTTGGTTAAACTTTAGTATACACCTGATACATAAATTTAGCATTGTATTTGGCAAGTACCTGGGCAGGTAGAAGGATCTATGACTTTCTGACTATCACTTCTGATCCCCTCATGAATATTAGAATCACCTGAATGCCAAACAAGGCTCACATAGACTCCTCCTACACACCCTTGGCACAAATTTTTGAAAACCTGGTTTTTCTACACAGGTGAAACTGAACATTGGTACTTAAAATTAGCTCCCAATGGAATTTTCATTTGCGCCTGGGGTTGCAACCCACTGGTCTATAGCATGTAGTAATCTGCAGTTTTGCTGAGGCACAAAATTGAATCACTTGTGCTTGGAGTCAGTGATGTAGCCAGCAAAGGAGGCCAGCCTGGCATTTCGCTTCGGCACCTCCGGACAGCCTGCTTTTACTCTATCCTGACTTGTACACATGATAACTTTGGGGAAGCAAACAACAAATTCAAAGAAAGCAAGCAAACAGAAGCAAGCCAAAGCAACACTTTGCTTGCCCTTCATTGAGAAAACTGGCTGAACAAAAATAGTCTCTTATGTCTCAGATACAAGTGAAGCAGTTGTCAAGAATTCTAAGTAAGCCCAATTGTAGAGAATTGGCTAAATGGATTCTAATTAAACAATTTTAAGTTACTTGCTTCTCTTTTACCTATATTGCTGATCACTTAAGGGTTCTAAATTGATATTAAAAAGAGAAGGGCTTGTTCAGTAAGTTAGAAGTTAGATTTTATTGATCTCATCATGTCCAGGTTTCATTACAATAGGGCCTAAGACTGGTTCCTATTAGCTCACTACTAATGCTCTGAATAGGGTAGGAAACACCTGGGATTTTACCCCATCAATGTGCCTATATGTGTATGTATGTGTGCACATAAGAAAAATCTCAAGAAAACAGGTAAATAATCTTCTGCGTATCAAACCTTTTCCTGCCAGTATTGTAAAGAGACAATCACAACAGCTACTAATTTTCTCTTAATCCAACATTAAATGTTGGTTTCCCAAATCTGTCCTTTATTATTATTATTAGTTATAAGTTCCTAGAGACATTCACTGCCCATGGACTTAAAAGGAACTGAGTGACACTTTCTAATTTAATTAATGTTATGTTATATTATTTTAGTAAATGTGAATAGGTATTTCGTAGACTTATTTACAATATCTCGATGTCTAGAGACAGATAATTGTGAACTTTTTTTCAATTTTCTTTCTTGTTTATTAGTCCACTGTTTAAGGATTTTTTTTTTCTCAAAATGCCTTCAGAGCAGGTTTGGCTGGCTGGAGTTGTGGGGATCGAACTACAGCAACCTGAGGCTGACAGCTTTCTGGAAGCAGCCACTTAAAGAACTGAGCTAGGGCCAGGCCCCCTTGTTTATTAGTTTTTAAGGAATCCAAGGGCTATATTCTACACACAAGATACCATTGTAAATAATCCACATTTTCATGATATCTTAAAGCTCTGACATCTTCTCTCCAATGGCCAGTCATTTACTCAAAGAATTCTTGTTGGAATTTCCCTTCATCTTCGTGCTATTGGAAAATTGTGAGATTAAAGGTGCACCGACTCAAAATTTTTTTAGGTTTTCTCTTTTATGTATTTAGTTCAGAGTCTATAGGGTCTCTCTACACAGATCAGACTTGTAGTGATCTTCCTGTTTTCAGCCTTCCTAGTGCTGGAAGTATAAGCGAACAAGCCACCATACACAGCCTCTCTGATCCAAATTTCACGTGCTCTTGTATTTTCTTATGTTCTAGATATAATTTTATGTTATAAAGGTTTTGCCACTCAGAGAGCCCAGTGAGTGGATACCTAGAAGCAGCCTAACTATTTCAGAGTTGCACTAGTAATCACACAATTTTTCTTCCTTTTTTCCTTGTCTTTAGAGTTAAACTATCAATATTTCTACTATTTTCAATATAGTGGCCAAATGACACTGGAGTAAATTTTTTTTTTTATTTTTTTTAAACAATGTTATTGGACTTCTTGATTTTAGCCATTCTTTCTAATGGAATCTCAGTGTTGTTTTAGTTTGCATTTCTTGAATGACTGATGATGTTGAACTTTTTTTGTATATTTACTTACCATTTGTATTTCTTCCTCTGACAAGTGTATATTTACCTCAGATACCCATTCTTGGACTGGGTCTTTGAATTTGGGGGGTCCTGATTTTTTTGTTAATTTGTTATGTACTCTAGATACAAAGCCTTTGTCTGCGTGACAGTTGGCAATAATTTTTCCCAGTTTGCTGGTTTTCTTTTCACTCTGTTGGAGATTCACTTTGAAGTTCAAAAGCTTCTTAAAAAGTTGTGATCCCACGTGTTGATTCTTTGAAGTAGTTTCCATGTGGTTTGGTTTTTGTTCATTAGCTCTCTACCTACCTCTATGTCTTCAGGATTTCTACCTATATTGTCTTCCAGAGATTTAGTGTTTCTATTTGAATATTTAAGTCTTTGATCCATTCTTACTGAAGCTTTGTGTATGGCAATAGGCATGGGTATAGTTTTAGCCTTCAGCATGTGGGAAGCCAGTTTTTCCAGAACCATTTATTGACGAGGCTATCTTTTTTCCAGGCAGCATATTTGGCCCCTTTATCAAAAAAAGGTGGCTGAGTGTATTTGCAGTTGTGTCTGTATCTTCTAATCTGTTCTACTGGTCCTCAAGTCTGTCTCTATGTCAGTACCATGCTGATTTTATCACAGTAGCATTATAGTGTAATTTCAGTTCAGGGGTTGTGATACCTCCTTCCTTTTCTTTGTTTCCCAGGATTGCTTTGGATATTCTGGGTCTCTTCTGATTTCAAATGAATTTGAGAAAATTTTCTCTAGCTCTGTGAGGTATGCTAATGGTATTTTAATTGGGAATGATTGAATCTGTATAGAAATTTTGGGTGTATGGCTATTTTCACACAAATGCTGGAGGGGCTATGGAGAAAAAGGAACCCTTCTGCACTGTTGGTGGGAGTGCAGACTGGTACAACCACCATGGAAATCAATGTGGAAATTCTTCAAAAGCTAAGATTGGAGATCGCATTCAAGTCAGCTGTTCCCCTCCTGGGTATTTTTCCAGAACAACTGAAAAATTCATACCACAGTGATATATGTGCACCCATATTTATAGCAGCACAATTTGTCATAGCTAAATTCTGGAGACAACACAGATGCCCATCAACTGAGGAATAGGTAAGAAAGATATGATATTTTGCACAATGGAGTATTATTCAGCTATATAACAGGATAAATTTGAGTGTTTTCTCAGTAATTGGATACAACTAGAGAACATACTCTTAAGTGAAATACATCAGATCCACATGTGCAAACATCGTATTTGTCTCCTTAGTATGAGAACCTTAAAGAGAAAAATGAAATCTGAAGGGTATAGTAGACACTGGTAAAAGGGAGTGAACTTATTCAAAAGGAAAGAATTGCTGAGTTGAGGAGAAGGACAGGAGAGGAAGTAGGGGAAAGAGATTTATCTACGTATGTAAGCAGGATGGTTTGAACAACAGTACTGTGTGCATTTCTGTTCATCTACAAAAAGAAGCAGGTAATGCTTTAATTTGTTTCTTCATCTTTTTTCAATTGTTTCTACTTTATGTCTTCTTAATTTCTTATACATTTCTTTCTTTTTTTCTTCTTCCAATTTTACATGTACATATCTGGTAATATGAATAACTGGTTGGAAGACAACACTATGTATTACAATAAATACTATGAAATTCATATTACTTTGTTAAGTGAAAATCTGTATCAGTTGTAATTTTTTTGTTTTAATTCTAATTTGTATCATATTTAAAAATTAAAATAAAATGTTACTTGATTAATGACCTGCTCAGTGTTTGCACAGGTAAGCAGTATAATTACTATACCTTTCTTCCAAATGCCATTCATATATGCAGTGTTCATGTACAAGATGCAGAAACTCTAAGTTTCTCAGAAAATTTCCACTACATCCCTGATAGCAACAAAAATTCTTTGCCTCCTGCTTTTCTAGTACTGAGCTTAGACATCATGTTTAAGTTGTCAGATTACAAAAAATGAATGGAAATCTGATACCTCCATCTCCTTTCCCATATACAGTATGCCGTTAATTTTCCTATTGCCAGATTCAAATGGAGACCTCTTGCTATCTCTGCTTATGAAAATGACCCAACTGTAAAGTTTATGTCTGAATTAGGAACCTCAAGCGTGATTGCATCAGCATTCCAAATGTGTGTCCACACTCCACATACCTGCAAGCTCATTACTGCATGTGTATTGTGTCAAGCTTTATCTTCCAGTTACATTTCTAAGGTAAATGGATCATGGCTTTTTACTGCTTGTATTTCTCATAATCTCTTTCATATACTTTGCATGCAGTAGAAATTTTATTTATACTAATAAATAAATCCACAATACAAAATCACAATTTATTAAATTTCATCATTCTCCCCCACTGCGTATAAATGTTTTTAGCCTCTTCCCAACTCTTTTTTTTTATTCCTGGATTGTTACTAGTCATATCTCATTAATTTTTTTGAAATTTTCTTATTGTTAAAATTATAAATTATAATTATAAAATTATAAATGATATATAAAGTGAATAATTACATTGCATCAGAATTTGTGTGAAATTAAATGAGACTCTCGGAGTTTGTGGTTTTTCTCATATGCTAAAAAGCATTTCTTTCAAGTTGCACTTTTCCTAGGCTCTTGAGAACTCCTTGCAGGAATTTTTCTTTTGCTGTTTTCTTATTTTCTTTCTTTTAAAAATTTTTTGTTTCTGTCTTTCTTTTTTCTTTTCCTCTTCTTCTTCTTGCTTCACTTTAGGTCAGACTGCTGTGTTCTAGCAAAAGAATAAGCAAATTGAATTTACACTTCTGAAATATACACACCTATCATATTGATCAATCAACTTAATAGGAACAATGACATTGCCACCAAGCCACAGCAGAGTGAAGACTCAAGTGGGGCAATGTAGCTCAGCGGTAGAATCAGTGCTGAGCATGACTGAGGCCTTAGGTTTGAGCCCCTGCACCACACTAAGATAAAAACAAAGTATCAGCAATTGCATATGAGTGCAATCACTGCATTTATCAATCTTATAAAGAAATGTATTCAGCACAAGGAAGAAAAGTAAAGTTTTTGAACAAAAGAAAAGGATGAAATTCCCTACTATGATATTTGTTTAAGGTATTTTGGCAAGAGCTTCATTATAACTAATCATTGAAAAAGCCAGAAACTGCAAAGGGTACTGTAATGACATGAAAAAGTGCATTTTAACTGCAAATGACATGGACAGGAGTGGTTTCCAGAGTCCTGACTTCAGACCTTGTCCACTACACTAACATTGAATCTTCCTCTGGTGTTACCATACATACTTACATTATTTTGACTCCAGAATAATATTTACATGCATCAATTTACATTTAAAAATATAAGCTATTCTCTGTTCAAATGAAGGGCTCAACAATATCTGAGCAACATAAATATTAATGAAACTGAGACTTTTCTTACAGAGACAGGCCCAGAGGCCTAAGATGCCGTGCTTCTGGTTTGCCCTAATAAATCCCGAATTCTGTTACTTTGGTCTTAGCAAGTGCCCATAGAGTTCAAATTATATCATCACAGGAAAAGAGGAAAAAGAGAATAGAGGAAAAGGTAAAATAAAATGGAGAAAGAAAGAGAATGAGAAGGAAGCAGAAAAAGAGAGAGCAAAACACTTATATTTCCTGTCTTCCGTTAAAAAAAAAAACTGCATAAAAATGATTCAGTTTAAAACTATTCTGACTACTCACAGTTGAGCAGCAAATATCAAGATAAAAGGGATTTTCAGCCTTATCTTACTATGTGTAAGCCTGCAAGGTGCTCCAAGCTTAAACTATAAGAAAAATGAAAGGCCAGATGTTACCTAGATACCTGACAGTCACATGGTATAATGTGAACCTGCTGGCTCCTCTGATACTTTTTTCATATTTTGCTGTTATTCTCTGAAGTTTAAAAAATCTCCATTTAAAAATAAGTTTTTTTTTCCCCCACTAAAATGTTTAACACATTCAACCTCAATGTGTCATTTTTATTTAATACCTGTCACCTTACTAGACAATCTTTGGCCAATTATAACCCAGAACTTGACATAAATTAGTTCATTGGGGATGATGCTTGTATGGTGTGAACTCAGTTTATAATCAGTGCCCATGATGGAAAAGGGCTTGGCTACAGGAAAACAACTGGTGTCTCATTGAGCACAGCAAGCACATGATCTGGCATCTAGTGCAGTTGACAGAGGTTCCTGTGTTGAGACTGTTGGGATTTGTATGAGTCAGTTTGCCCTCTTACCTGGTAGTGCAGGAACTTCCTGCTGGGGCTTGCCTGTACAGGGAAGAGGTGGTCCTTTGTTATGCTGGCAACAGGCTTTCACAGAGAGCACATTGGCCAAGCAGTGGCCATGACTCATCCACATGGCTGACACTGACAAAGGTTCTACAATCTGAGGTACAGGATCTCAGCATAAATACTGAGGGGATTTCACAGACCTTATCAGACCCAAAAGCTACAACTCTTGTTGCATAGGTCCTGCTTTACTTTGGTCTTAACCATCCAGCAGAAATGTATAAAAATGAAGTATAAGAAGTAAAGCCATGCTATTATGTTGAGCTGTAGGAGACTCAGGTCAACAATTTCTGACATTGCCAGTGAAGCAGAAGACCCAATACTATTATGGACTACTGGACTCTTTTAGAATATTTTGCTGAGTTTACACACCTATAATATTTAAATGATGGAACTTAACAAAAACAGGAGATACAGAGGAATGTCCATTTTGTATCTGTGTATTCCAAGTTGTTAGGAAAGATATATAGTTACATTCTCTTAATGAATAGAGGGATTTGTTCTAATAGTGTTTGTAAATAGGATATCGTGTCCGCATCTTGTACAGCAATTAACCACTAGGAAGAATGTATGCAATGTGTTAGTTATTGAAACTGTCCT
>NW_004524579.1:16494207-16507422 GCF_000260255.1 Octodon degus | reverse complement strand
TTTTTTTTTCTGGAACTAGGGATTGAACTCACACCCTTACACTTGCCAGGCAAGCACTTATTCTACTGAGCCATCTCCCCAGCCCCTCACATTTCTTTTTGATACCCTGAATTTCTACTGGTCAATCTCATAGTGGCACTATGTTCCCAATATAATTTATTTTGAGGGTATCTAGAATTGTACAAAACAAATGTACAATAAAATTTATCTGGCCAACAGAAACTTAAAATGTTCTTCTTGATGAGTCAGCGTGACAAGTGCAATTCATCAATCCATCAAACAATAAGATGAATGAAGCACCAGGGTGTTCTGGAACACAGCAATACGAAGAAACAAAGAAAATCTTTGTAGATACTGAAGTGCTCGGTCGTATGTGCTGCTCTCCCCGATCATCTAGCGCTCTCTGCTGTGATTCACACTGGAATTGATCTTCTTGGAATCTTGTCATTTAGAAAGGGTACTCTGCATAGTTTTTAATCACAAAAGTTTTTAATCTCCGAATTGATTTTAGAACCCGTGAACTACTTTTCCTTTCTTTCTACAATGACATTGACAATTGTATAAACAATTGCTGATAAATTAGACAAGGTTCCAGAGAGAGGATGAAGCACAGAAGTGTCTCCTGGTCTTACACAATCGATGTGAATAACTATTTCAAAGCACTGAGACTTTTGTTACTGTAGCATATTGTAAGCAGAGCTGTCTAATAAATATGATAAACATCTAAACATCTATAAACAAATAAAAATAATTGTGCTCAAGGGCTGGAGAGATAGCTCGGTGAACTAAGCACTTCCTTAGGTAAGCACACAGGCCAGGGTTTGATCCCTGGCACTGCATGCTGCGCCAGCCACACCCTTGGGCACAGTAGCCAGTGATGGAGTCCATGCATGGTGGTACTTGCCTGTAATCCCAGCATTCGGGAGGCAGAAAACAGGAGAATCACCATGAATTTGAGTTGCATAGTAAGGTCCTACACACAAAAAAAATGTGTTCAAAGTAAAATTATTGCATGTATACTGATGCATATAGATTTACCTTGCTAGTCATAAATTAGACAAATGAAAGCCCTGTATATCCTATGATTCTGGATTAGCTATTTGATCAATATGATGGTTTATGATTTTTTATCAAAGGTAAACATATCGTTGGGCCGGGGAGATGGCTCCGTAGAATAAGTGCTTCCCTGGCAAGTGCAAGGGCCTGAGTTCAATCCCTGGTTAAAAAAAAAAAAAGTAAAGATATCAACTATGTCAAGTATCTCGAACTGCCATAGAAATTACCACAATGAATGACATTAGACAGCACAAAGTATTCCATCACACTTCTAGGCTAAACAATGAAACATTTTAGCTGGACCCATTGCTCCCTGATGGTTCTAGAAATAGATTTTTCCATGTCACAGGTTAGCTTCTGTTGCATCTTCAGTGTTTGATGATTTGGCCTCATAGTTATATCTTTCCAGTTTACTCCTACAAAAGCACATAGTCATTTATTCTTCATAACTTTTGTATGGTCAACTTCCAATGACAGCAGTCATTAAATTTGGACCAACCACATTTTTAGGTTCTGAGTGTATGTGAATTGTATTAGTGCTTCTTTCAGTGCAACAGTTTAGATATTACTTCTGTAGTTATACAGTCAATGTTTAAAAACATACCACAAGTCTGCCATCAAGTGTATCTTCTGTTCTTTTTATTGGTGATACTCTGTATAGCTTAGAATAATTAATGAGGAATAAGACAGACTCTTTCCTTCTTAATTTTTCCATTGTTAGATAGATTTAAAATAAATATTTGTGAAGTGATCAAACTGACTGGAAACATAAAATTATTCTTCATGAAATGGCAACTAGATTTCTAAGAGTCAGTCAATTTATAGCATCTATTCTTTACCATGCCTGGAAGTGAAATCAACACTGCTTTTTTTCATTTCATTTTCTAAAACTTATTTCTATGTCTTAGTTACTACTCTTATTGCAGAGACAAAATACACTACTCCTAAAGTTAAGCAAGGAAAGGCTTCTTTTGGCTCATGGTTTGCAGAGGTTCAGTCTGTGGGTAAAGTGGAAGAGGGCTTGGGAAGGGCATCACGCTGCAAGCAGGAGGCAGCAAAAGACAAGCAGGAGTGGCCGATGTGTCCGCAGCAGGCAATGGCAGTAGCCTTATTTCTGCCTCTTTATTCCATCCAGGCTACTCAAACACATGGTAGGCCACCCTTAATCCCAGCAAGGAGCTCTTTCTCCCAGCAGCATATCCTTCATTCCAGTTTCATATAACCTAAATCTAGCTACCTCTGAACATCCCCATCTATGAGTATGACAGGCTTTGAGGAGACACTTTGACATGAGCCACCACAACGCATTCTATTAGTTTTTTTAATTAGGAAGTAGCCCTATGGTTTAAAACTCTATTAAACCCTGTATGGAGGACTTTCAAGATCCACTGAATCAGCATGATTAAATAGGAATTGTACATTTACTCAGTATTGATGATAGAAAAAATAGGAAAATGAGGGCCAGCTAGATAGCTCAGCAGATTAAAGTGCCTGCTTAGGCAGAGCACAGGGATTGAGTTCAATCTTCAGCACCACAAACTGTGTGGGTCCCACCCCCAGGGCACACTGAGAGAGTGAGTGAACTGGGCATGGTGGCATGTGCCTGTAATCCTAGCACTTGAGAGGCTGAAAACAGGAGGATCACTGCGTAGTGTGATCTCACTCACTGTGTAGTGTGACCCTGTAGACACTATAGACCCTGTAGATCTGTAGACCCTGTACTAAGCCAAAAAGGAAAGTAAAGAAATTTAAAAAATAGGAAAATGAATAATTTGAACATGTAGGTTGCCTTAGGTTATTTAAATATACACAAAAAGTAGTTTTGAATGTAATATTTATCAGAGTAAACTGCTACTAGAATACCATTTCATTGAAATTAATTTCAAGGATTGTGGTCATCAAATAATCTGCACTACAAATAAGTTTAATGAGGACCCAAGGTAGGCCACTGCATCTTCTGAGAAAGGTAAATGTTATGGTCTTAATGAGGTAGCTCATTTGGTTGACTGGATTCAATGGAGTGCAGGAACTTGAAATATTGAAACCAATAATGATGAATATTGTAAAAAAGAACTCTGAGAACATAATGTACTTTTGTTTATCATGTCTGCAATTTACAGGCTTTCATTTTCCATAGACATAAAGATAGAGGCAAAAAATGCTTTGTCAGGGCACATGGAAGAAGTTCTATGTCCCAGGATAAAATTTCATTTTCTCTTCAGTTTTGATAAGGTAGCCCTTAAAAGCTTCATAAGTACTGGGTTCCTTGGATCTTATTTATGGCCTAGAATAGCACCATGTTCTCTCTTATTTAGCATGGCACATCAGAGTATTTGATGGATTTTTTTCTACTTCAAATCCCTGCAGAGGCACAATGATAGAGACATAATGTATCTGCACACACATACAAGGTAGTTTGAATTTAATGCATTTCATATCATTAAAGTTAACATTTCATGTATTATAGTTCCTTTTAGAATACACTTGCATACATCCATATCCATATAGATATATGCATGCACACACACAAAATCCCATTATGTAGATCAATTTACATGATCACAATGTTCATATCCATAAAGCAGTGAACTTCCCAAATCAGATGCATGCATAAAAGCATTGATGCATAAAATTTCCATCTTGCAAGTACAGAGAAAGTTCTAGTAGGCATTTAGTGCCATGACAGGTCACTTAGGTTACAACTAGCTATATAGGACATGCTAATAAAATTTAACCTTCTTTTTCTGTTGCTGAAGAGGAGAAAAAGGGGAGGGGTGAGACCTTCTTATCTTTGAAGATATCAAAGAAAATTAAAAACAACCACTTTCCCTCTGATCCCTGTGGCAGAGTGTTTCTGAGCTGCATAAATGAGGTACACACAAAAAGAATATATTTTTAGGAAGACAATGTCTTAATCCATTTTCTCCTGATCACAGTTTAAGTAAAATTGATAAAACAGAATTTGATGGAGTGTGTGTATGAACTTATTTCTATCTCCATACTTAATAGGACTCTTCATCTAAAGTAAAGTCTACTGGGATTAATATTTAAAATGGAAAGCTAAAATCTCAAAGTGCTATATGACAACACTGAAGTGAAAATTTATTAGACTTGTCATTTCTGTTAATTATTGTCATTTCAGCTAATTACTAGCCATTCCTGTTGGTTATTAGACGTGTCATTTCCCTTTCCAAGCTGCCATCTAGCACTGCGCTGACTCTGGTTTCATTGTACACCCTCAGGCAAGGGGTCACTGGCAGCCGCATCCTGTGAACCAAAGGAGTAAGTCTTTAGTTTGCCAAAGACACAGAATGGATAGCTAAGAAATCTCAAATCATTCTTCTACTTGCCTGCTAGAATGGGAGTGAAGGAGATGGTATGATCTTGTGATAAACAAAACAACAAAAGCAAAAAAGGGGTTGTCTATATGTTAAAGGTAATCTATGAAGAGTTGGTCTATAGCGTAAGCAAACTCCTGAAATCGCATGAATTGAATGATATTCTTTTCCTCAGGGCTTTTCAGTCTGTATTGGACAATAGATAGAATGACATTGGCTGAAGAGCAACTGATGGAGAGCAGTAGGAGGCTGATTTTCTATAAAAATCCCCTCTATGTGAAATTGTATCTGTGGATTTTGTAACACAGTGTGTATATATGCTTATAAATGTGTTTATTTTCCCCTCAAGGAGTCTTAAAATATAATCTGATAAAGGTAATAGATTAATCTAGGAATTGCATCAGTAAAATGCAGTTCAGGTATTGTGACCAGGAAAATGCAGAGTCTGTATGTAAAGGAAATGTTGATATTCTTAAAAACCCCTCACGCAAGTGCTATGGACATTTGATTTTGTTTCAGTTAGGGTATAATAGGGAATCATAGCACAGTCAGCATAAATAAGATGGGCTGGGGTAATTAGGAAGAATATCCATGGAAACTTATATATTTTTTCTTTTTAATTTTTTTATGTATTTGGTACAGGGTCTCACTATGCAGCTCGGGCTTGTAATGATCCTCCTGTTTGCAGCCTCTGCAGTGCTATGGTCACAGGCATGCGTCCCCATGCCTAGTTGGGTGGCTGGCTCAGCGCTCCCAAGGGCAGGGCCGGAACACCTTGTGATGCTAGGGATTGAACCCCAGGTCATGGCAACTATATTTCATAGCTGGATAAATGCCATTCCATTGTAGTTTGGTTTTTTTTTAATAAGATCAAAATAAAATGAAAAAGTGAAAGAATATCTTGGAGTCCATTCAGTAGAAGTCAAATTCATCTAATAAATTACTTTTGCTTATTAGTTTTTTTCCAAGATAATCCAAATACCCAATTATGCACTTGCTTAAATTTGTCACTTTAGCCTCAAAAATCCATCCTTCCTCTAAAAGCTTTGTCTAAGTTCATAGCTCAGTCGCTTAAAAACAAATCTGTTCATATGAATATTCTATCACTGTGTTCCCTTCTGTATGTTGGGCTGAGGAAGTTGCTTCTCTCAGCTTTTTGAGGTATTTCCTCAAGGTGAGTGAGATTTTTATTCTGATCAAGCATACTCTTAATAGCTATCCACCATACTTGGTGATGGGAGAAAAGGGAGAACAATAGTGCCTGAGTTCTGACACAGCCCAAGAAGCACGCGAGTGCTCTAAATACATGCATGAAATTCTCAGACTTCATGCTTCTTAAAAGGCCACAGTACTAAGAACAAACTGAAGACCCCTTGCCCCCCCAACCCAGTAATTCATTGGACTAAAACCAAATGTGTGTTAAGTATTATGGAAATATAAAGGGCGAAAGAGTGCTTCTTAGAAACAGCTCAACATACAGAATTAGTGATGAAATAAGTGTCATAAGCCCTGGTTAGAGCTTAGTGCAGTCATGATAAAGCATAAATGTTCTTTTCTCTGTAAGGACAAAATGAAGGGAATAGACCAAAATGGGCAAGGATCCTACAATTCACTCTCTCCAACACCATTCTTACATGCTATGTGGACTTCCCTTCTAATTTTCTTAGAAACCAGAATAAACATGATGGCAACAGTGAAGTTTCTAAGTATGTGGAAACAGCCATTTTGCCCTATTGAGTTGTTTGTTACCTGGATTGGGCTGCTCCCTCAAGCTAGAGGACTTTATTTTGATCTTCCTAGGAAGCCCAGGCAATAGGATACAGGCATTTGCCTGAAGCAACTCTGGGACAAATTGAGAAGGGAACAGAAACATAACTTACTGGAAGTGTGTGTGTGTGTGTGTGTGTGTGTGTGTGTGTGTGTGTGTGTGTTGTATGTATGGGTTGTGTGTGTTGCCACACTCAATCATATCTTCTGGGCATTGCTTCATTTATGGATTATTACAAAAGCACAAGAAGAATGTGAAAAGATAATGTTGTAAAGCCACCAGAATGAAGTCGGTGGGAGGAGCCCATTTCTCACTGTGTTCCCAAGCACCTCTGCACTCAGAATCCCAGCATTGTTTAAACCTCTTTTCTATATAAGAAAGCTAATCAAATGACACTCAGGAAAATTGACTTGGGTTTTCAATCTAGTTTCAGATCTCTAGTGTACTTCTTTCAAATAGCATTTGTTATTCTCTGCATATCCTTAGGAACATGCCCTGTCAAGAAATGCCATACAACTTCAAACTGTGTTTTTTCCCACCTCTATAACTTTTTATGTATTCCCTTTTTACATTTTATTACAGCATAACATCTAAAAATGAAATAAAGATTATAGGCAATGCTTCAGGACCTAGAGTTCTATGCCTTGCCCTGAATGTAAAACTGTGTTGATAGAAACCACTGTTATATTCTGTAAATTGCTCAAATCTCCCCACTGACCATCACTGTAATTATTTCTGCTTGAAAATGAAAGGTTTGATCAGCAGAGATTTTTTTATGTATCTTTTTTTCCTGTTCACCTGAACTACTTGTTTTCCCTTGATGCTAGAGTCTAGAGATTAAATCTATATTTATTTATAATACTTATCTCTTTGATGCATGGGTAATCAAACAGAGATGAAAACAAAAACAATTCATTCTTGCAAATTTCTGAAGTTATTTTAAGAATTTGTCTTGTATTGTCATATTGTTTTATAAAATTAGAGTCATTTTTTATTCCAAAATTATGGAACATGAGGAATTGGAAACAGGAATAGAAAACTGGTAGAGGGAAAGAGACAAAAGAGTGGGCGACAGACACAGCACAGATCTCAATGTGGACATGATACTTTCAAGAGGCAAGGTAAATTCATCCAAACCCCCAGCGATAATACAAAAAGCTGCCATGGTCAACTGACCTTCAGTCTATCAAGTTTGTAATCACTTTGAAGAAAACCCTGAAGCTCATTTGCAAAAAGTGCATACACCTTAAGCTTCCTCTGGTCTCTCATCTGCACTGGAACTCGCCTGAAATTAGTTGGAGCAATTCCTCCTCTCCTCTGAATGGCAGAGTCTTAGCTGTCAGCACATACCTACAACCTGACTCTCCCTAATGTTTATAAGGATGCATTCAAAGTCAGGCCAGCGGGCCACGGATGTGGAGTGGGCACAGGGGCATGGGAGGGCCTGGGTGTGAGTCTGGCTGCTACTTTGCTCTCCTTGTCGCTCCCCTGTACGCCAGAGGTGGCCAATTTAAGGACTTTTCTGTGGATCAAACTAAGTCAGTATTCTCTTCTGCATATGAAAGCACTCAAGATAGACTAAGGAAAGACAGTTTTCATTAACAATATGATAAAAATTATGACTAAATTAGGGAAACAGGATATAAAGAGAAAATGTAGAAAGCATAAATATTTGTTTCACCCTACTTACTGGTTTTTGTTTTTGTTTCTTTTTTGTATTTAGTCCAGGGTCTACAGGGACTCACTACACAGATCAGACTCGTAGTGATCCTCCTGTTTTCAGCCTCCCAGGTGCAGGATTACAGGTGTATGCCATCTCAGTTGCACTTTTAGCATGCCCCAGAGGTGGGGCCAGCACGGCATACCGAGATAGAAACCCAGTCCCTGCGTCTGCCTAAGAGGTGCTTTAATTCGCTGAGCTATCTGTCTGGCCTCTTGTTATTTTTCTATAATTGTGATTGTATAATCTGTTAACTCATAAAACATAACTTTCTCAAAACCTCTGAGCTCAGTTGCTCCCTCACTTTTTTTTTTTTTTTTTGGTTTGGTGTCTTTTACCTTTCCTTGTAGATTTGTTTCTTTCTATCTCTGTCACTATCTCTCTCTCTTTCTTTCTCCACACCCCCCTCCCTATTAAAGACTGGTAACTTCCACATGCATTTCCTCAGAAAGAACAACCCTCTCTTGAGAAATGGGAAAAAAAAATCTTGCCTCTGTAAAACTAGTCACAATACACCAGTGAACCCCTGTTACCTACTTCTCCATCTAATCTCAGGCAGTAGAATAAGAGTTTACTAATAGATTTTCTGGTTTTTATGTAAAATATGAATAGAAAGACTCCAAATATGATCTCAAGTTATGTTCTTTCTTTGGACTTCAGAAAAACCACTCATCTGCATATTTACCTTATTTTCCTACCTGACCACTGAGGCTTTTAGACTGTACACACATAGGACAACAATTTTGGCTCAGATAAAAGCAAAAGAAAAAACTCAACTACCTCTTAGGACCATTGGGTTTAGATACCATCCTGCCCTACATTTAAATAGACTAAGGCTGTGAAAAGGGAAGGAACTTTTCCAAAGCTAAAGACCTAGTTTTGAAGGCAGAAAATTACTCTGGAATCCTCTTGCCTGGGTACTAGAACACTGCAGCTACACAAGCACAACTCATCTCGTTGGACACACACTTCAAGTGGATCCTGTAACAGGCGTTTATGAAATACCATTAACCCCCAGTGAGTGAACCCTAAGCTCATTAGTACAATAGAATGCCCCCGTTTAATATTACTGTGGTCGTGAAAAAAAAAAAAAACCCTTCATTTTGGAAACTTAGAATGTTTTAGCAATGACCAAAGTTCTAAGAGCATCAGAGATAAAAGTAAAAGTGTTTGCTTGAAAGGAGGAGAAGGGCGCAATGGAAATAGTTACTGTGAAATTCAGAAAGAATACCTGCCAGCTCACTGATTTCCCCATGCTTTAGTTGACTTCAGGTTTAAGAATTGTTTTTGATATGCATATCACTGCTTCTTGTTCGAGTTAATTTGTTTAAACATTCATGAAGGGGAAGGTTTTTTAATAGAAATGTGCCAAATGTTTTTTTCAATTATAGACAAACTGAGGTGTTTGCTGATCCATGAACAACGTGCATATTCAGTTGTGGAGAGTTTCACTGCCTTCTAACAAAGTTTTTATTTTTACCCTCCTTGTTAAATGCCAAAATCTGTATGGAAAATGATGAGAAACGCTTCTGCATCAACTCCATTACAAATGACTCGTTTTGAATAAGGCAGAGGTTTGACTGGGGCTTTGTCAGGTTAGAAAACAACAACTAAAAAATTGAATGTTAGATAGAAAAAATTTACTGGGGCCTGACAAAATCAGCAAGGATGCAGTGAGTTCAGCAGGAGGGTAGGGTGGGTTGTGTTCAGTCTACCATCTCATAGTTTTAGTAATATGTTGGGGCAGAGCTGTGGGCAACTAGTCAGGCTCCAGGGAAGGTGCTCATCAGAGACACTGACGGATCAACCAAGAACAGCAGGATTTACAGGAGCCAGGTGTTGTAGGTCGAGAAAAAGTAAAGAGACAAGATATCATAATAATATGAAGATCATCCCATTCTAGTTTTATTGTCTTTTCCAGACCCAGATCTAACAGAGTATCTGTAAAATTGTAGAAGCTCAACAGACAGTTTGAATGAAGGAATGAATGAGTGATCTAAAGAAGCAAACAGAGGTTTTACTTTTGAAACTTGAATTCAATGGCATAGTTTTCTTATATTGTAAGAATTAAGTTCTTGTGGACAGGACAGATCATTAATACAGTGAACTTGCTTATGGGCTGCTAAACTCCTAAGCTTAGTGACAAGTTTTCTTAGATTCCTGCATCCATCAGTGTTTACTAGAGAAACTTATGTAACACAAGATAAACAAAATGTGTAAGAAATTACGAGTTTGACTTCAGTGGTCAGCCACAGAGAGCTGGATGAAGAAGCGTAAAGGTCGTCTGCGTGCTGGAGATGAAGAGTCTAGTCTGGGGCCTGGAGTTCACTGCAGAGTCCTTGCATGGCCCTGTCCGTAGGCCTAGAGGTCTATAAAGAGATGCTGAAGAAGCTACTATGAAGGCTGAGCAGTCTACACCTGAAGGCTGAAGAGCCCCAGGCAGAAGCCGAACAGGAAGCCGAATAGTCTACAGCAGGAGCTAACAGACATCATTAAGCTGAAGGTTCCTCCAAGGAACCAGCCATCAGTCCTTCCTGGTTTGTTTCCTTTTTTTTTAATTTTATGCAGCCTACTCACGCTGAGGAGGGAGGTCCTACACACCCACACCGTCTCTGTGCCATTTTCTTTCACAGGCTCTGGATGAACACAGAGTAAGGACCCTGGCTCCCCACTGGGTCACGTAGCTAACTTTCTAAACTTCTCTAGTTGGCATAGTCAACAACTTCCTAGAGCAATAAGGTCATGCCCTTTTAACACAGGAGGTAAACCTGCTGAGTTGCTTCTTTAAGCTTCTAAACTCCTCACACTGACACAACAAGGCATCAACCTTGACAATTCCTTTCTTCCAAAAGTGGATTGTGTTGGGATGCCAATGAAAAACTGCAAATGGAGTAAAATGCAGAGAATAATAATACAGATGATTTCAGTTCCACAATGTGAAACTTTGGGATAAAATATTTTAAAAACATTTTTTCCTAATTACTGTCAGATAAAAATTGCTTGCTCAAAATTCCTCTTACCTTAAAATCTACATAGATTTCACTTACTAGAACAAATATTGTCCAGTAGAAAATGACTATCCCCAAACTGTACATTCACATAAAATTTTCTGGAATGCCATGCCACTTTCTGGCTGATGCTGTCCCTGAAATCCACTAATATTTAAGTCAATGCCACTTAAGATTTTGCAACCAGTGGAGAAGGCTTGGCTTTCCTCAGTTATTGCCAAAAATCTGTGGTCACTGGTATTCCTACAGAGGTAAAGAAGATAAATGAAAAATTATCAGGGAGGAACATCTTAGCCTCTAATTTCTTTATTCCAAGTAGCTCCACTTTATTTATTTTTGATAAAAGAAGGTTGTATAATGTTTTCTTTCCTTAAAATAATTGTCCTCCTTCCAATATGAGTGATTTAGAGAAAAAGAAGCAGAGATTTATATATGGGAGAATTCTTGATGTTCTTTGTATGGAAAGGGTGAACTTGGTGACTTCTAAAGACTTTCTAATTAGTCTTCGCTCAAGATATGTGAGCTATAAACAGACTTGAATAAAATGTCTTGCCTGGTGAATATACCTTGTCTTTAAAGTCAAATGAAATCAGAGATAGTTGATCATGTTCTTCCACAAATTTATCAAGTCAGCCCTGGAAACTAAATAAAGCATCATAGTCAACCTTCCTGACTCCTCAAATGTGACTACTGTATGACTTCTGAGAATCCACCAACTGAAAATTTGAGGGCTACAAGAAAGAAAGCAGTTGTCCAGATCAAGGACTTCAATTCTAACCCACTAATCCTTTCAAAAAGCTGTTTTCATTCTCTCTCCAATTTTTCTTGAAAAAAAAGAAAAAAGAAAGACATCACCAATTCTAGAAGTGTCTGATAATTCACCAGAATCACCACTACAACATATTAAATACCTACTTGACCTCAGTCTTTGGATTAAAATTTTAGGTTTGATTTGTACAGCAAATTTTAGTTTTTTTTTTTTTTTTTAATGAAAACCCCTACACTTACAACTGTGATGTAGCCTAATAACAGTATTTAATTTACTGTTTTTCAGTTTGAGAAGATAAGTATCACTTCTGTTCTTCAAAACCAACTCCTCTGTGTCATTACTTGATCTTATTCTCAGATTTTCTCTAAGAAATTACCAAAGGGATATATCTATGTATGTAAGCAGGATGCTTTCAACAAGTGTACTGTGCATTTCTGCTGGTTTATGGAAAGAAGCATTTAATGCCTTAATTTGTTTTGTCTCCTTTTTTTTAAACTTTTCCTCTTTTTGTCTTCTTAATTTCTTATACAATTCTTTCTTCTTCCAATTTTACATGCATATATCTGGTAATATGAATAACTGGTTGGAAGACAACATTATATATTACAACAAATACTATGAAGTTCATACTACTCTATTAAGTGAAATTCTGTATCACTTGCAATTTTTCTGTTTTAATTCTAATTTGTTCTCTCTTTGAAATGTGTAAAAAATTTCCCAAATCTCCCATTTTCCCAAGCCTTTCTTTCTTTACATTTGCTCAAGATTACCTGTCTTAGTGAGTTATTTCTTTTAATGTTATATTCTCCATTTGCACCCATTTGCCTACAAATGTGTCAAGCCTACATTTCTTTACAGTGGTGTAGTGCTCCATTGTGTGTTCTCCTTATCGATTCTTCATTGGATGGACATATACATTGTTAGCAAGATCAGTGAGACTTTTTAGTTTATGTCATGTATGCACAGTAACTATTCTGAAGATAATGATGCGGAGTGTCTTAACTATTGTTATTCTATTATTTTTCTCAGAAATTTTTTCACAAAATTAAAAAATAAAATACATATTTGTAGTAAAAATTTAAAAAAGCTTATGCATCCACATTTTTGCCTTGACTTCCATGTTTGTTTGTTTGTTTTTCAGAACCAGGGATTGAACTCAGGCCCTTGTGCTTGCTGGCAAGCGCTTATTCTACTGAGCCATCTCCCCTACCCCTCTGATGTTTCTTTCTGGTTACCAGTTGTCTTAGTTACTCTTCTCTCATTGCATGACAAATACCCGACACTCAACATGAAGGAAGGAAAGGCTCATCTAGCTCACAGTTAGTGGAGGTTTTAGTCCGTACCCTGCTGGCTCCAAGGCAGAGTGACACAGGGTACAGAGGAGCTGTTCATGGCAGTGGCAAAAGGCAAAGAGCTGGCAAAAGGAGTGGCAGCAGCTCAGGCAGATGACTAGCCTTTCTGCCCTTCTTACACTGTAATGCAGATTACCTGTCCCAGGAAGGGTACAGCACCCATACCCACAGTATTGGATCACAAACTCCAGAAGCTGCCCCATG
>NW_004524579.1:16480644-16493606 GCF_000260255.1 Octodon degus | reverse complement strand
TGCCTGCTGCTTACTGGCTTGGCTACATCGAAGCCTCCAAGGAGATATCATGTTATTGTATATTAATTAACCCTGGGATTAATGGTAATGCGGATACATATTGAGCCTGTGTGTGTGTGTGTGTGTGTGTGTGTGTGTGTGTGTGTGTGTGAAAGAGGGAAAGTAAGAAGAGCGGTAAAAATCCAATAAAAGTTATAAATTCATGACTAGGTTACTGAACAGAATTCTTAATCATTTATAACACTTGACTGCTTCTTATACTTGTTGGGAAATCTACCATTTAAATAGCCAAAGGTCTATTGGCCTAGAAATAGAAGAAATGAGAACAAAGGATCAGGCTGGAATTCAGGCTTGAAGAAGCACTCTGCTTTACTTTAAATCCTAATTCCAGTGCATCGTACATGGCTGTGACTATAAAGAAACGATTTTGACAAAGCACAGAGATGGATCTCTCCTCTTGCCTATGTTCCTTCAGGCTAAGAACCCATAATAGGGTTTCAGTGACAACGTGGAGCATTGGAAATCTGAAGTGGGATTTCATAGTCAGCAGTGATTTCTGTTATGGGTGAACTTGGACCTACGTCACACTCGGTGTTTAATATTCCATAAACATGCTTACTTAGGACAGCTAAATAAGTATCTTATTTTTCTGTCCCTCTTTTTAAGTCTCTGCTGTTATAAAATAGCCGTGTGTTCTGGTCAAAATGGCTTCTCCTTTGCTTTCTTCCTGTTTTTTTTATCCTCATGTAAAACTTCTTTTATCTCCCGTACCCTTTCTTCTGCACCCCTGCTCTCCTCCGGAGCTTGCCTCCTTCCTGTTTGTCTTAGCTTCAGGAGTCCACTGGAATAAACATTTACCCTCCTGCACACAGTCAGCACCCCTGCCTGTGCACCCACATCTCAGCCTCTGGAAGTGGCAGGATAATCTGCCCTGCACAGAGTTGTTGTTTGGCCAGATTTGACTATGTAGACAAACAATCTAGATAAATAATTCCCAACCTCAGCTCACAAAAACACCCTTTTCCTCCTTTGTAGTGTGTTTTCAAGCCTTAAATTTTTTATGTTCCTGCTTTAACACTTCACTTCAAAATACCTCCATAAAAAAGTAATGTCTTTTCTCTTTTGTTAAAAGAGGAATATCCTCACAAGGAGCTATCTCTCAAGATGTGTCGAAATCCCAAGAGAGATAGTGTTTTACATTTAAAAAAAAATGCCTTCCTGGGTATTATCTTGTTAGATACTGCTCCAAATCATGTGGAGTGGGCAGGGAGTTAAAACTGCTTCAGAGATTTTTTGCAATGATATTTATTTCAGACTAATTAAGGGACAGGCAAGATTGCTCCTAGTCTCTATAATACTGTCACCTGTACTTCAACTTCATATAAAATAATCAGATATAAAGACAGTGAAAATTTAGGAAATACACGTGTATGTTTTTCCTCCCCTTTATTTTCCAGGGCAAGTAACATTTGCAATTATCCACTGCATGGAAACTGGAATTGCTTGCCCTGGTGACAGACACACCCTTATCTCCACAGGCACAGCTGTGTGTGGTGCTTTAGTCCATTTTACTCAGATGTGTGACGTGGCATCAGTACGCACCCTAAATGAGCGCTGCTCTTTTCCTGCCTCTTTCTTGTCCTTCCTCTCTACATCTTTCTACTTACTGTCCCTCCCTCCCCCCACCCTCCCCCTTTCCTCCCACCTCTCTCCCCTCTTCTCTATTCTCTTTGTTTCTATGTTTTCCTCCCTTGTTTCCACCTCTACTCCGGAGATGAGAAATCTTTGACTCCCTGCATTCGCATTCTCTCTGCTTTTATCCTGTCTCCCCTCCACAGTCCTGTAGCGTAATGCCAATTATTAGAAAATATAATTCACCGTGTCTCACACTATTATTTATAATCTACTCTAGCATTTTCTTCACATTCTTAATATCCCTGGTGTCTAAGAGAATTACAGCTGGGAAGCTGACTGCAGGCCTCTGTATAACAAGAGGAGAGAAGATCATTGTTTTCACAGGCAATGTTTTGTTGTTTTTGTGTGGTGAGGTTTCATGATTTTTCTAGAAGGGCCAGATATTTTGTTATGCATTTTAAATGATTTTTGAAAAAAAAACCATACATTTTCTGATTAGATTTTTCTTTTCTTACTTCATAGGAATTAAGAAATATTTTCTCCCCATGCATTTAAAGGGTATCTGGTAGGCACCAGCTCACAGGCACTTGACCCTGGTGATAGAATCTGAGCATGCGTGAAGGGCTTATTGGGTGCTATGGACTCTGACTTTTGCATCTCCTGCATTCATTCTCAATCTCTCACCTCTCAACCCAGTCTGACATCACACACACGCACACACACACACACACACACACACACACCATGGCACAGTATTTGCATCTAAGCAAATGAAGTTCTGCTCTTTCCTACAAATTCCAAATTTAGCAAGTCACAGTCTTCGTCCTGGGAAACCTGGCATGTGTTATACAGCAGGGTGCTGTCTTCTGTTTGCTTTGCTTTCTTTCTTTTAACCAGGAAAGATAAGATTCATGAATTTACATGGACTCACAACAGAGCTAGCAAGTATAGTGAAAAGAGAAAAAAAAAGTGTGTGTGTGTGTGTGTGTGTGTGTGTGTATGGATGATAGCATATAAAGAAGGGACAGAAGGAAAATAGGGATAGTGTTGCCAAAAAAAAAAAAAAGAAAAGAAAAAAAAGTAATCCTTTCAAGACTAGCAATGTGCTATCTAGTTCTCTGGATTTCTGAGAAACTCATTGTCATGTAATGTTCAGACAGTATACATGTAATTTAGTAATCAGACCACAGGTCCCTTTATCAGGCCCACACAGCAAGCACATACACACACACACACACACACACACACACACACACACACACACAGATTTTATTTTGTCCTAGCCCACAGCCTTCATCTCTGTACCTTCCTGCACATCGCAGGCACTCATTAACCTTCTTGAGGTACTTGTTCTTATACAATTCAGGGGTGGACAGCAATCACTGTGGCTCCAGCCCAGTTCATGCCCCCTTGTCTCACTGTGCTTGAAACAAGTATAAAGATGTTTTACAGTTGCGAATTCCGGTGCTAACAATGATAGGAAAATAAACATCTCACAGACATTTCAGGGTTGTATGTATTGTCAGGCTCTCCTGTGTACATTTTACAAAATGCTCTGAAATTCACTCATCCACGCACTCTGATGATACTTTTGCATAGCATTGTTAGAAAATAGGTCATAGTCTGGGTACACTAATTTTCATTCTTCTTTTTTATGTATACTCATTTTCATTAGTCTCTGGAGTTTAATGAATGAATTAATCCATCATATCAAATTTTGTTTTTCTTTGCTTTACTTGTCAGTTTAGTTCTAGCTCGGCACACTATTTTTCTATGTGAAATGATCCACAGACAATGAAACTAACCATTGATTACATGGATTGTACTTTAGGTGGGAGGATAAGAACTTAAGCACCAGCTAAGATGGAAGTCAGTGAGCAGGGCTGCATTTTCCCCCAAGAAACTACCCTTCTCATTGAACCTGAATTGGCTTTGAGTCCAGTAGGAAGACAACTGTTGTCTAAAAATAATGAACAATTGAGAATCCTAAAATATCCTTCCTCACTGAAGTGCCTCCCTCTATCCATTGCCTAAACATTTGTGGTGACAGTAATGCCCAGAAACGAAAGAAAATGAAAAGGCAACACATACTTCTCTTCTTTTTGATTCTTCTCACTAACTCAGAGGTATAGAGTATTGGCAGAACACATGAGTTTCAGAAAAGGTAGACGATCAGCAAATGGTTGGGTTAGTTTTTGTATTTTTCCTCTGTTGATAAAAAATCAAGTTTATGGGGCTGGAGATAGCTTGGCAGAGTATGTGTCTGCTTGGCAAGTGTGAGGACCTGGGTTTGATTCATGAACTACACGCCTGGTTGGCCCTGAAATGGGGTGCCCTGTGCTGCTCTGAAAGTGGGTGTGGTGGTGCACATTTGTAATCCCAGAACTGGGGAGGCTGAGACAGGAAGATTATTATGAGTCCAAGCTGCATAGCAAGAACCTATACTAAATAAATAAATAAATAGAAATAATTTCAACAATTTAAATTATGTCTATGTAAATATAGATTATAATGTGAATCATGTGATTTTTGTAGATCTCACATGAATGAATGTTTTCATATTTGAATTTAAAACTGATACTACAAAATAAAAGATGAACATTAAAATTCATGCTTATCATTTAAATTTAATTGCTTACAAATTACATTGAATAGCAAATATAAAAGGGACACTATAACTCAATACTTTTTATTTATTTAGTGTTTCTGAGTAGTTAGTCCTACCATCAGAATTATAATCATTATCAATTGGTTTGAACAGGGGCTGTATGCTGTAAAAATCACTACAGAAACTGAAAATAATTTTGCAAAATTACTCTTCTGATTGGCGAACTGTTTCTTCTCTGTTGAATGCAATATCCATTCTGTAATTCACTGCTAAAACTAAGAATATTTTAATTTTCACAAATATTGAATTCAGAATATTCCAGACTAATTTTTTTCAGGCTGTTTATTTTCTAATTTGCTCTGTCTCACTCTAGCACCGCCTTTCAGTGTGCATGCGGTAGTGCAGGTGGACCACACCTGCAGCACACAGCCTGCCCTTGACTCCTTGCATTCACCCCTGGGACTTCAGCTGGTCAGCTTCCCCGGCTCTGCTGGTACTGTTCTCATAGCGACCTTCACCCAATGTAATATAGTCTTTTCTTGAGGTGTGAATGAGTGACTACAGTGAAGAATCAGACTCTGAACCTTTTATAATAATTACTATGGTAAAAGAAGGTTCTGATTCTGAGATATTACATTAAATTCTGGTTCTGACTGCTTTTATGTTTTCAACAGACAGAAAGCAGCAATGTGTCAGTTATTATACAGTGTTGCCTTCATCTTACTGGGATAGAGCTATTTGATGCCACTATTTCAATTTATTATTGTGAGATAAATAATAGTTCTTATAATTGAAAATGAGCAGAAAGACATTGGGCACAGTTTCTAAAGGTAAGGATTGCCTAAATCGGTCTTCAACTAATGCAGTCTCTGCCCCGTTTAGACATATTCCAATACTGATTCCATTCATACGGTCCCATCCTGAGCAGAGAAGGCTTTCACCCCATATATTGCACTGCACAATTGACTCACTGCCTTATGGGAATGGGGAGAGTTTGCTCTCCTCCGGTGCTTCATGTATCATCTGATGCCAGAGGCAGTGAGAATACAACATTGATGGACCAATGGACTGATCCGATATGGCAAATCCTATATTCCTGTTTGGGTACAAATGAATAACCTCATATAGTTCTGCACATATTCAACAAAATGATGAAAAGGAGGGGAAAAAAAACAAATGGAATTTCCTGATCATTGCATTCCATTTTATTTCTACATTTTAACTTTGTAAGTGAATTCAATGTCTGTAGAAGGCAATTGATTGCTCTAAAAGAAAATGAAAGAAAAATGTTAAAGCCCCAAACTACAATTTCACCACATTCCGACTTGCTTCTTTTCCTTTGCTGCAATTCTCAGCCTGGCTTCTCATCTCCCGGCCTTCAAAGGCCATCTCAGCATTTCTGAACTGCAAGATTTTGGACTCTGCAGTGCAGGGCTGCTGTCCCCTATCTGATGACTTCTATTTATTAACCGAGTGGGGAAAAAAAGAGGTAGAGACAAAGGCAAAAGGAGTGAGCTAAGGGTATGGGTGAAAGGACATGTGTTTCATGTTGCCTCTCTTAAACCTCTCAATGTCTTCTATTTCATCTGTGGGACACAGTTTCAGGCCAATCTTTTCACCTTCTGCATAGCCCACCCTGGCTATTTTCAAATTCTAGCTTTTTAGAATGTCCTACAGCAAACTTTCCCTGTCTTTCTCATTCCTGCATTGTATAATTTTTATGTTCTCTTCTTGAATGAAATCCTTCTTAATTAATCCACATGACAATATTCCTCATTCTCCGTGAAGCTCCAAAAACAATTATTATTTGCTACTTGTTCATTATTGGTCTACTCTGTGTATTAACATTATTTTGCACCAATAAATGTTTCTTGCTGGATGAATTCATTAAAAAAAGGTCTACATTAAATCACTTACACTTTTATGGTGCCTTTGACATACGTTCATAATTAGTATTTGTCAATAAATTAGGGTTCTCCTTAAAGTAAATATATATGATCAATATAATTTATTTAAAATATCATTTATTAAAATATATTAAAGTATCAAGTATCAAGTACATAAAGTCTGTTTAAATTTGCCTGTGTGTTTTCATGTGTCCAAGTAATTTTCTCCATATATATATAGTTCAAATATTCAATAAGAAAAGAAATAAAAACAAATATTCAATAAGAAGATCAGCACAAAAAATAGTTGATGACCCTATATTGTTCCTTCTATACTGGTTAGAGTAGCTAATCGATACACTGTACATTTCTAAGCGCCAAAGTCCAGTAAGCGCTATCCTATCCATTTTCTTTCTTTCTTTCTTTCTTTCTTTCTTTCTTTCTTTCTTTCTTTCTTTCTTTCTTTCTTTCTTTCTTCCTTCCTTCCTTCCTTCCTTCTTTCCTTCCTTCCTTCCTTCTTATTTCTAGGTGGAGAAAGGAAGAAGGCAGATAAACCTAGCCATCATCACCCAATCAGCCCATTTAAAAGATCCTAGGTCAAATGCCCTACAAAGTCAGGCAAGAAGCACATGCAAAAGGCCTAATGGGTATAAACAAAATCTACGAAGGAAAGAGGAAATTCCAAAAAAGAAGCTCAAAAATACTTGAATGCAAAAATTATCCATAAATCCAGATGAGGTTCAAGCTGTGACCTTGAGGTGAAAAGTCTCCATAAACTGCAACCAAAGCTTTCTACTCCAAAGAGAATAAATTGCTAAATAGCATTCTCCTTCATTGCATTGTTATGTCACTCTTCGAGCAGGCAGCCCGGCAGCTTGAGGTTTACTTTCCTCTTTCTCTTTTCTTTCCACAGTGTTAGAAATGGCTTTACTGTAGATCAGAGTGGGCGAGCCCTGCTCATCTTTAGATTACGGTTTGTACTCATCAATACCAGGTTAGCAAGCTTTCTAATGGAAATTTCCAGTGCAAGGAAGAACAATAAAGCTGTGCAAGGGGGAGACATACAGGCACTGAAGCCTGAAACATCTTTTCTAGGTCTCATAATAATTATGACAGCAAATTTAAGAAACTTTGCATCAAACTTGTGACGGGTATTTTTCGACCCTATGACTGCTATTACTTTGTAAACTAGACAACATTTGCAGGGAACTAAAATGTTCAGCAAGGTCGGGCAAGGTTTAATCCTGGCTGACGCCTCCAACTTTACTTTGAAACCAAGCTCTGAGACAAGGTTGCCTGTGGCATTCACCAGATTGATTGCTTCTCCCTTTCTTACCAGGCAGGTGGCACTGATCTCAGAGCCCAGACTTAGTTAGAATATCAGCTACCATAACGTACAGTGATTTCTCAGTTCAGAGCTTTGAAGGATTAAAAGTGGATTAAGAAGAAGAAAGATGTTTCCCCAATGGGCAATATTTATAGCGAGGAGAAAGCTTCTTTCTACCTCCTTTACAAAAATAACAAAGAGAAAAAATGAATCTGAGCAATGATTCTCAAAATGGCAATATGTGGGCAGGACTTAAGAAATACACCTTTCTAATTCCCAGCCAATTTATGTGTGTATGCCTAAGTATCCAATTAGCAGGCACAGATGCCATTTTGTATTAAAAAATACAGAGTTTTACAACTGCAAACCAGCTGTGCCCATAAATTTCACCAATCGCTTTGCAGAGGTCTACCAAGAATTTGGACCTGAATATTATGGAATCTATTATCCACAGCATTTAAATAAACAAAGCTTGATTGACATATTTTGTTTAGTAAAATATTTTCCTCAGAGAAGAAGAGAAAGCCATAACAAATATGCAGTGATGGGCCTCAGAAAAATTAGTAGAAGCAGATTAATCCTGACTCATAGAAAGCCTATATCCTACTTTACTTTGGGAATATTTTATAATGATGGGTCATTCTGTAGCCCACATCCTATTTTAGTAGTTATTTGGTAAATGTGGAGGACAAACATTTTTAAGTATTTTAATGCAATTACCAATTAAACATATTCTTGATTTTATTTAATTTCAGTTTACATTCGATAGGCGTGCTAGATATATGAAAAGCATAATTCAAATCATTCATGACATTAATATGTCACTAAGGTAGTAATAAAATTTTAGAGACATCCGCTTATTATTTGACATACAACTTGGTAAAATTAACTGTGTAATGCCATGTTTTCATTATGGAAATCCAATAATAATGGCTCTTCTGGTACTGTTGAATGGTTAATTACAGAATGCATTTAAATTATTTGATATGTTGTCTTAAAATAAGTCCTTAACAAAGATTTGGTATCTGCTTTACTTGTGCCTTTCTTGCTTTTTTCTTTTCTATCTTCTCTGTCTTCTTTTCCTTATTAGAAGGAACAAAGAACTGAATAAAAGTAGAAATTTGACCGTGTGTTTTATAAGACAAACCTAGCACTTCATCATTTGTACTGCTCAAACCATGATTTCACCTGAAAGTTCTAGCAAAGTAGCCTAACCATGGGCAACAATTAGGAAACAATGTACCACATAGCCAAATTAAGCTGTATTTACTTATTTTACAGTTCTTTTAAAATGTAGTGAAATCAGGAAAAATAAATTATTTAAAGGCTTCATGAGAGAGAAATTATTGCCACTGGACCAGGATTAAATCAAGAGAGAAGGATGAGGGGAAGGAATAAACTGATGAATAATCCCAAGTAGCAAATTATAAATGAGACATCTTTAGTCATGTTATATTTAATAAATTATAGGAAAATTTAGTGCTCAATATTAGCTTATTTGTTCAAAGGGATAAAATGATCCCTCTGTCAAAAAGTGATCAAAAAGTAATAATAGAAGCTGAACAACTTTCTCTTTCTTTTCCAGTTCTACTTCTTCTTGCTTTCTGTCTACTTTGAGGGCAGATATCAACCTGAGACTAGCCATATGTGTTTTTTATTACCTCTCACCCTAGATGGTCCTTCTGTTTCTTTCTCTTAGTCGTGTCTTCTCTCTTTTCTTTTCAATCTAGTGATTCTTTGTTTTCTTATTTGATTATTCCCATTTTTTCATGTATCTTCCTGGGTATGATCAACATCCCTTAAAGACATGGTATGAAAGGTTTTATTTTGCTCCTGGAAGTCATTGGAGGAGAGTGTTTGTACATAAAGTAAACTCTTTCAGTAAGACATTATAGGAAACTTAACAATAGAAATTTGCTACAGAATTAAAAGCCACCAGAAAACTATTGATCTGTGTGGGTGAAAATAACTCTTAACAATATAAGAATAGTTGTTTTTGCTTAATTTCAGAATCAAAATGGATAATTTAGTTTTTGCATCAATAGAGAGAGGAAAGAAAATACCGTAAGAAACAACAACCCTAGATAAGTGTAGGAGCTTTTCAGAAGTGGATCACAATGTGAAGAAAGAAGGTGGATAATGGCAAAGACCTTGGTGTGAAGATGGGTTCACTTTATGGTGAGAAATCCTGTTGGGAAAAAAACCCTAAGTAATAATAGGCAAAGTAAGGGCTAGAAGCTCTACACCAAGAAAAACTAGGCTAGATCAAAACAAAAATTGTTTTCCACCCTTTATAATCTAAACGTTCCCTCACAGCTTCTAATAACATGGAAGGAATAGCCTCCCCTGTACTATTTTGAAGTTTGTACATGTAGACATGTACAAATGTCTCAGACATCCACTTAGTTCTTACCGATGGGCTTCAGTGGTACTGAATTTTGTATTTTAGGAGAGGGTCTACAGGGTCTACAGAGTCTCACTATGTAGATCAGACTTGTATTCATCCGCCAGTGTTCAGCCTCCCAAGAGCTGGGATTACAGGGATACACCACCACAACCCTTCTTAATCTCCCTCTCAGCGTGCCCTGGGGGTGGGCACATGCCAGGGATCGAACCTCTAGCCCCTGTACTAACCAGGTGCTTTAGTCTGCTGAACTGTTTGGCTGACCCTAATGAATTTTGTATCATCTGCATAAATTCCAGTCAGGGACCTTCGAACGGATTGAGAGATCCTTCCTGGATGTCCACTGTCAAGCAGAAAACAGGGGGAAGCTCATCTGCATCAGATAGGCCTGGATTTCCTGCCTCTCCTTGCTGTTCTCCAAACAGAACTTTGTGAAAGATAGTGGTAACCCTACTACTGCAGAGTAATGCCTGAAATCAAATGTGAAAACTAAATAGTTTATCACAAGCTAAAAAAAATATTTCAATGATGATTCCTAGTATTTGTGTAACATTTATGAGATGTTTATGTAAATTTTGTATTTCTTATATCGTCACTCCCTTCCCTGGAATTTGGAAAGAGATTACACATTTTCCATAATTGATAGGGAACATATAATCTGCAGAAAAATCCAGTATGCTGCTAAACATCCTCTAGTATGTGGTGGTTTGCAGGAAGCTTGGGTTAAGCTGCCTCTGTCCTAACACAGTCCCCCCACCACAAACACCAGCTGTGCCCTAGTATTTAATTGTGCAGTAATGCAAAGGGGCAGAATCCAATTAGATTTTAGATAGGTGGGGACTCCTTAGTACCATCACATTAAAGAGTGGCTTTACACAGGAAAACACTCTTGTTTTTAAAATAGGTTTTTTTTCATTCAGCAATTAAAATGTGCTACTGGTACCCTATACACTGACTGTTCAGAGGTTTCTAAGAAAGGTCTTGTTTTGTTTTGTTTCATTTTTATAAGATAGTATTGTTATTTGCTGCATTCAGCAGGTTTGTGGAGGACTAAATTACATGCATATCATGTGACGGCAGCTGGCAGTGAACTGCAACTGGTGTTGTGCACTTCACAACATGTTTTATGTGGTTGGGAACATTTACACTAAGGTCAATTAGGTTGCCAAAATAGAGACTCGCAGCTGAGAGATGCTTAGTGAAGTGTATTGGGGTTTGGCAGGGGAAATGGAACCGATAAACCTACATGTGCTTGGTCTGCCAGCTGGTGGGTGGGCCCAGCCATGCTGCTGGAACACTATTCAATTCAATTCACAAATATTTGTTGAGTAAGTAGATTGTGCAGAGCATCAGGCAAGGAGCTGAGAAGGCAGCAAGACCACACGCACTGTGGTTCAGTCTTAGATGGGCTTCAAATAACAACAGCTCTCCATATTTATCAGCGACTGCACGAGGCCCATATGCTCGGCCCTGTCCAAAGTGTTTGTGTGTTACCCATTGGATGTGCACAGCAGCAATGTGGCCATGTGTCTGCCTTTGGCCACAAGCAAACATGTGCAGCCCTAACATGTGTCATTTCTTATGGAAGTGTCCCATGGCTGGAGCCAATTTCCTGTTTCCTTGCTGCCCACCGACCCTGTGAATGATGCAGAGGCCATCAGTCTGGGTCCTGGAGCAAGGATGCATTCATGGAGTCACTGGTACCAAGGACACAAGGAGCAGAATGATCTTTCAGACCCTGAGATTTAAATGTTGATTGTTATGGAAATTTAAAGTGTCATAGACTGGTCCATATAAGCAGATGAGAATAACAGCAGGAGATTTAAATTTAACTGAGAATAATACAACTCATGATAAAACATAGCCATAAGAAAGCAGTTAACATGTTTGAATCTCCTGGTTAGTTGTGGAACTTATTACGTTTTCTCTATTACTTAAAGACTACAAAATTATTGTTTCCGTTTTACTGATTAAAAAGTGGACACATGTAAATGCTAACTAAACTAATGTAGATACAGAGCTATCAGCAAAACAGGAAATATGGTGTCCAAAGCTCACAGCACTTATTAGACCAAGTAGAGAGGGCTCCATAGGCGATCGCATTCCTTCCCCATCCTTTATTACAGACTCGGGCCAATGATAACGTTGCTTCCTTTCTTTCCTCTGTGTTCTTCGTGTCCCTACACCTTTGCCACCTCTTTTTTACTTTCTTTTCATCTCTCCCTCTACATTCTCCTTTTTAAACCAAATATATAAATATTTACAGAGCATATGTGATACCCGAGAGCTTTTCTGGGTTCTGGAGTTATATTCACAGGCAGCTTGCGTTTTCTTAAAGGAAATACATATGAACATGCATACAGATGGTTGGTAAATCTCTTTTTAAATTAATTAATTCGTTAATGAATTAATGTTAACATATCGTCTAGTGCATGTGTGTAGCATGTAATATTTGTATTCCTTGCGGGTTACTTTGTTATATGTACCTAGCACATGTGAAGTAGTTCCTTGCTATTTCATGGTTCATCTTTTGTGGACTCACTGTTTTCCAGGTTTTCAAAAAATACTCATCTGTATTATTTATCATGGATTTTTCACTATATTTCAGGACTTTACAGTACTCTGTGTTGTTAAAATTACTTAGGTTTATGAGTTTATAAAATGGTTACAAGCATTAGAAGTGTATAAGTGTGGGCAAAGGTTGTAAGTGTGGGAAGGGCTTATAAAGCCTTAAACGTAGAAATACTAAAATAAATATCACATCGCTATTTTACTTCGCTGATATTCACTTATCATCAGGGTGTCTGGAACGTAGCCTCCGCGATAAGTGAAGGGTCACTGTGTACCCCTAATCCTTTCCCTACCGCTCCCCTTCCTTCATCTCTTGGTCTCCTTGCCCTTTTAAGAAAGATATCGTTTCCTGCTTCCTATTGTTATCTACTTTTTTTTTTTTTTTTTTTTTTTTGCGAACTGGGTATTGGACAGTGAAGCGCTTATGCAACTGAGACATCTCCACAGCCCAATTATCTACTCTTTAATTTGCTTTTTTTATATTTACCCTGGGATTCTATATGTGGGAAACAACGTGAGCTTTAAGACCTG
>NW_004524579.1:16468864-16479949 GCF_000260255.1 Octodon degus | reverse complement strand
AATCTCACCCCAGAAAGAATGGCTATCATCAATAAGTCAACCAATAACTAATGCTGGGTGGGGAGCTGTGGGGAAAAATGAACCCTTCTCCACTGGTTGTATGAGCGCAGACATTACAACCACTGTGGAAATCAGTATTATAATTCCTAAAAGACTAGGACTAGAGTTCCTCTTTCCCCAGGTATCCCCCTTCTGTGTATCTTCCAAGACGAATTAAAAATATCATACAACAAGGATATATACGCACTTATAGCAGCACAATTTATAATAGCTAAGTCTTAGAGTTAAGCCAAATGCCCACTGACTGAGGAACAGATAAAAAAGATGTGGTATTTTTATACAATAGCGTACTACTCTGCCATAAGGAAGGATAAGCTAGATATTCTGCTAGGTAAATGGATGCAACTTGAGACCATATTCATAAGTGAAATAAATCATATTCACACGTGCAAATACCATATTCTCTCTCAGGTGTAAGAAAATGAATGAGTAAATAAAGTCTAAATTTTGCAATAGATATTGTGACATAGGAAGAAATTGCTCAAAAGACTAAAGGGACTCAGATGTAGGAATGGGAAAAGAGAGAAGGGAATCGGGAAGAAATGTGAGTTAGACATGATATTAGTGTCTCCTGGCATATTAGCAAGGAAGGTGTGTGCTAATATCCATCATAGAAATTTTTATGCCCATATTTTGTACTCTTGTCACGTAGTTTAAAGATAACAAAAGCAATGTATTAACTATTGTTAAACTATTTTTGTTATGACGTTAAATCTTTCATAAAATAAGAGGAGAGAGTTAAGCATAATCTTCATCTTAAGACCTATGAATAGTAATAAACAATTAAATGGAAAGTGAGAACTTAAGTAGTAAATAACATACTGGAAGAAAGATAGCCTTTTTAACAAATGGTGCTGGAAAAACTGGCTCTCTACATGCCGAAAACTCAAACTTGACCCAGGTCTATCACTATGCACTAAGCTAACATCAAAATGGATTAAAGATCTAAACATTAAAACAGAAACACTAAACATCCTGGAAGAGAAAGTAGGAGGAACTCTTGAAGATATAGGGATAGGTAAAGAGTTCATGAACAAAAATCAAATCTCACGGGTAATACTTGAAAGAATTAACAACTGGGACTTCCTCTTATAGGGAAGATTTTGCATGTCAAAAGACATTACCAACAAAGTGAAAAGACAACCAAGAAATTTTGAAAAAATCTTGAGTAATAAGCACTCAGACAAAGGTCTTCTATTTAGAATTTATAAGAATTTATAAGTAACTGAAAACCAGTAGGGCCCCAAAATTTAAAGAAACAATCCAGAAATGGGCATCCAAAATGAACACACGCTTCTTAGAGCATGAAATTAAAGAAGCAAATAAATACATGAAAAAATGTTCCACATCACTAGCCACCTGCAAAATGCAAATTAAAACAATGTTGAGATATTATCTCACCCCAGAAAGAATGGCTACCATAAAGAAATCAACTAACAACAAATGCTAGAGAGGCGGTGAGGAAAAAGGAACCTTTCTCCACTGCTGGTGGGAATGTAGACTGGGGCAACAGTTATGGAAATTCATATGAAGACCCCTTAAAAAACTAGAACTGGAAATCCCACCCAAGCCAGCTATCCTCCTACTGGGAATTTTCCCAGAGGAACTGAACATATCATATCATAGTGAATTATATATACCTATGCTTATAGCAGCACAATTTGTGATAGCCAAATCTTGGAAACAACCTAGATGCCCATCACATGAGGAATGGATGAAAAAGATGTGGCATTTTATACAATGGAGAATTACTTTTCTATAAAGAATGATAAACTCGAGGCCTTCTTATTTAAGTGAATACCACTTGAAGATATACTCATAAGTGAGATAAACCAGACCCACATGTGTAAATATTGAATAGCCTCCCTAGTATAAGAACTCAAAAGATGAAATACAAATAGAAAGTTGTAACAAAATTAAAAGGAAAGGGAGAACTTGATAATTGGACAATGAGGAGAGGGCAAGGAGAAAAGCTGGGAAACATGACAGGGGCAAAGCCATACACTTATATGCACAAGATGGGCAAGGCAATGATCCTGAGACTATTCAGCATGTTTTGTAAACTAGCAGTTAATTGGTAGGATTCTCACCCTGACTAACTATATATGCTGATAACTGTGAACTAACCAGCTGCACTGAAGATAGCAATGTGTAATGGTAGACTGATGCTTGGAATTCCTGCCATTCTGATCTTCTAAATATGTGCTGCTTGTCATGACATATCAATTACTGCCATACTGTCTCTCAAGTAAATGTTATTTTAAAAAGGGCAATAAATGAAAACAAGAGACAGGAAAAAAATGTCCCAGGACAGACTTGCTACAATGCTGTACGTGGTTAGATTTCTTAATCTCTGTGTAAAATTATGTACTTTTTCATTCATACTTTTCCAAATTTTCTTTCTACTTTTTTCATTTTTGTCTTCATATACTGCAGGGACTTAAAGCTTGACATATCAATATTGATGGAAAATACATGTTCCATGAAATGTCTAAGATGTTTGATATTCAGACAGATAGGTTAAACCCAACTGCATATGTTGTAGGGTAATACTAAACTTCTCTTCTGAAGGGTTAACAACTTATGTTTGCTGACCAAAATTCAGAGAAAAAGAAGGGCTGCAAAGATAGCCAACATTTTGGCTCTAGCCTTTTAAGGTCAGTGACTACTCAGGACATCAGAGAAACTATACTGTAACATTACATAATTTAGTTGTGTCCCAAATTTTCTGATCAAGGAGATTATGGGGCCACAGAGGAATGTGATCGATGAAGTAGAGTGTGCCTGAGGAGAAACATTCTCTCAGGCTTTCACAGTAAGGAAATTGGTCAAGCAATGGCCATGACTCATCCACATGGCTGACACTGACAAAAGATCTACAATAAACAAGTGAATTAATAAAATATTGATAAACAAATTAACCTAGGAGATATTGTAAAAGCTTTAATAATAATAATAATAATAATAATAATAATAAATTATTTGATCTCTTCTTTCTCTAGTCCAATATTTTCTCATTATTTTGGTTAAAATTTGTGAAAATTTCCCCTTTTTTCTTCACCTCTGTAGAAGCATCTTTTGTTGCACTAAACTGGTAAGAAACACTAAATTAAGATGTCCTACATTAGGATCAAATCTGACTCTGAAAAAGATTTCTTTTGTTCCTGGGAAATGTTTACATACGATTTTTTTTTCTTCCACTCTGTATACCATATACTTTTAAAATTTTGGCATTTTTAGGAAAACTAGCCAAAACTTGTTAAAAGTTTTAATTTTTAAATCTAGTGTATCATAGTATTTGTTTCATTGTGTTGAAATTGGTGTGGGCTTTGATTTTGTTCCCATTAAAGTGTGGGTATATTGATGCTAGTCATAGTCATACTTTTGTCTCCTTAGCCCTGAAGCATTCATCTGGCACATAGGAAGTCCCAGTATGAGAATATAATCTATAATGAACAACAAAGGTTCTTTCCTTTGATTTCACTTCATCCCACTGGCCTTTTGTTTCTATTGAGGTTTTTCAGAACCTGTCCACTTCAGCCCTTGCAAAATTCTTTTTATCTAGGCAATTTCTACCTGTTGATTCTGATGTTTACAATATATTCACTCAATAATTATTGAGATAATATTCCAAGTCCAATGTTTGCAGTTTTGTTTATCAATACACCTGGGAAGAATTGGATTCTTTTCAATATTTTTTAAATTAAATTGTTATAGAGATATCTTTAGCTTCTTGCGATTGGCACTGACACATGGAACCCCATTGTTATTCTTTCTGATCTTTCCAAGACTCCTCATGTTCTCAGTATAGAGCTCTCTGAATTCTGAAAAGATCTCACAGCTTTCATTCAAAAGTCAACAACAACAAAACCGTACCAAACCAAAACAAAACAAAATAAAAAACCCAAAAATGGAGGTTGAGAGAGCTCCAATTTTTCTAGCGCCTAATGTTGAAACAATTCTTCTTTCCTTAGATCTTGTGTTGAACCATTCTATCAAATTATCCTATACTTGTTTATCTTTCCAGGAAAGAAACATTTTCTAAAAGCTCTCATTATAATTTCAAAATGTACCTATCATAGACACAGTGAAGGTGAAAAAGCCCTATTTTAAGAGATGATTATAAACATAATTGAATGCTGAGCAAGTTTAAAGATTAGGTACTTAGGTAAAAACCCTGGCAGAACCCTCTGTTAGATGTATGTTCCAGTTACTTTATCTCCCTATATCTTCAGTTTTTTATCTCTAAAATGTTGATAATAGAGCACAACTCACAGAATTCCTATAGTGATTAAATAAAATAACACCTGGCAAATAGAACTTGTGTAATAAATAGTATCCTGTGCTCTTACAATGCAATTTCTGAAAGCAAAGTTTGAAAGACAAGAAAGTGAAAAATAGGAACCGGGTACAAGGGAAGGGCAAGGGCAAGCATTGAGGGACATAGTTCCTTTAGTCCTTTCTGGGAATGTGCTTTTCTACTTTTTCTGTTTCAGAGATATAAAAAGATCCTCCTTCCAGGATGTTTCATGATGCCAAAGAAAGCCTTTGTATTTCTTTTTCTTCATAGATTTTGATGAGCTACTGTTCAACTAGCAATGAAGACTTTCAACCTTCTCAAAGAAGTCTCCTCACACGGAGGCTTCCAGGATCTCCATATCACAGTGCATTCACACAGACAGATCCTTTGGAATGCTAGATGATCAATGAAAAATGGAGCCAGTAGCTGTGCAGTTTACCTCAGTACACTTTCAGTAGCTTCTGCCAGAGAAGAATCTCACAGTGCAGTAAGAAGCTTTTACCTAATACTTTAATATTTTCATGGGCAACAGATTAGAACATGTTGTGGTTTGTGTCTTGATGTCCCCCAAAGCCTCAGGCAGTCTTGAAGGATAGGCTTTTTGGAGGAGGCTGAATCTAGAGTCTGTGATTGGCTCCTTGTCTAGTGTTCAGATTGAGGGGATGAGTGCTACTCCTGCCTCCTGTCTTTATACAGTGTATTGGAGGAAAAGAGGACCACTCTTCCCTTTTGCTCCTGTTGTTCTGTTCTATCTTCTCTACCGTGAACAGTTGCCCATCAGTCATGACATCTTGCCTTGAAGCCAACTGATTATGGAATAAAATCTCCACAAATTGTGAGCTAAATAAATCTTTCCTCCCTCAATATTAAGCATCAGATATTTTGTCTCAGCAATTAGTGGAACTGGGGATTGAGCTCAGGCCCTTGTGCTTGCCAGGCAAACACTTATTCTTCTCAGCTATCTCCCTTTGTCTCAGCAATTACAAAAATAAGCAAGATGTAACATAAAGCTGCAAAGTCAAAGTGTTTGATAATTTATCACTGCATTCTGCTCTCAACTAAAGGAAAGTGTGTTCTAATTTCAGAATGGGGTGGAATCCATTGGAGGACACTTGAAAATACCATAACAACTATGGTCTTCATGACTAAGAAGATGCTGCTCATCTCTAGTAGATAAAAGACAGGAATGCTACTAAGCATCCCAAAATTCCAGATATAGCTTCTCTATCCAAGTGTATTTTCTAGTTCCATTACATAAATAGTGCCAAAGATAAGAAGTCCTACATCAAGTGCCCTTGATATTTATGACTAATACTTCTACAGATTTGAACCTGGGACTCCTGTCATTATTTGGAACAGCTGAATTTAAGTTCATTTATTCATTAGGGCAAGGTGATACTGCTTTATTTCTTCCTTCCTGAGTCCTCAATGTCATGAGGTCTCCTGATCCTTTCTACCTGGCTCTAAAGGAGGAATATGACATAAATTAAAGTGAAAACTAATTTCTGTTCAATGCCACTAGTACAGTCCATGTTACATGTTAGAATGCTAGAGCTTCATACATACAACGATATATAAGTATTTCTAAAATTTAAGTCCACAGAAAACCTTGTACAATTTTTGTCTTTGATGTAATGATAAATTTCAAGCTGTCTTAAATTTGGGAAAAAAGCTGGAATGAAATTAAACATATTTTTCTACTGTAGCTTCTTCTTCAGCTTTCAATATACCATTATATCTTAAGAATTCACAAACTGGACATGATGCATGAATGTTCATAAAATATATGATGCCTTTGTGTTGTTTTCCAAATAAAGCCTTTGTAGACTCTTCTTCAAAAGTGTGGTAGGTGCAAGTTGTGTCTTAATCAGATAGCTCACTTGAACGAAGTTCAGAAGTCCAAGAACTACTCTGAGCTTATGTGGTTAACTGGGCTCTGCCTCTCCAACTGCAGACCCTAATTCACTGTTCCTTTCATTGCATGTTAGATATCAAAATGACATATTGATTCCAGCATATACGAATATTGCAGTTTTTACGTTCATTCAATTGCTTCTCTAAAATTTATTTTGCAATATGCACACACTGACATAAGAATAGCTATATACTAGTATATCATATATAGTTCTCTACACCCATATTTTTTCCTGTGTAATATTCATATTTACAACTAGGTTTACAAATAGTTGTTGGCACATGCGTACATGTCTAGAACATATATGGTTTCCTTACAACACTGTGCATTACTGACAGAATTATGTTGATGGAACTACCTAGTTTTAAGAATCTACAGTATTTTATATTGCTGTAAGAGTTCTTTGGAAATTTTATAGTGGGATATACTTTATTTTACTAAAATACATTTATTCTCATAGTTTTTTTCCTCTATGATGTTCTGGATCATTAAACATAGACTATTATTGTCTTACCTTGGGTAAAGATGGGATAAAAATGGGAAAAAAAGAAAGATAGGTAAAGAAATATGTGAAAAATGTGATATAATGTGCTTACCATCTTTTGATGAGTTGTACAAGGCTAAAATATTTATACACATTTAGTTTATTTTTTTATTTACCAACATGAATTACTTAATATGGCAGAGTTTTTATTTTTAAAAATCCAAAGGTGATTTACTGTATTTCTGAGCTTGGAAACAAAATTCCAAAATTCCTTGACTTATTCTGAGAGGAATTTGATGTGATTCTTTTGAGGAATTTCTAATTGTCATTTTTATATATCTTTTAAGCCAGTCATTGCATTCTGTGTTTTATGTGAGGGTTTCATTTGGGTTTATCTGATATTCTTGTCATACAGTAGACACCTTACCTGAACAAATATGTTGCCTTTTAAAAATATCTGTACCTTAGCATGCCTCTAATCCTCACCTTCAAAGAGACTAAGGCAGGAGAATCACCAGTTAAAATCCAACCAGAGTAACCTAGTGATTTAACATAACCCTGTATCTAAAGATAAATAAATAAGTAAATAAATAAATAAATAAATGACTAGGAAGAGATGTTTGTTAGTGTAAAGGCTCTGGGTCCAATCTCCACTAATTCTAAAAAAAAAAAAAAAAAAAAAAAATGACAAAAAAATTGCCCACCCCATACCTCCCAAAACATCTAAAAGAAGAGCTCTCTCAATATATAATTATAGGTTTTCTTTTAATACACACTTGACTTTTTCTATTTTTTATAAGTTTTCATTCCTACCATTATAAAGCAATTGGAGAACTGCAAATAAGAATGCAGGATTTATATGAAATATCTGTTTATTTTTTGCTGGAAGGAATGTGACGATGCAGTCATAAGAACAGCAGACCCATGTCTCTTGTCTTGCCTCTGATACTAATTAGCTACACAACCTTGAGAAAGCCATCTTCCCTTCCTAGGCCTTCATTGTCTTATCTTTAAAATGAGCTATAGTGCTTTCTGTCTAAGCTACCCACACAGGCCTGTTGGAAACAACAAACATTATCACATAAATACATTTTGGAGGTGCAGAGCACCATATAATTGGGAATGCTATCACGAATAGAAAGTAATAGTGTCCCTGAGTAAGGCAGCACTTGGAAAATGTTTAGTGGAGTCCTCTTGTGTTAGTGATGAGGAGACTGGATGCCAGAAGGTTAAAGAACTGAGTCAAAGTCTCAGCACTGGCTGAGGCCTCAGCCAGAAAATGAACACTAAAACTGAATCCTCTAGTTCTCTTTCGACTACACTTCTGCCCCCTTCATCTTGCCAGATTGCTAAATTCTTTCTATTCATTCATCTCCAATATACTGACTTTGTGACTTTTCTCTAATTCCCTGCTGAAGTCAGAACCAGAATGGCATGCATTCAAGTCAGTCCTTTTCTATCTTTCAGTGGCTGCAAGCTTTTAGAAAGTTAACCTTAGATTGCTTACCTGGCCAATGTAGGCCAGCATCTTCTCTAGCTTCTACGAAGTTAAACTATCTTAAAAATCGTAGGAGCCATTTTGATTTTTCTTATTAAAAAAAATCAAACAGAAAGTACCCTTGGCTGTCTGTGTGTCTGCACAGCAGAGGTGTATGTTCTGCCCTGAAGTTGCCTGCTGCCTAAGTTATCCCAGCCATAGGCTCTGCCCAACTCTCCAGATATTGTTGTTAACTTACCACAAGGGTTTTCCTGGAACTGGAAGATGGGTTTCATTTCTCCTAGTTATATATTTAGAGTAAATGATATTAGAAGCAGTAAAATTGCGTACAGATTTTATCAATAAATTTCTGGCCTCTGGCTCCTTCAGAAGTGCTTCTCCATTTTTTTGTACAAAATACTGTCCATCATTGTCTGTTATCATAGGTGTAATTATTATGTAATTATTATTTTCATGAAGAGGACTAGAACTGCTTTATGACTACAGCTCAATTTGTATTTTTCTTATTCTCAAAGAGGATCTTTTAGTAGTTGCTTTTGAATCTTATCAACCTATTATTTCTTTTGACAGGGGAAAAATGTCCAAAAACTCCAAGCACTTTCCATTGGCAGTAGTCAGATGAAACTTATATATACAAAATGGAATGAAAAACTGCATGCTCAGGCAGATTGGAGGCAGGAGGACAGGCATCATATATCTCATTGCTTTATTTGCCTTCTTTGGTGCTCCAATAACTATTCCCAATTTTGTTTTGCATCATCTATTCCCCCAAAATATACTCCTTAGGCTTTTATATTTATAGGTTCTGCTTTCCTTTTCATTCCTTTTATGTTCTTTTTTCCCCCTTTTTCTTTCCTCCCCAATTATTCTATGGAGGTTTTTATTGACTTTAGCCTTTGATAGCTCTATGTATTTGAAAGCAGCCATTCACCACCTCCTCTGGAGAAGAACCAATAAAGTGCAAAACCATTATCACAAAACTGTTTCTCAAAAGTTTTGTCACATCTCAGACAGTTTCATGAAGATATGCTGAAAGGATTTGTTTTGTTTGGTTTTGCTTTAGGGATTGCTAAGGGCAACTAGCAGTCCTGAAAGAAATTGTAAATCATGAGTTATTGTGACATCTCTTCCTTGTTTCTGGGGGTGTTTGCTTTTTGTGGGTCCAAAATTCAAAGTTTTGTTCAGAACTATTTTCTAATGCCCCCTGCAATCTGAAAGAACTACATTTTCTTGCTTGAAATCTAAAAGCTCTCTAAACCAGTTTTAAATGATTGCTATGTCTAATGGTATTGCATTAAATAGTAAGAAATGCAGAAAGAAATAAAGACAGACTTTGTGGACTATCTTCAAAACAATTTTCATAAGCCTGTGGTCAAATGGAGGGGGGCACTAGAAGTGGATAAATTGGATTGTTAAAAAATATTGACTGTGAATGTAATGTTCCCTGGGTCCAATCAGCTCTTAGGAGGATGCCCCAACAGGATAGGCTGCTGGGTTTCTAGTTGCAGGATTTGCCTGTGAGGAGTTGGATATGCAGGCAAATAGGTAGCAACAGCCTAGAGATTCAGTTACACTTGCAGTGGTAGAAGATACTCAAGTTCCTTCAGAGAAGAAGTGGTTGAATTTTTGTTTGTTTATTTTTTCCCTCTATGTTAGAAATTCTGAATGTGAACTGTGGAGCGACTCATACAATGCATTGGTCTGTCATCAACAATTCTGGAACTTGAGAGAAATGAGGAACAGGAGCACAGTTTTCCAGATAGTTTACCAAAAAAATGTGTTTAGCATGACCCCATAGGAAGAGGACCTGGCAGTAAGCTCAGAAAATATTGCAGTAAAAAAAAAAAAGAGAAAAATAAAAAAAAAAGTTCTTTATCTCAGAGAATTCAGACGTACTAACAAAGGTAAGAAAATGGTGAAGATGAGCTAAAGAGGAAAAATCAGAAAAACATAAAAATACTCAAGTGGTATGGAATTAATGAAAAAAGTAAAGTATTATTTAATGAGTTATTTATTTAATTTTATTTTAATTTTTGGCAGTACCATGGATTGAACTCATAATGAGTGTCTTAGAAAGCAAATAGTAAATGGCAGATACTGGATTCAGAGAAGTTGGTATGACATATTTTTATAGAAATAGAATTTTTTTTCATACTAGTACACTATAAGTAGTTAAAATAGCTACCTGTAAAATGTGAACATTCCCTAAATTACACATTTTTCTGAATATAGATTATTGTTTCCTAATTTCCTTAGTACTTAAGGATGATTGTACTTTATATTCCACATAATGCTGTGCTTTTTCATAAACTCATTGAACATAGGAAAGTTTAGTAACTAAGTGGTGAAAACAAAATAAATAACTTTTTGTTCTTTTTTCTTTCTAGGTAGACTGATTATTGCCATGCCTTGGACGGTGGCCCTCCAGACACGTTTGGTCCCAAACCTGTCTTGGAACCCCGGCTGAATGAGATGTATCAAAGTCCTTCTTCCCCGGGCTTTCTGGAACTTGGCGAAAGTTTTCAGGAAAGAAGAGAGAAGCCATGATGGAGAACAGGCAGAGGAAAGTAGTGATCATCCTAAGGAGAGTTAGTTGGATACCTCAACCAGGTTACTATATGGGTCTCAGAATTAGATGGACATAATAAACCTTTTGCCCCTGGTCTGATGACTGAATACTTTTCAGAGCAGACAGAAGGGCTTAGAGGTGCTTTCTGATTTGCAAAGGTGCCTCACATACATGTGAGAAACTGAGGAGTGGGTGAATAGATTTGGGCTCATATTTCTTTCGTTCTTTCGTTCTTCTTCCTTTTCTTTCCTTTTTTTTT